>NC_050445.1:132356005-132721025 GCF_903995425.1 Onychomys torridus
ACTATGGCAGATAGTTTTTCTGGGTATAGTAGTATAAGTTGTCCAATGGTCTTTTGGGACTTGGAATGCATTGCTCTATGCTTTCTGACTTTCAAAGTTTCTATTGAATATCAGTTGTTACTTTGATGGGTTTCCTTTTATATGTGACTTGTGTTTTTTCTCTTGCTGCTTTCAATACTCATTCTTTATTCTGTATACTTAATATTTTAGCTATGATATGCCATAGGAAATTTCTTTTCTGGTCTTGTCAATTTGGCATCTTGTTTTCCTTGTTTTGATATGGATATATCTATATTTTAGTTCAGGAAAACTTTCTTCAGTGATGTTTAAGATCTGCTCTATACCATTGACTATTCTTCTCCTGTGACTATTACTATAATTCAAAAGTTTGGTCTTTTCATAGTGTCTCACATTTCCTGTATGTTCCTTTCGTGTGTGTGTGTGTGTGTGTGTGTGTGTGTGTGTGTGTCTTATCCCACCAGACCCTCTACTTCATCTGTAAGTCTTGGTATTCTATCTTTGATTGAGTCATCCCACTTTTGAGAATTTCCTGAGTTTTTCTAGGTCAGTTATTGGGATTTTCAGTTCTATCTCCATTTTATCTTGAGTCCTTGTCAACGCTTCTTTTTGTTTATTAAATTCTGTTGTTAAATCCTGAGTTGTCTTCAGTATTTCCATCAGGTTCATTTGTGTTTTCTTGGACATCACTCAGGCATTTATTCTCTTTAAGTTCTTTTTTTTTTTTAAGTTCAATAATCCATTTTGTGTCTTCTTTAAATTCTGTAAGTTCTTTGATGAAGTTTATCATTGCTGTTTTGAATTTTGAATCCTGAGATTCATCTAGGTAATTCTTATTGGCAGACATTTCTATAGAACTAGTGAATCTTTGTGGAGGGAGATACTGTCTTGATCTTTCATATTGTTTGTATTTTTGTAATGAGTTCTGAGCATGTGGACTTCTTTTGTTAGTTTTGTGTCTGATATGGACAACTAGTTTGGGGCAAAAGAGAGAAAGTACAGGTCCAGTTGGACCTAAAAGTTAGATATGGCTTAGGTAGAATGAAGTCAGGTGGACACAGGGGGCTGTTCTGGTATACAGAATGGGTGTCCTGGTCAAGAGTTCAAGTTTGTGAGTATATCTGGGGGGGGGGGGGGTTCAAGGAGGAGGTGTCCAGGCAGAATCAGTTGGATAGACTTTGGAGAAGGATATACAAGATCTGGCTGGGCAGAGAGTTTGGATGTGGTGTGGGAGGGGCCTGAAGGTTGAGAGCAGTCAAGTTCAGTCCTGGTGGAAGCCTAGATGTTAGTAGAGGCATAAGCATGCATAGCTAGACTAGGTCAGGCATTGGATATGGGACCTGGATTAGATCTAGGGAGGGAGTGTGGGTGATCAGGCAGACTCATATGGCTAGACCCAGGAGCTGGAAGTCAACTTTTTTCTTTTTTATTAACTACATTTGACCAAGTGTGATTTATTCTCAGAATGCAAGGTTCATTTCATATCTAAAAATCAACTCATGTTATACTCTATATTAATAAAGATACAAACCATGATTATGCTAATAGATAAAGAGAAAGATTTGAAAAATCTAAGACCTTTCATGATTAAAGAGGGGAAGGGGAGAAACTGATACACTGGAAATAGAAGGGAACTTTCTCAACCTGATAAAATTTGTCTGTAAAAAGACTCCATCTAACATCAGTTAACAATGCTGAGAAATGAAGTGTATTTTTCTTAAATTCAGGAAACAAGGCAGAGATATTACTACTATGCGTTAATCAGCATTGCACTGAATTGTTTAAAATGAAAGAACAAAGAGGGAGGGAGGGAAGGAGGGAGGGAGGGAGGGAGGGAGGGAGGGAGAGAAAGGAAGGACCCAAGAGCATCTGCCTCATGACTAGGACTTCGGATAATACAGAGTGCAAGCAGCACAGACATGAAGCTTTAGGAGCACTCAAGTCTGAGTTCTGAGGCTTGAAAGTATTTATCTTAAGTGGCTTAACTTCTCTGAGTCTTTGGAGAAATTAGTGTCTGTTTCACAGAGTTGTCACCGTTAAGTCCTGAGCCTAAAGTGTTTAGTGCAACACGTAAATGATGAGCCTTGGAAACGAATAACCAACTGCCTGTGTTCTTGCTGTTACCATTCTTAGTCAACAGACAAGAGAAGAACATATAAAGTCTTTGGACATCCAAGTCTGCATATAGGCTGCAGCCACTCATTACTTAGGGTGCCTATGACCACACATACTTCTTATTTTGTTTTGTTTGGGCTTTATTTTTCAAGCTATGATAACAGCTATTTTCATATTTTTCCATTTTTTATTATTTCTTTTATTTTTGAGACTATAATATAATTACATCATTGCTCCCTTCCCTTTCTTCCCTCCAAATTCTCCCATATGCCTTCCTGGTTCTCTTTTGAATTTGTGGCCTCTTTTTTCATTAATAGTTGTTATATGTATATATGTCTGTGTACATAATATATATTTCTAAATATAACCTGCTTGGTCTGCTATTTTTATGTATGTTTTCAGGGGTGACCATATTTTATGTTCTCCTGAGAGATTCTGCCTTTGATTCACTAACTAGAGTTTAATGTCATTCTAAAGCCTCTCAAGCATGTCTAAGTCTAGTCCTCAGTGTTGTTAGAACATTATAACCAGCACTTCTAGGGACTGACTTATGGTGTAGTATACAAAGGATCTTGGCAGCCACAGGTCAGCTGTGCATCCTGTTGACATGGGTATTCAGGTTTGGGTAGCTGTCAGCAGGGTACATCAGTGTGCTTTTGAGTATCTCCAAGTGAGTTGCTTCCTGCCTCCCCATGGAGACCACTGGCCTAGAGAGGCTTGGGGATTGAAGTGAAACCACTGTGGGAATCTCAGCCTCCCTCTAGGTTTGGAGATGCTGTGCACCCACATGGCAGCTCACAACTGTCCATAACTCCCTGTGCCACAACGGGTAGACTAGAGTTTATAACTAAGGAATTTCTTAAGACATGGCTCTGACTCCAAAGGAATTTGCTGCTTGAGAGACATCACTAGGAGTGCCTTCAGAGCCGACAGTGGTGAATAAGTCCATTGACCTGTGTCCCTCTTAAAGGAGGCAATCCCAAAAGTATAAATAAGCTGCTCCTGGTGAAACACAGATGGCAGCTTCAAGTGATGGTGATGAAGCCATCATCAACTGGAGGTCAGACTCTGTGCACTTGGCTGAATTGGCCACACTTCTTCCTGCCTGCTGAGAACTGGGAGAGCCTGAGTGATCCACTGCAGGACAGCAGAGGCTTACTGAGAAACCAGGTGCTGGTACCGGGTGAACATGTGCTGCGTGGATGGGCAGGTCGTTTGCAGCCAATTTTCCAGAGGCTGGTCCTCATGCAGCACCTCAGCAAGGGAAGGGGCAGAATTCCACCTCTAACTGCTGCGAAAGTTTCCAGGAAGAATATATCAGACCTGACCAGGAGAATAATTCCTTCCCATCTGTTTTGTCTGGGCGGTTGAGGCTGAGAGTGGGAGGGTCTCTGAGAGGGAAGACTGCCATGCATCTCCCCCACATAGACGCAAAGGCACTTAAGGGAGGTGATGAATGATGGGCACTTTCTTGCTAACAGATGGCCCCTGGTGAGGCCACTTTGTGTGCTTTTACCTAATGGCATTTTCAGGGTGGGTCAGGGACAGATGCCGAGAAAGCATGCATGCACATACATACACAAAAGACAGATCCTTTGAGTCCTCTGAGTTATCTTGCTTTTGGATTTGACTGAGCTGGGTTTACACCATCCAACACCTTTTCAGCTGGCGAGTGGAGGCCAAGGCTTCAAAGTCCTGGGGCCTTCTGTTCACTCGAGAACCTTCTGTAAACAGTATCTTCATCACCAAATCACACAGCGTAAAAGCCACCTAATTCTGGTCCTTCCTCTTTCCAGTTGACCAAACTTGGGACAGGGGAAGAGAAGCATCTTCTCTACAGTTCCCATGTAGTGGGTGCCAAGAGCCAAGCTTCAGATGAGGCTCCTCCCTAGAAACCCTCCTCCCTCTTCATATACCCACTGTCCCATGCGCTTCTGCTCCATGGTGTCCCAGGAGTGAAGAGAGCATTTGGAACATCAAGATCAGCTATAAATACATGCTTAATAAACCTCCCCTGGAGTGGGACCTTTCTCTTAGAAGGAATTCTTCTTGCCACAACATAAATTTCCTGGAAAAGATACAGTTGGGTCACACAGTGTCGCCTATTATGAGAACCGGAGCAATAAAAGAGCCAGATAATTTATGTGTCTCTCTGGGTTCCTTATGCTTATCTCAAAGTAAAGGAGCCAAGATGTGGAGACAAATAGAGAGGTGAACGTGCGACTGGAAATGCTGTGGGCAATTTGCCTGGTGCCTTCTTTGCAAGGCATGTTTAAGATTAATGTTGACATTGCTAATGATAAGCTCAGTTTCTCTAGGAAGAGGCCAGCCACCCTTTATCATTACTAAAGGTAAAGGAAATGGGAAGAGGCTACAATGGAAACTGTATTCATATCCTACTGAGACAGACTGGCATTGGAAAGGATGTGGGGCCCTGTGGCATCTCAGTGCTGGTGGTGCATTCTGATGTCAGCCTTTGTGTTTGACTGATAAACCTGTGCCCACAGCAACTCCCATGGCTAGACATAGAGCATGGCTCCAGGAACCCAAGCTTGGGTGGCTAACCCACTTTATCAAAGGCAGATATGGTCGTTTATATTCTCTCTGTCACCTAGATCCTGAGTGGACACTGCATGCAGACACAGAGATTTAATAAAATGAAGGTTGCTATTCAGCCCCACATCAGTCCTTCCTGGTGCCCCCTGGCTGGCAGTCCCTGGCCCAAAGCATCATTCTAGGACAACCTTTTGCCCCTCTCTCTGCTCTTTCTGCAAATCTCCCAAGACCTGATATCTTCTTCAGGACCAGGACCCTTGGGATGCTTTTATGACAGAGAGGGGGGCTTGAAATAGGTGGGCTTGGGCTCCTTGGTGGATGGGTGTAGGAATAAGAAGCTGAGCCCAATTTTTCCTATTTAGCATAATGTTGGATTTAGATTTGTCATACATAACCTTATATTCTGAGAATAACTGTGTCATTTGCAGGGAAATGGGTGAAACTCTGGATTACTATATTGTATAATTGTATTAGTCAGGGTTTTCTATAGTAACAGACCTTACAGAATGAATATAACACAGACACAGACACAGACACACACACACACACACACACACACACACACACACACACACACACACACACACACACACACGAAGGGGACTTGTTAGAATGACTTACAGGCTGTGGTTCAGGGAGTCTAACAATGGCTGTCTCCTGTTGGAGAGTCCAAGAATCCAGTAGTAGTTCAATCCACAAGACTGGATGTCTCTGCGGCCCCAGTCTGACACTACAGCCCCAGAGGACTCCTAGAGAGCTGCTGGCCTTCAGTGTATGTTAGTATATTAGTCAGGACTCTCTGGGGGATAGAAATGATAGAATACATATATAACATCTATAATATATATTATGCATATATGTATAATATATATATAGAGAGGATTTATTTAAGTGGCTTGCAGGCTGTGGTCTGACCAGGCTAACAATGACAATCCATGGGCAGAAATTATTTTGTAGCTTTCCGTCCACAAGTCTGGCTATCTCAGTCCGTCTTCAGTCTGCATTGGAATCCCAGAGAAATAGTTTCTAATTCCAGCAAAGGAATGCCTCAACAGCAGAATAGGTAAACTTGCCAGTGAGGATGAGGGCAGGCAAAAAGCAAGGCTCCCTTCTTCCTCGTCCTTATATGTAAGCTACCACCGGAAAGTGTAGCCCAGGTTTCAGGTAGGTCTTCTGACCTCCAATGATCCAATCAAGAAAATCCTTTACAGTGCGCCCCGTTGATTGGTATTTAGCTGATTTCAGATGTAGTCAAGTTGACAGCCAAGATTAGCCATCACCAGTCTGCCCTTGTCACCTTGACACAACCACATCTCCTTTTGCTATGCTTAATTTCTGAATGAAAGCAACAGCCAGGTTATAATTATGCTCAACATGGTATAACTATCCCATGCACAACTGCAAATGTGACTATCCCATGTACATACAACCACAACACAGTGCCTTATATATTTCAGAATAAGTGGCAAATCCCTTGATGGGCATTCTTTTAGATTCTCACAACTTTAATATAAGAACCCTGATTATCTCAATAACCTTACAGGTTAAAGAAATAGAGCAAAGAAAACACACGTATCTGTTTATGGTATGTGTATATTTGCACAAGCATGTTCTTAACAAAATAGGTCAGAAACACTCAGATCAATTACAATTCTTATTTCTGTAACTGATCAGCTGGCCTTAGCTGCATTCCTCATGGCCTCTGCTTCAGTTCTTGCCTCCAGGCTCCTGCCCTGGGTCCCCTTTGTGATGGAATATGAGCTGAGAGTTAAGAGCTGAAATAAACCCTTTCTTCCCTAAGTTGTTATTGGTCATGGTGCTTTTTCACAGCAATAGAAACCATGATGAAGACATGTACTAATCAAAATAAGGCAGACTCAGAAAGAGAAAAGTCACATGTTTTCTCTCATATGTGGAACCTGGATTTTATGTACATATCTATACATGAGACATAGAAGCAGAATGAAGATAATCTGGGAAGAAGAAAATGACTAACATGTAGGGGGAGCAGGAGAAGTAAATGGGAGAGCAAATATAGCTAAAGTACATAACATACTTGATGGAGTATGTTATTATGAGTCCTATCACTGTAAATTGAATATATGCTAATCAAAAAAGTATCAAAAGAAAATAAAAACTAATTCTTCCCCTAAAGAAAGTGCCTCCAAAGTGCTTTCCAACCAGAACATCCTGAACTAATTGGGACTTGGTTTACCTCACTTCTACAGAAAGAGGACTTCTCACCATCCAGCGTTCCACAGAGCTTAGGAGAAGCAGAGACCCCGTGACCTGCCCTCACCCTGGCAGGGTGTGGGTCCGGAAGGTATAGCAGCATGCTCGGTGGTGGTACAAATTTCACCTTCTTCCTGCAGAAGTTATGTTCTGCTTCCTGAGACTTTGCTTCTCCAGAAAGTGACATTCACAGAGTCCCTCAGTCACTCTCCTGCTCAGCATCTTGTTACGGCTCCCGTGGGCAGGACAGGCATTGATGGGTTCTTAAGTCTGACACCCAATGCTCCCTTTGATTGCAGTCTGTCACTGTCACCGTCCCTCCCCCTACAACTCCACCTCTCTCAGCATGCTTTGTACCTGTGCCTTCTTGTCCCTTATCCTTCCTCCACCCCTTTCGCTTTCTCTAATGAGCCCTAACTGTCCCTCTAGGCCCAGTCTAACTTCCCTGCCTCTCTGTCATTGAACTGTCGCACATGGTCAGTTTTGTGATCTATGTTTCTTCCAGCCTGTTCCAAAGGCATGTGCTCGTGCCGCTCAGCCGTGTATCACACCATTTCATGACTCTCCCCTCCATTGTACTGGGCCAGTCAAGAACAGCAGCCACATCTACTCCATCTTTGGCCCTAAGCTCGTAGGAAAGCCCCTGGAGCCTTCTAAGACCAGCGAAGAACATAAGCTCTGTACTCCAGTTAGCATTACCAGATATCCTGAGTGTTACCAGAGGAAGACAAACATGCAGAGTCTGGTTCAATGCTCATGAGTGAAGACAGCATGAGTGAAGAAGTGGGAAGTGGCATTAGAAAAAGATGGTGTGGAAAAGATCAGTTCCTAAGACCCAGAGGGTGGACCACTTTTCTGGAAGCAAGACATTAGGGAGCATCTTGAAATGGCATTAGACCAAGAAGCTGAAGAGCACTCCTACCCAGGCACTAGGAAACTCATCAGAGTATATATACTCAGCCCCCCTCCCCACCACCCAGAACAGCCGAGGAACAGATCCTCCTCACAGCTGCTGTGCTCAGGGCCTCACGTGTTCCAGGAAAATAAATACAAAGGACCTGGCTGAAGTTGCCTCTGACAGAGACTCTGTGGACTGCAATGCAAAGTGCCGGCTGGGGCCAAACTGGAACATCCAGTGCCTCCGGAAGTCTCAGTGGCCTGTGCTTCTCACTGAGCTTTGTATGGAACTTTGCAAATGGTATTTGAAAATCTGGTGTGGTCATGTTTGAGAGTGAGTTAAACAAAGGAAGATGTTACCAAGGTGAGAAAGTGGAAAATTGGGGAAAAGGGAAAAAAAAGAAAGGAGGGGGGAGGAGAGCGGAGGGGAGGAAAGGACGCAGTGGGACTTCAGTATTTTATGTGTGGATGAAGACAGGTGGATCATGCTGAAATCCATGGTCCGTTGTGACCCCACCACAGACGGAAATAAAAGAATGGCAGGCTTTGCCAATGATGTCTTCTCATTGCTCATTGGCCAGAACTAAAAACCCTATTAATGTTCAGCCTTCCAATTTCTGAATGTACTCCTGTTCACACTCAGTTTTTTCAAATGACTTCGGTTTGAAACCTTCGCTCTGGAAGATAGCACACACACACACACACACACACACACACACACACACACACACACACTCACGTACTTGCATACAGATAATGCACTTCCATGTGACCTTGCTTCAAGACACAATCATCTTCTAGCATTTTTACTAAATCCCTCTGTCCCTTGGCCACTTCTGGAAGACGTCTAAAGGACATTTATAGCCCTCTCAGACTGTGAATGAGCACTCTAGGTGGCCCCTGCCAATTCAGAGAGTGGGGGCAGTCTAGCTGTTAGTGATTGCTCCTTTGACCCCCACTTAAAGGTACATGACATCCTGGTGCCTCACTCCTCACCAACACAAACAGGCTCTTCCTCTCTAGCAGCCTAAAAGCCATGGCCCCACCCCATACATCTCCCAGCCACGCCCATCTCTGTTCCCCTGCACAGGCAAAGGCTGCATAGGTCATCACTGGCCATTTTCTCACCTTCCTCCATCCCTCAACCCCTCACCATTTCTGCCTCCTCCATCCTTGGAAATCCCAAGTCATCAAGGACCACAGGACGACTAAAGCCAAAGCCCCTTTGCAGCCTTTCCCTGTGGTAGTGCTATGGACCATTAGAGCCTCCAGAAAGCTTGCCCATCTGAGGAGAGATACCCCGCACACTCTCCTGTTTACCTCCAGCTACTTTGCTTCATTCACTCAGCCTTACTGAACCTTTGGACATTTGAGTTGCTCTGGTTTTCTCCTCCATCCATACTCTCTTCCTGTGATGCCACCTGCCTCATGGCTGCCATCACACACGTGCCCAAACCCTTCTCCGTCTCTGGCCTCAGCCTCCCTTTGGGTACCCTACCCCTGACAAACTAACAGCCTGCCAGTCACATCACCAGAACTCCATTTCATCTTAGCATTGTGAAGTGCAGCATCCTCAAAGCTGCTCTTCGTTTTTCTCCAAATCTCTCCCGCTATGCTCCAAATTTCTCCCCATCTCTGTGACCAACCACAAGTTGCTCAGTCCACTCCATTCTCTAGAAGCTGCAATGGCCTCCACATCCCTGAGTCCATCTGCACCAGCTGTCAGTGGATGCCTCTCAGTTCCAATCTTCCTTTACTCCTTCCTCAGAGAGACGGGGGCTCTAAGTAGTTCTCATCTGTGGCAGGCGCCCTGTTAAACTGTCACCGGGAGATACTGTGGGGACACTGCCAGGGAGAGAGGCTGTCTTCTTGGTGCCAGCATGCTTTTATCAGCCTATGCTTATGCTACTGAGTGGACTGTTGTCAGAGAGGTACACATAGAGAAGAGTGTGGAAGGTCATGCAGTTGTACCGTGTCCAGCCACACACCCAGGGCCACCATCTTTTTCTGAGCTGGAAGCTTGGCTTGGCCCAGGCAGGGGTACGTTCAGAGATGCCTGTTTCATCTTGTCTGCCAGGCAGTGGCCTGTGAGCCTTGGGGAGAGCCCCACATTTCCTCTTCCTTGGGGGCTTTCCTCATCCCCAGGTGTCTTAGTTAAGGTTACTACTGCTGCAGTGGAACACTATGACAAAACGTGGGGAGGAAAGGGTTTATTTGGCTTACACGTCCACATCACCGTGGAAGTCAGGACAGGAACTCAGAGATTATTGATTTCTGTGAAAAATTAAAACCAGATATTATCAGACTATATTCCACCCATCTATACTATATCTTGGTTTTGAGAAAAAAATCTCAATTCAAAGCTTTCTTTTCCCTGTTGAATAAATGTTTAATTCCTGTTAGAGCTTCCAGCCCTAACCGTGTACTTTGCCTAACATAATATTTGTCTTCTTTTTAACAATTTCAACATAAACATATGGCTTTTCTTCATTGTATTCTAAACGTCAGGCTTTTACTAGATTTTTAGGTTAGCGTTCAATATAATGGTATTGTGATGGCATTTTCATACGTGTGCCCCCTGCTTGTCCCCTGACATCTGCTTGTGTGTCACATGTACTTCACTCCTTCCTTTACCCTGTTTTATTTAAGATCTCTTACCTCCCTCACATGGTCTCCTTCCTACTTTAATGACCTATATCATACATGCACATGTGCATGCATGTGTGTACACACAGGTAAATCTAGATTCCATGTGAATCCATGTAATATAATGATCTTCAGTTCTATTTCTCTGAAAACCACATATTACATTTTTCTTTGCAGCTAAATAAAATGCCTGGTGCATGTGCCACATCTCTTTTCTATTCATCTGTTGATAAACAACTAGGCTGGTTCTGTTTCTTATCTACTGTAACTTGCACAGCGTTGAACATGGTTGTACATGCTCCTCTGTGGACTTACAGTCCTTAGATATACACCAAGGCATGTATTACTGGTTATGTGCTGGTTTAATCTTACTTTCTCAGAGGACCCCCACAATGACTTCCACGGTGCTTGTGTCTGTTCATGGCCCCGTGGGCAGCGTATAAGGTTTCCTTTTTTCCCACATCTCCCTCTGCACTTGTTAGATGATATTTCTAGATGGTTATTTTGTCTGAAGTGCAATGGGATCACAAAACAGATTTGACCTGCATTGCGTTGATGGATACAGAGTTGAACATCTTTTCCATTGTTGGCTACTTGTATTTCCTCTTTAGAGAACTGTCTGCTCATTCCATTCGCTCATTTGTTCTTTGAATGCTTTAGTGCTTGGTTTTTGTTTTTTTTTTTCTTCAGTTCTTTATGTATCTAGATATTCATCCCAGCTAATGTGTAGTAGGTAAAGATGCTACTCCTATCTTACCTATTATGCCCATTAGTGCTTTGAGAGCTCAACATTACAACTTACAATGTTTTGCATCTGCTTATTAATTCCTCCCCTTGTTTAGACGTAGTGCTTTTCTTTATCTCTCCCAACTAGTGTTAGTTTGGAGTCTACTTCATCAGATATCAGAATAACTCCCCCAACCTGCTTCAGCTACCAACCACCAAAATCACAGGAACCGGCAAACGTGCTTCAATAACAAACTGTGGATCCAGCCACTTGTGGTCTCCAAAAATAACAACCTTCATTGCCAAAGACACCCACAGACCAAAAGCAAAAGATGATAAAATACAAAACAAGGAGACTAAACATGTAAAAGACTTTTTCACGTTATACGTGGAAAATACCAGTAAAAATGTAGTTCTAAGAAAACAGAGAGAGCAGGAGAGGGGGAAAAGAGAAGAAAAGATGAATCCCTGGAACACCTTCTTTCCGGGGCACAGAAACTGGAGGCTGCCAGTCATGCGCACAGCCTGGGCAGCTGCTGCGTGCAGACCATGCCCTCCAAGTGAGACAGACAACCTTACCGTCTCAGCCCCAACGATAGACCAGACTTATGACGCCACTCAAGCCTAGCCCAGTGGCGAGTCAACAAGCTTATCAGGGTTGCTAATAGGAACAGGGGTGAGAGGATTCTTACAGGAGAGTGGTGACCCCAAAACAGCCACACCATCAAAAAAATCTCACCCCATCATGGATAATGGCACTCTTTAGAGCTGCACATGAGTCTCCCCTTCAGTGACCTCTCACCCTCCATATATCCTAATATCTCCCAACTCCTATATTCATATGCATATACATATATTATTATTATTCTCTCTTGGTGTTTTGGTTTTTTTTTTGTTTTGTTTTGTTTTTTTAAGACAGGGTTTCTCTGTGTAGTCCTGGCTGTCCTGGAACTTTCTCTGTAGACCAGGCTGTCCTCGAACTCACAGAGATCTACCTGACTCTGTCTCCCAAGTGCTGGGATTAAAGGCATGTGCCACCACTGTCTGGCATATATATATATATATGTGTGTGTGTGTGTGTGTGTGTGTGTGTGTGTGTGTGTGTGTGTGTGTGTATATACATATACATATGTGTGTGTGTGTGTGTGTGTATATATATACATATATATATACACACACACACATTCTTATATTCCTAGAAGAAACTCCTGACTCATGTTCCTGTAAATAAACCCAAGAAATCCCTTGGTTCACCAATCTAGACTTGGATAGAACCATTGCCTTGGTCTATACTGGTACCCTACCCGGGAAGAGTGTTTGCTTGTGTCTCCCTAGGAGAAGTTTCCACAGCAGGGGGATAAGCTAAACTTTTGGATCCTTATCTTTCCTGTGGCTTTTGCTGCTGTGGGGCCCTGGACTGGACAAGTGTCTGTTGTCCATCAGAGATATCATCTCTTTGCTGTGCGTGTCTTCATATCAGTATTTGTATGTAGGACCTCTGCTGACCATGCTTAGGTTCACAGTCTGTCATCTAGTCACCTTCTCCCACTCTCTCACACTGCCCACTTGGTATCCCCTGGGGTGATAACGTTCTAGCTGGGGGAGGAGAAGGCATGTCTCTTGAGTGTGTTGGTAGTAGATGAAGCAGCCATAGAAGTGAGATCTGGGCAAGTGAAACTGTCTTCATCCTTCCCAAGCCCCTACATATGGATCACCCACTGGAGGGATGCAGCTGTGGACGGCAAGGACTCCACTAGGAGCATCAGAGTGAACACAGATGGGCTGGCTCCAGAGACTGGGCCTCTTGCTGGCCTCAGGCTCAGGGCTGTCAAATTCTACTGCTCTTCACGTCTGATAAGGCCTGATCCAATCCACTGAGGGCAGGGCTACTATTCTCTAAGTACATCACTTCCTGAGCCAAGCCTTCTCATGCCTAGCCTTTCCACTCTCCAAGACAACATCCCAGGGCTGTCTTTCACACTAGCGTTGTGGAGGTTTAATTCCAGGCACCTGACTTGTCAGTGTTCCCTGTTCTCACCCCGCCCTCCCCCCAACCCCAGTTTTAAACAGTGAATCTTCCTAAAAACGGCGACTAGCTGCTGTCCTCTGAGTCCTATAGAGTAGCAAGAAAGGAGTCCTCTCAACTGCTGACCTGCCTGTGGGAGAACTCACTGTCACACCAAAATATGCAACTAAGTTTAAAGCTTGTGATGGCTGTGGGATTGTTCTGGGAGCGAGGCTGCCGATATTTACCACCAGAGATTCCTGGCTTACCTTTTGGATGAAGTTTCTGTTCCCCTTGCTCCCGGCCATGGAGCCTCGGAGCTGGAGTTGTGACCAACCTCACGTACTTCTTTTCCATGCCTCATCCATCTTTTTCTCAACACTTTTCAGCTACTCTATTACTGCCTTTGTGCTCACTGACACTCTTCCTGGTTTAGCTTTGCCTTAGCCTCTATTCTTTCTGAGACAGATTCTTCTCAAGCGGGTCACACAGAGGTAGCTTATAGTGTCATGTTAGCTGATAGTCTAGGCTTTGAGTTTAGAAGCTCTTCTTGCACATAGAATATCATTGGAATTTTAAAAATCTATTTTTAGTTTTACTAACCAGGAATCTTTTAAAAGGAAATGCACAGAAGAGTCATTCTGATATTGGGTTGGGTTTTTTTTTGGGGGGGGGGGGGTTGTTTGTTTGTTTGTTTGTTTTTAAATAACCACATGAAGTTACCTTTTAAAAAAAAAACGACATGAAGTTACCTTTCCCACCCCCTCTCTGTCTCTCTGTCTCTCTCTCTGTCTCTCTCTCTCTCTCTCTCTCTCTCTCTCTCTCTCTCTCTCTCTCTCTCTCTCTCTCTCTCTCTCTCTCTCTCTCTCTCTCTCTCTCTCTCTCTCTCTCTCTCTCTCTCATTCCACAAAAGGTTAGGCTCATAGGATTCCAGGGTTATTACAAACACAAATATGCAATCAGTCTGTAAGTCCTTAATGGTGGCTGACAGCCCACGGATGGAGTGGAAAAGGGTATCACCAAGGTGCCATCTAGCCTACACTAAACAGAACCCACATCACATGTGGTAAGTGGCGGGAGGTGGAGGGGGGGGTACCCTGCAGTGAAATAGTAGTAACAGCACAGATGACATCAGCAGCTTAAAGAAAAGGGACTATCACTTAATAACCACATAAAATATAGACAATTCAATTAAAGGAGTTAATAAAAAACAAAAAAGCAAGGGATTGTCTGTTGTTATTTTCAAGGCACTTAGAGTTAATGGGACTCTAAGTAATGCAACGTCAGAGCAGTTCTATTGAAAAGCTCGGATGCCAAGAGACGGCTAGAGTTCCTGAAGGGAGACAGGGAAATGAGCTGTGAAGGAGCAGGACAGAATAAAACAAAGAAACAAATATTTTACAACAAAATTGTACTTTTGGGATTTTTTTAAATTTAAAAAATCCATTAATTCTTTTAAAATTTTGTATTTTGATCATATCCACCTCTCCCCAACATCCCCCAAATCAATCCCACCCCTTGCCTACCCACTCAACTTTATGTCTTCTTCTTCTTTTCCCACCCCGCAGGTCCAGTTTGTACTGTCCATATATTCTTGAATGTGTGGCCTTCCGCTGGAGCGTGATCAACATACCAAGTTAGTGTGAATCTTCAGATTATAGTCTTTTTTAGAATAAAACCTGACCCATAGAGGTCAGGAAATTAGTAAGTGGCCATGGGGGGATCTTCCAAGGGTTGGATTTAGTAGTATAAAGGCTTAAAGGAGAATAATGAAATAAGAAGTGTTAAGTTGCAGTGGGAGATAGAAGATGAGGTAGAGGAGGAAACAAAGGGAATGATAAATAACACTAAAGATTTTTCCAAAAAGAAGTCATATGGAAACCTATCCACTACTAGAGAAGCACAAATTCTCTCTCTCTCTCTCTCTCTCTCTCTCTCTCTCTCTCTCTCTCTCTCTCTCTCTCTCTCTCTCTCTCTCTCTCTCTCTCCCTCTCCTTACAACAGAGCAACAATGATGATACTAGGCACCACAGGGTAACCATTAAAAGCCTAGTGCCAGGAATGGGTTACCTCTTTTAGCATTGTTGACCAGTGAGATCCCATAGAGCCCCAAACATTACAGGCTATTGCTAGTCCTGTGGTGATGTGCTGAGTACCCTAATAAACTTTGCCTGAAGATCAGAGAACAGAACAAGCCACTAGATTAAATACGGAGGCCAAGAAATGGTGGCACACACCTTTAATCCCAGTACTTGGGAGTCACATGCCTGTAATTCCAGCACTGGGAAGGTTGAGACAGGAAATGACATGGCTGGGCAGAAAAAGGTATATAAAGTGTGAGGAGACAGGAACTAATGTCTTTTGGCTGAGGAAACCTTTTCAGGCTGAGGAGTCCGAGAGGTAAGAGGTGTCTTGTTCCTTTGTCATTCTGATTTTCAGTATTACCCCAATTTCTGGCTCTGGGTGTTTTTTTTATTAAAGACCATTTAGCAATTTGTATTACACAATTCTATTGGTTATCCTCCAGAACTTGGTGGTATGATCCTATTGCTGAAGATACCATGTACTTGATTCACAACAGCACATGGACATATTAAGTTGGTAGTGACCTAAAAGCTTCATCTCTACTGGCTATCTTTCACAGTGCTGAAAAATGCTATGGACACTACTGGAGGAGAAAAGTAATCATCAATTTTATCCAACTATGAACCCTGGGAGCTATAATATTGAACAGCCTGGTAAGACATGCCCACTAGTGCAATAGTGGTACCGACCTAACAGGAAAAACCAATCACTTTCTGATTGTATTTTAAGTCCTGCTTCAAAATAGGAATCCCATAGCATCATTGTCTAACCAAAAACTAGACTAGACAGACAGTGACTAGACAGGTCAGAGGCCCTGGGGGAAAGCTGACTACAATTATTCTGCTAAATGGACATAATATTAAACTGCCACCTAATAACTTATTTTACCTATAGATCAATGTATCTCTCAACCCTTATTAGAGTAGATTCTATTTGTAGTACATGGTGCCAACATGGAGTGTTATAACTGATTAAGGTGCCAAGAATAAGAAACTGTGGAATGCTCATCCCTAAAACATCTATAGCATAGCTTCATTCAGAATACTTCTGGAAGTCAGGAAATTGATAAGGGACCATGGGAGTGGGAATCTTCCAAGGGGAGGGGGTAGATAGAATTTAGTGGTATAAAGGCTTAAAGGGGAATAGGAAGGGTTAAATTGGAGTGGAGGGTAGAAGAGACAGGAAGAGGAGATAATAGAGGAATCATTGTAGATGGGGCTAAAAGAATCTTAGAGCCAGAGGCAGTGAGTGGATAATTCCAAGGAAGCAGCGTCTTCTAGACACAACAGGACAGCTGCACATTTGAACTCACAGAGGTCATGACAGCATGCATATGATCTGTGAGAGCTCAACCCAGACCAAATCCCCACATGGAGAGAGAAGGAGGATACACAGTCCCACTCCTAGCCAGAGCCATAGGCAATTGATAATGCCTGGGAGAGAGAGAGGCAATTTTCTCTAAGAGTGTAGCCTCAAATTATATTTTAGAAAAGCACTGCCTCAAAGACTTAAAAATAGCAAAAATCTAACCTAAAAAAAGCAGTATTCCATAGCTTTCCTTTGAGATAATGTCCATCTTGGAGCACTGTGGTGGTATTGTGTTCCCCAAAATATTGTGCACCCTAATAAATTTATCAGAGAACAGAACAGCCACTAGATACAGAACCAAAAATTGGTGGCTAGAAAATGGGTCAGAGCAAGCTATAGCAGAAGCTAGGCGGTGGTAGTACACGCCTTTAATCCCAGCACTTGGGAAGCAGAGCTAGCCGGATCTCTGTGTGTTCAAGGACAGAGCAAGCATGGTGACACACGCCTTTAATCCCAGGGAGTGGGGGCAGAAAGAGAAAAGATTATATAAGGCGTGAAGACCAAAAACTAGAAGCATTTGGTTGGTTAAGCTTTTAGGCTTTGAGCAGTAGTTCAGCTGGGACACATTTTGGATGAGGACTCAGAAGCTTGCAGTCTGAGGAAACAAGACCAGCTTAGGAACTGGTGAGGTGAGGAAGCTGTGGCTTGTTCTGTGTCTCTGATCTTCCAGCATTCATCCCAATAACTGGCCTCAGGTTTGATTTTATTAATAAAAACTTTTAAGATTCCTGCTACAAAGCACAAATCCACATAATCTCTTGGTAGAATTTTTATAAGATGGATTCAGGCAATGCAGAACAAGCTTCGCCTGCTCTCAGAATCTGAGGGAGAACTGGGGTGTGATCCTTGAGTGTAGCGACTTCACATGTGGGCTTTTATTTTTTTAGTGTCCTGACAAGTGGAAAAGTCAAGACCATGGGTGGCATTAAGACACGCCCCCCAGCCACCTCTCTGGATGGGCAGCACCCATCAAAGTCATCCTCAATAACTTTACTTCCTTTCTACCACTGACCCAGTAAGCATCGACTTCCATGGTTGATGATGCTTCCTCCGCACACAGGTGTGCGGTCCCAGCAGAAAAGATATTGGACGATTATGGATTCTACTGTTGGTAGCTCAGTAGTGGCTTGATTGATATTAAAGGCCATCAGAATTCACTCCTCCACTTTCTGCCAGGGCTTTTCTTATCTTCTTGCTTTTCATCATGAACCTCTTCATCTTAAGGGCAGACCTTCTCTAGCTGGGACTGCCTAATGGTTTGGGAATAACATGAATAGTTGGTGTCCTCCCACAGGCTGTGAGCCGTTCTCCACTCCTCCCAAATGACCCTTCCAACAGACTCTGCAGTGCATCATTCTTAGCAGTGCAGACCATGGCCCCACGCTCACTGCCACTCTGTTCTGTTCTGTTCATCTAGCCAAACTGCATGTAGACTGTGCTGGCCAGACCTCTAGGTTGCCTCTGCTGATGTCCCTGATCAGGTGGATGTCTCTGCTAGCAAGACAAAAGATTGTAGGTTTGAATTCACTAATGTTCACACCAAAATCTGAACTGGTATCATTACGTCCCATCCATTCTAATTCTTTGGAGATCTGTGTAGAAGTATTTGACATGAGCATCAGACCTTCTATGCAAAGAGACAAGAGCACCCAAGATATAGAAGTGGCTTCGTATCTCTAGTTCCAGGCCATATATGCCTTTCCTGTGGATGGGCCGTTGATTTGCTGTAATACTGAGGACCAAGTCAATGGCTCTATTTATAGTACAAATACTGCCTGCCTTGGTCATCCCTGCTCATTATATGACAAATATCTCCAGGAGATTGACCCATCATGACATCATGCATTCGCTGGGCTGTAGTCTAGTAGTTGTTGTTTTTCAGGGGCCCAGGACACAAATAAAAAGTTCCTGAATGGTGAGTTTGCTTCCTGCCAACTGAGCCTTATTAATCATGGTTTTCAAATAAAGGCTTGGAGAGCACAACATGGTAACTACTCCCATAGTCACCATTGTCAGAGGACTCACAGACTTCTTTTCTTGTAGATTTTCTTGCTTCTAGGGAACAGCCTCCAAAGATTAGTAATACTCTTTCCCTAATATACCACCTGATACCAGGTTACCTTTTCCTAATGGGACTGTAGCTTAGCATGGAAATGTGTTAACATGAGGAACCATGTTTCTAAATACAGCTCATGCATCAGCTCCTTTGTCCCCAGTGCCTGGGCAGCTAAGGCTGGTGACAGACAGCAAGCCATGGAAGTCTAGTGTCTGAGGAGGGAACAAGTTCTTGTACATGTGAAGGTTGAACTGGTCTCCTTTGGAATCTCCAGGGCTGCAGGCAGTTGCAGTTTTCTGCAATGCTGACAGGGCCTAAAGCACTTGCTACTGCAGTAACATAAAAGGAGACAGAGAACCCAAAAGTGTGAAAGCCATTCATCAAAAAAAAAAAAAATGGCCAAAAGAAACACTGTGCATGATAATGTCCTTGGCTTCAAGGGGACATATGCCGACACCAAGTATTCCAACTGGGTTGGAGATGGGGACAGGATATGTCCAGGTCAGCTGGCTGTTTTCCTGGTGTACATGTCCACACCACTCTTCAGCATATTCCAAGCTTTTGATCAAACCTCCAGGCTGCTTTGCACCTCTGACGACTCTGAGTGGCCAGGGTACAGAGAGGTAGATGGAGCCATCCACTGGCTCAAGTTTTCCATTACTGCTGAGCAAGTGCATGCTGAAGGCCATGATGCTATCAGAGCACACCTCGTGTTGTTTCCTGTCTGTTTCCATCCAGTTCTCACAAACAGGGAAAGATGTCCGCCTCTGAAAGGGAGCTAATTGGCTGTGAGAAACGCTCCCAGCCCCTCTCTAGAAATGAATGTGAGGCTGCTGTCACTTACCTTGGGATCCTGATACTATTTTGTTGTCTCCAATAGAGCATTAGAGGAGCAGATCATTCTGGGGGCAGGACAGGACTAGCAAAGTAAATACAGGTAATGGCATGGCTTCCAGGGGTCACCATTGACTAAGATCTCAATGAGCATGTTGGCAGTTCGCTGGTGGACACTGGCAGCACTAATGGGGAACGGGACTGTCGTCTCTTGGGTTTCTCAGCTACTCAGTTGGTCACCACTGTCCAGATGTAGTGGCCCCACCAACAGAATAGTAGGGCTGCTGGACCCTGGACAGGCAACTTAGACAAGCTGGCAGCAGAGTGTCTGTAGGACCTCCTTATACTTTGCTGACTCCATAGGGGGACAAAATAAGCCAGTGGGACAATTATAAATGTTGATGTGGTTAGACCAATGTTTTCCAAGACAGGGTTTCTCTGTGTAGTTTTGATGCCTGTCCTGGATTTCTCTCTGTAGACCAGGCTGGTCTCAAGCTCGCAGAGATCCACCTGGCTCTGCCTTCTGAGTGCTGGGATTAATGGTATGCACCACTGCCCACCAGGCTTCCATTATATTTTTCATTTACTGTATTTTTTCCTCTGTCCTTGTTCTTCTTATTCTCTCTCTTTCCATCCTTGTCCTCTCTCTTTTTAACCAGGGAACTGAGTGCAGGGCAGGGGGGTTGGGGGGGGGGGGGGGACCAGGCTCGACACACAGTCGAGTGCACTCTGCCCTTTTATTTCTGCTTTCCTGCTTGTCACCGTGAGTCCCCAAGCTTAATTCACTCTCTTCCTTGCTTGTCACTAGTTCAGAACTGTCTTCCCCCTTCTCTTGTTTTTACTAGCTACCATTACATTTCAATGTGCACACTAGCCTCTGCAAAGTTACAACGTTAATACTGTAGCTTCCTTCCAAACAATAAAAGGACTTCAGAATGCTTTTTATCCCTGCATATCTCCTTCTCACAGCAGCCAACTTAGAGTGCAGCTTTGGATTTCAGTTTTACCTTGTTTCGTTTCGTTTTTCCCCCGTTCTTTAATCTTTGTCATTAATAAAATGATGCAAAGATTTGCTCTCTCCTCCCCCACCCCAAAAAAAAGGAAAGATAAAGAATTATAGTCTTGCTTTCTTATGCATCCTGGTAAGTGCTTGAAGAAGATACATAAGTGGACAACAGACACACAAAGAACCCCAGCTCCAGCAATGACCAGGAAAGGATGCCTCGGACCATTAGACGAGGGCTATTAAAACAGGGAAAAGCCAAGTGCAGCAAGATGCAGACAAACTGGAACCCCAGGGCAGTTTTAAAATGTAAAGCATTGCAGCTGTAAGGGCTCCTCAATACAACTAAAAAGAACGACCGTGCACTGTCCCAGTACCACTTGTTTTATTTTGCCTTGGCGTCCATGGCTACTGCGTCTCTATTCACAACAGCAAGGTGGGGGAACCAGTCTGGGTGTTCATCAGCCAGTGGGCGCATAAAGGAGAGGAAATTATGTCACATACTGGAAAATGGACAGTGGTTCCACATCTGACAATATACCCAAAGTATCTGAAATCAGAGTGTTCAAGAGACATTTGTACATTCATGTCTGTAGAATAATTATCCACCACAGCTAAAGTGAGGGCATTGTAAGTTCCCAGCAACAAATGGATGGATAAGTGAAATGTTCCATGTACATAAATAGTGTCCAGCCTCAGAGGAAATGGAATTGTGACATTGCATCCCATAGGAGCCTTGAATATTTATGCTAATGAAATAAGAATAAGATAACTATTTGTCACCACACTTCTCTAAGCAAACTGGAGAAAATTCACAGGTATAAAGCAGAATAGTGATTCCATAGGCCAGGAGGAAGGATGCAGAATTTCATTTTTGTAAAATTCAAAGAGTTCCGGTGATTAATGGTAGTGCTGGTTGGACATCTGTGGAAATGGAGTCCATGCCATGGAGTTGCATTCCTTAAAATGAGTAAGAAGGCAGATCCCAGAATGGTGGCACATGCCTGTAATCCTGGCCATTAAGAGGTGGAGGCAGGGGAACCATGTGTTTAAGGCTAGTCTTGGGTATCCAGCAAGATCCTATCTCAAAAAACCTAAACTGCAAAACAATGATAAAGATAGCTAATTTCATGTTATATATGGGTTACCACAATAAAAAGCATGGGGGAAGTCAGGGCCCTGTGACTTGAGCAATGCAGTCAGCATCCTGACTCTGCTCTGTGCGCTGACACCAAGGTCCATGCCAAGCACCCTGTAATCTCACAGGAAAATGAACATTGTTTGTTCTCTTCTGTACTATGATTCGGAGAAACTTTGTCTGTCCTGAGCCCAGGATGTAACTCAGGGGGAAATGACTGCCTCTTTAAGCCCCTCTGAGAAATGTGAGCCTTGGACAGGAAGGCTAATCATCGAAGCCACTGAATGGGGTGCCAGATCCTCTTCAAGACTTAGTCACCTTTGCCTGGAAATACCTAAAATTGTTAAGTATGTATTCATTTATTCAAGGAATATTTACTCAACAACTGCTGTTCATTGTGTATCATTCCAACCGTAAGTGCTACAATCCTGGATATTAAGCTTCATCTATGCTGGTTGCCATGTTGCTTGACAATCTGAGGAAATCCGTGTGGTAAGGATACTTCTGTGTATAGGGATATTTGGATAGGTATGCTTGGTTTCCAGAAAACATTGAGGCCAATCTACACATCAGAAGCAATTAGACACAGGCAGGAAGAGGTGGTTGGAGGCCCTCTACTGACATTTCAGATGGGAATATTATGGAGGCACACCAAGAAACCTGCCTCTCCTAGACCACCTACCCACAGTAAAGTGTGTCCATGGGTGCTGACTGGTTCTGCTCTCCCTTCATGGCTCATACACTCCTGGACAATAGACTCAGCAACATTCACCCACTGCTGATCATGCCTACACTTCAGCCATTGCTGCTGAGCCTCTGTTGAACATTTTACACAGACCCAGACATTCCTGATACTTTATCAGCATCAAATATCAACAGAATCACATGCTGCTATTTTTCAAAATCTTCATGGAATTGTATTTGGAAACTGAAGCCAACCAAAGTCTAGGCTGTTCCATGTCTTGTGTTATATGCTGGAACTAACTGGGAACTGGACTTGACTCCCAGGGCTGCACTGTGGCCTTCAGATGGAACAGGAGGCTCCTGAGCATTCTGTAATGTCACTTCAGCAGGAACAAGGGGCAAGTCTTTCTGGCTGCCCCAGCCACTTGGGATGGAGCAGGCTCAAGCCTCCCAAGGAGCTGCATCCAGGGACAGAAGTTCTCACCTGACTGTCAGAGCTTCTAGACCAAGACTGTCATATCATCTGTTGGGACCCTTCAGAGGACAGCCATCTGGGGCACCTCCAGATATATTAATAGGTCTCAGATAAGGACAATGCAGGATTGGCTACATTATGTGCAGGGCCCCGCACAAAATTAAAATGTGTTCCTTATTAAAAACTATTAAAATCCTGAGACAGCAAGTACAGAATGTTAAAACAAACTCACACCCCTGAGAAGAGGCCACAAAGCTTGTCTCAGGATGTCTTATCCATAGTGGAAGGTGTGGCCACAGAGACACAAATGCTATACCCTGATGCTCAAAAACTGCAGATGATGGCATGAAAGCAGTGGACACCTGGGAGTGTGTAGCCATGAGAGAAAGGGCCCGAGCACATTTCATAGTGTCAGTGTATCACTATACTACTTTGACTATATGCCTAAGAGGTTTCTGAGGCTGAGGATGTAGCTCGGTAATTGGCACTTGCCAAGCATTCACAGAGCCCTAATTCAATCCCAAGAACCAAAAATCAAATGACAATTTTAAAACTAGGTTTCTTTTTTTTTTCCTTTAAAAAATTGTTATTAGTTCTTTGAGCATTTCATGTGTGTTTTGATCATATCCATTGCCTTTCCCCTAACTCTTCCCATGTCCACCTCCCCTTCCCTCTCCACAAATCTTTGTGTCTTTTTTAAAAATCCTATCAAGAGCAATGTGTGCTGCCCAAATTTCTCAGATTTGTGGAGCATGGCTGACTTGCCAGGGGCTGCGCTCTTAGAGAAAACTGCCTTACCCTCTCCCGGCAGCTGACAATTGCCAAGAGTTCAGAGAGTCCTGATAGGAGTTCCTTCTAGAATTGTGTTTTAGGTGTTTTTCTGTGCTGGAACCACGGTCCCTGACAGAAACAAGCTGAGGGAGGAGAGGTTTTTTTGTTGGCTTATGGTTTCAGAGAGTTGTAGTTCATCAGAGCAGAGAAGATGTGGTGACGTGTGGTCCACAGTGTTGAGTGTGCACTAGCACCCATTCATCTGATTGGACCAAGAAGCAGAAAGCAAGCAAGAACCAAGCTATAACCTTCAAGGTCCAGTCCAGTGACCAACTGCCACCAGCCAGGTCACAGCTCCCAAAGGCTCCACAGAACAAAACATTTGGGGAAAGAAAAAAAAAAAAAAAAAAAAAGAGCCTTTGTGGACATGTCAAATTTAAACCATAAGAGATTGTCCCTGAGCCCCCAATAATTGTGACCATTTCATGATGTCCTATAGTTTTAGGACTGTTTAAAACTGCAACATTCATAGACTCTTTTTGAGACTCAAAGGCAGTCTCTTAGTTGTGAACCATTATAAACAATAACCACGGCAAGATATTCCCCAAGATGGCAATAGTGGTCCTTATATCTTAAGGATAACCAACAGCTGTCTACTTGGACTTAAGGCCCACTCAGTAGAGGAGAGTTCATGCCTGGTACAACTACCCATGGCTGATGAGGTCATGGACCCTACAGGAAAGTCTACTACTGCTACTTTCCAACACCAGTATAATTTCCAGCTGCATTCTGAATTCTTATCCAGAAATACATGTAGCACTCATCTCTCAAAGCAGATTCTTTTTGCAGAAGATAGGATGCATTTTTTTAATCCATAATTGCCCAAAATGCAGAGAATAACTGACCATGGGCCCCAATCCCAACTGATATATCTACAGTGCAACCTCTATACCAAGGCTCAGGGGACATCAAGGAAGAGTGAGCTGAAAGCTGGTAAGAGTCAGACAGCCTGGATATCTGCTGAGAGATGATGTCTTCTATATAGGAGGGGAAGCTGAACTCATGGAATCTCAACAAGACCCAAACATTGACAGCACCAGCTGATAAGCCAGTGTGGACAGGAGAAATCTCAAAAGGCCCTACCCCTAGATAAAGAGCTATGAGAAGTAATGGCTGGTGAAGAGCTATGGGAAGTAATGGTTGATGAAGAGCTATGGGAAGTAATGGCTGGTGAAGAGCTATGGGAAGTAATGGTTGGTGAAGAGCTATGGGAAGTAATGGTTGATGAAGAGCTATGGGAAGTAATGGCTGCTGGGAGAGAATGAGTCTTCTCTAAGAAGGAACCCCAATCCTGATAGGTCAAACCTAAACATATATAAACAAGTGACACTAAATGGACTCAGTAGGTTGAAGATTAGATAAAGATATAGGTAACAATAGTTAAAAAATAAAAGAGGATGTGGCTCTGAGAGGGATTTAGGAGTCCAAGGGAGGAATTGTAAGAAAGAGAGGGAGAGGGAGGTGTGAAACATATACATTACTCATTTACTCATGTATGAAACTCATGTATATATATATATATATATATATATATATATATATAAAATAAAATGGCCCAGAATAAATATTTCCATTCCAAATGGATGAATAGGACTATAGCACAGAAAGACTGGATCAAAGCAAGATGAAGCCCTGTAGGACAAACACCAAATCTTTCTGTAGTAGGAATCTTAAAAGTTCTTATTAATGAAACCAAACCCGAGGCCAGTTATTGGGGTGATTGCTGGAAGATCAGAGAAGCAGAACAAGCCACGACTATCTCACCTTGCTAGTTCCTCAGGTGATCCTTTTTCCTCAGGCTGGAAGCTTCTGAATCCTCATCCCAATGGCTCTCAGCTGAACTGTCTTGCTCCAAAGCTTAACTAACTACATGCTTTTTTTTTCTTTAGTTCCTGATCCTCACGCCTTATATACCTTTTTCTTTCTGCCCCCACTCCCTGGGATTAAAGGCATGGGTCACCATGCTTAGCTGTTTCTAAAGTGGCCTTGAACTCAGAGATCTGGCTAGCTCTGCCTCCCAAGTGCTGGGATTAAAGGTGTGTACCACCACCGCCCAACTTCTGCTATGGCTTACTCTTCCCATTTTCTAGCCACCATTTCTGGCTCTGTTCTAGTGGCTGTCTGTTCTCTGACCCCAGATATGTTTATTTCAGGAAACACACAATATTTCAGGGAACACAATACCCACCACATCTTTCAGCTCCATCTCCAGCTTCTGGTGGTATGACTTGAGCATCAGTGACTTAAGTCCCATCCCTATGACCCGGGTGCCTGGAGCATACATGAGCTCTTTCTTGCTGTAATTTACTCAGTGTACACAACCTTCCTCAGCAGGCATTCCATGTTTTGGCATATCTAACACCCAAGGGTCTCCATTGAAGTTTAAATGTAGGAGCTGCCTCTCCTTCTCCTCTTTCTCTCTCTTTCCTCCCTCTCTCTTCTTCCTCCTTCGGTCTCTTCCTATCATGTAAGATTACAATGAGAAGGACATCTGCAAACCAGAAAGTGAGTCCTTACCAGACTTGACCTGTCAACACCTTGACTTTAGATGCACCTGACCTTGGATGTACCCTGACCTTGGATCCATCCTGACTTTGGATGCATCTTGACCTTGGATGCACCTTGACCTTGAATATACTTTGACCTTAAATTTTGGAGCCCCACAACTATGAGAAACAAATGTCTATAGTTCAATTCACCCCGTCTGTGGTATTTGCTAGAGCAGCAAGTTAAGATTTGTCAAAACTCATCTTCCCACCAGCCTGCCCTAGTCTATGTAGAATTATCCATCTTCACGACCTGGGCTTGGCCTCCTGCAGCTGCCTGTCAGTATCTCCAGGGACAATCACCAAAATAGTCACAATGGTTTCTCCTAAACTCTATTGCTGGTGCAAGCCATCTCCCAGGGCTGGCATCCATCCTCTCTGCTTCAACCGTCTGATCCCAATTCTCCCCAAGAGAACATTTCACTCAAGTACCTTATAAGCATCCAAGGGGGGGGGGGGAGCCTGGTGGGTGGCATTTGTGGGTATGGACACTTCAGAAATATAGCTTAAACTACAAAAGTTTGTTTCTCACAGTTCTGAGCCTGAAGATCTATGATCAAGGTCCCAGCAGGTCCTGATGAGTCCTTTCTCCTTGCCTTCACCATAGCTACCTTCTCCCTGTGTTTTCACGTAGTAGAGAGAGTGAGCATGCCTCTTCTCACAGGCATGAATCAATGGGGGCCCAACTCCTGTCAACCCCAAATCACATCACCGCCCACATTCCAAATACATCACATTGGGTGTTAAGGGGTTAACAGACAGACTGGAGAAACCCCAGAGGTGAGGTCATCAGGAGAGGATCAAGTCTTGAGGAATCAGCATCTTATCAAACAACTCCAGGCCTAGGAGAGCACTTCTGTGTGGTTTACCTCTTCCCATTTGAGGACACAACAGCCAGGGGCATTTGTGGAGAAGAATGCTCAGTGGTCCTCCACAGGGACCAGCACCAGGCCTTGATCTCGAGCTTCCCAGTCTCTGAATGTGAGCAGTAATCCTGGTTTTTATAATTGCCCAGCCCACGATATCTTACAGCAGAGCAAATGCTCTAACCCTGCCTCCATCTCCCAAGTTTAGCAAGTGCATCTTTTTATTCCACCATCCCCTGCTCTGCCTGAGGCCCACCTGTAGAGTGCAGGTGTATTTGCAACTGACTGGGGAGCACGCTAGATCCAGCCCCTCAGTGGGTCAGGCTTGTCTGTTCTGCTCCTTGGAACTACTCTCCAACAAGGTCACATGCGTGGAGGGGCAAGGGTGGCCCACAGTAGGACAAAGGTGTGACTTCCTAAGTGTGAATAAGAACCAGACAGGCAGCCAGTTCCTAGCCTAGCTGCTAGGGCCACTATTGGGTATACTAAGGACTGATTTAATGTTTAGGGATACTAAGGACCGAATAAATTTTTAGGGCAGAGACTGTGTGGGTGGGTTTGCACTTGGTCTAAAGGTACAGAATTGGGGAAGTACAAAGTCAGATCGGCACAGGGAAGCTAAGCACAGAGTGTCTACCCCAGTGCCCTGACTGCCATGAACAGTGGGGTCTCAGTCCCCACCACGCTGGAGGACCGTGCATGCACACCATGAAAACTGACCCCCTCTTGGCAGTGTCCTCTTCCCGTGTGTCAGTCATCTTTCCATTGCTGTGACAAATGCCCGAGACAGCGCCTTATGGCACGAAAGGCTCATTTTGGCTCACGCCTCAGAAGTTTCAGTCCCTGGTCACTCTGCTGCTTTAGGCCTGTGACAGCGCAGTACATCAGAGTGACAGGAGTCTGTGACAGAAGAGATCTGCTTGTGGCAGCTAGGAAGCCAAGGGAGGGAGGGGGAAAGGTCTGTCAATATCTCCTTCAAGGCATATCCTTGAATTCTGGTGGCTAGGCTCCACCCCTCACATTTCCACCACATTCCCACAGTGTCTCAGTCTGTGGCCCACACCTTTAATACATGGGCCTTTGTGGGACCTACAAATCCAAACTATAACAATGTGCCTACATGGCACTGCCTTTAAGTTATGTTTACCTTTTCCCAATTTCATTTTATGTGTATGAGTGGTTTGCCCACATGTATTAAGTCCACCACATGTATGAAGTACCCACAGAGGCCAGAAGAGGGCAGTGGATTCCCTGGAACTGGCATTGCAGACGGTTGTGAGCCACCATATGGGTGCTGAAAACCAAATCTGGGTCCTGTGGAAGAGCGATCAGTGCTCTTAACCACTGAGCCATCCCTCCAGCCCCTTTAATATAATGCTAAATAATATCAAACATCTTTCCATAGAAACCCTGGGAAATACAGAAAGCATGAAAGTTCACCAAAAGGCAGGTGCATAATCCTGCAACCTAGAGTAGTATGTTCACACTGGGTTTCCACCATCTCCATCTAGTGCTGTGTTTAGCCTAACCCCTACTGCCATCAGAGAGAAGCAGACAGAAGTGATGTGCAGGGTGTTTACCCACCAACCCCTCAGCTCCCCAGAGTTGTCCTGAGTGTGAGCAGCAGGAAATATTAGATAGAAGGATTTAGATTGCGGAGATAAACAGATAGAAAATAAAGGATAGCCTCAAGAGGGCCTGGAACCTATTCCAACCAGCCCTGACTGTCTCTGCCCCAGGGTATTTATAGATAAGCCAAGGGGTGGAGCAAAAGACATCCCCCCCCCCAAGCACAGCCAAGTGCAGACCATCTCAGACACCTGCACTCAGGCCCATGGTTCTAATCATCCTCTCTGTGCAGATCTGCTAAAAGCCACAAGGAGCCACGAGGAACCTGAAAACAGGCTCCCACAGTGATGGGAAGGGATCTGTGGTGATCACACAGCCCTGCCGAGTCTCTCCAGCCCCAGCCCCAGCCCCAGAAGTACTGACTCCAGTTCCCTTGCCATCCCCAGGTATAGCAGGGCCTCCTACTCTGGAGCTGAGAGCACACATCCCCAAGGCTGATGCTCTGGGCATGGACCCTGGATGCTGCATACCTGCTCAGGTGTCAGGTCCCCAGAGGCCGGCCTCAGCATGGAAGACAGGAGAAGTCTGACTGGGCCCAGAACATGCCCTCATTTCAGGCTCAGACAGACTCCTAAGGAAACATGCTTAGACCCTAAGAACCGTGTCATGATGCAGAGCACATAGTTATTTTGTTTCTGAAAGAGGACTAACCAGATGAGGCCCTCCCCCGAGCTGTGTGGGAGGGGTTTGTCCACTCATGGTACCAGAAATACCTCAGCCGGTCTCAAAATGGTTAGGGCTGGTCTAGCAGTGGCATGGCGTTTACCACCCTGAACTGGAGGGATCCAGATCAATTTCTGCCGCTGCTGATCTAAGGAGCCCTTCACGCCACCAGTCACTTCACAGCAGCCACACCATGCTTCTTGTGCGTGGCCTCCACCAGACACAGCCCTCCACAATACATGCTATTCCCGTGGGGCATGTGTATGGAACTGAATTTTCAAATTTCCCATTTACTCTTGGAAACAGTACCTTTTTTTGGCTTGACTCAGTTTACTATTTTCAAGTTTATATCCACTGGTGACTCTGATTGCCATTTCATATGTGGCTTCATATTTTAAGTGACCCTGCAACTGGGCCCTTTGACCCCCATGCTTTCTAGCTGAGGTCGATCTGTGACAGATAAACATTGCCAGTGGTTCCACTCAGACTTTGGGTTAATAGATTAAAGACTGTGTGTTCAACAGCAGAGCTCTGTGGAGACCCACTAGACACGACCGTAGCTGAGCAAGCCCGCATTTGACATCCCTACACCAATTGTCTCCTAACCAGCTGCAGGTAAACCAAAAATCCAGAAAGCAGGACAGAGAGCATTTCAGTGCTGCGGAGCACCAGACCCATGAGCATCTGCCTTCAGTCCACAGTACTGGAGTTCCTGCTTTCTCATCCCTCCGCTTCCAACTCACTGCCCAACGCAGCCCGCACTGTCATGATCGGAAGCCTGGCACCAGCTCTCAGCAGAGCCTGCGAGCCCAGATCCCTAGAGCCTTGACCTGCCTCCATTGGTCGCAGCTCCCTGAAGCAGGCATCTTTGGTATTGTTAGGGTGTTTTACCTTGCTATCAGGTTCACGCAATGTCTTGCAGGTTACACCTGGAAAACTCTTGGGAAAATCAATCAATCTGTCTCTGTCTCTGTCTCTGATTCTCTCTGTGTCTCTGGCAGCTGGCTGCCTCTCTCTCATGGTCCCCCATTCTCTCATTCTTCCTCTCACTGTGTCTCTGTCTCTGTGTTTCTCTGTCTCTGTCTATCTCTATCTCTCTCTCTCCCCCATGCTCACGCACGTGTGTGTGTGTGTGTGTGTGTGTGTGTGTGTGTGTGTGTGTGTGTGTGTACCAGAGAGATCCTTGAATTCCCTCACCAACCTGGGCCCCTCCCATCCTTCTTTTCATGGCTAATTTAGTTACGGGTTTGAACAATGTAAACCTGGCAGTTCCCTGCTATTGAAGCTGAGGTTGAGGACAGCTGCTGCCAGCCCCAACTCCACAGTGCAGCCCAGGCTGCCCAGGCTGCTGCTTCCATCAGCTTTCCTGAAATAGCCAGGCTTGCTTCCTTCCAGGCTTCCCCTGGAATAACCCAGGGAGGGGCCAGCATTTCCTACGCCCAGGCCACTTTATTCATGACCACTCAGCGAGTCCATATTTGGAGAGAAAAATTTCACTGCTGTGTGGAATGAAATCATATGGTTGCAAGTAGCTGATACGGATTTAAATTAAAAGGAGCTAACAATGAGACTGTGACGTATGTCAATCAATATATGACTCTCCAGGGGAGAGATGGGCAAGACTTGAATTCACTCTCGAGCGCAGGTGACACGTGGGGCTCTGACAACTGCAGGGAACTTTTGTCCCCATTTTCCTGGTCAGATTCAACAGACTAGACAAGGATAGCCCAGGAGCTCAGCTCCTTCAAAACACAGTCCAAGTCATTGCCAGGATGCTGGTTAGGAAAGAGTATGTGCAGCTCGTGAAGCAGGCTTTCTTTACATTATCCACTTATTAAAAGAAGCTAGTGACCCCCTCGTGTTTCCTTTGAGCACACTTCATGCCTAAAGTCCTGTCACCTTACATTCTGCTTGCTGCTAAGTTGAGCTGACTTTTTCCTCATAGGTATGCATCTACTACCTTGCATACAAAAATGCATTCTAGAAAAGCCAAGTGAAAGCTAAATCCGTGTTTGGTGTTTAAGTTCCCTTGAGCTCATGGGTGCCGTGAGAAATCCCTTTACAAACTCCTTACTGTCGGGTGCCAGCAGTGTCTCTCAAAATGAAGCGTGCCCACCTCGACCACAGCTGTGTTTGCAGGGCCATTTAAGATGATCCATTTAGGCCATTTAGGATGAAGCTCCCTTCATCTAAACATGAGCCTTTGAGAGTGGCCCTCTCCTCCCATAGCAGCTGCATTCAGGAGCACATCCACATGCCTGAAACTCAGGGGGAGTGAGAATCTATGGAAAACATGGTTCTGCTCCAAATGGAGACACTAACTACATTCTGGTTGCATCCATGCTGGGGGACAGGCTAGCTGCCAGCTGCGGAAGAGCCAGTGTGGGGGTTGAGTTAGACCCATGATGAGAGCCTGGCTTCTCTGCTTCTCTTCTGAGTGTGTGCTGATGGCCTTCCTAATCTCATGTGACAAGCTCATCACAGACTCCATTAATATCCTGTGACAACAGCCCTCACCCTTAGCACCAACAGCACTGGCTGTTCTGTGTGACCCACAGCTGGGCACTGGTGAGATTGCAATTGCTACTTGGGGGATTCCAGATGACCTGAGGACATGGTTCCAGAAATATGTGGGAAAGCCATGCACTCTCCATCTGGGCTTTAAGGCAGATGAGTCTGCTTGAACCCACTGTCTCGACCCACATAATCTGGCACCCCCACCTATAGGACACTCCTCTGTTTCCTTTTCGCTTTTCTAAACCTTTGGTTATCTAAACTGCAAAGTTTATACTCACCATGAGAGAGTGCATTAGTATAATTTCATTGGGGATCTTTTTGTTTAGCTAAATAAATGAACATGGTTACCGTATTGACTATGTCGGCCATGGGTCCCATCTTGTGCCTTGTTCAGGGTCCCATGGTTGCTCTTCTAGTATTTGAATTCACCAACTATATCTTTTCCTATTGCCTTAATTTTGATATTTTTTAATTGACTAGGTACACTAATGCAATATTTAATGCAATATTCTAAGCTATTATAAAATCTCTGATTCTAGATGGAAGTTCAGCATAATCATTTTCATAACAGGATTCATATCTTTGGTTTCATTTCTGCTATTTTCTTTTTCATAGACCTTTTCATATGCAAACAACTTTTTATTTTGATCTTTCCTTTGTGATTTTGGAAGACATATCTACTTTTTAATTCTTTTATTAATTATGTTCAATCAGTATGCACTCAAATCCATTTCCCCTAATTTATATTGTCAAAATAAAGTGATGTCAGTTGACTGTTTTCTCAAAACTATAAAGGATATTCTTGTCTTCTGGCCACTCAGTTCTCAGCTTTTGCTGGTGGCAGTCATTTGAAGTATAATATTAAGTTGATGATTTTTAAGCATGTGGCCTCTTTCAGAAATTATTTTTGGCATTGTATTATGTTTTAATGTAATATTGAGAATTAATTTTGTTTTATGAGATTTTGTTTCCTTTGGGGGAAAGGAGTTATTTATTTTTCATTACTCTCTTATACCATGAATCCTCCACTCTTGAGTTCGATATTTTGATTCCTTACTCAATTGGCTTATCTAACTCAAGTAAGGCTATTTTTTCCAGGCAATTCATGTAGGGTAGATAGTTTCGAGTTTATGTACATAAAGACTCCTGCCTGCTGTAACAGGGCCAGCAGGCATCTGGGCAGGTGCAGGAGTGGGAGCCATTTCATTTTGAACAGCAGCTTTTGTAGAATAACACACCCCCAAGATTGCCTGGGCACCTCCCCTCTGTCCTGGCCTGGGCACCTCCCCTCTGTCCTGGCCTGGGCACCTCCCCTCTGTCCTGGCCTGGGCACCTCCCCTCTGTCCTGGCCTGGGCACCTCCCCTCTGTCCTGGCCTGGGCACCTCCCCTCTGTCCTGGCCTGGGCACCTCCCCTCTGTCCTGGCATCCTCACTTGCCTTCGGTCCTTTGCTTCCTCCTGATTCTGCAGAGACTGGTCAATGTCATCTCCTGTTTCAAAGGCAAAGGTGGAGTCGGGGGTCATCTGCTTTCCTCCTCATTGAATTTTTTTATTTGGTCTTGAAATCAAAGCAACTTAGGGTATAAGCATAGGTATTAAAAACATCTCATTAATTCCGTTATTTAGAAAACTCGAGTCAAGCTGGGCAGCAGTGGCTCAGGCCTTTAATCCCAGCACTTGGGAGGCAGAGCCAGGTGGATCTCTGTGAGTTCAAGGCCAGCCTGGGCTACAGAACGAGATCCAGAACAGGCACCAAAACTACAGAGAAACCCTGTCTCAAAAAAAACAAAAAAACAAAATGAATAAAATAAAATTTAAAAAAAAAAAAAAGAAAACTCGAGTCTTTTTTAGTTTAAGGAAGTTCACCTTAAATGGCTATTTGATAGAAACTGTCCTGTTTGCTCTCTCCCTCAAAGTCCTAATATGTGTAATGTACATAAATAACGTACCTCTTACTTATGTCATTCATATAGTTTACTGATTGACCTTATCTTTTGTCTCCTCCAAACTCAGGGATGTCAAAGCTGACTCTGTTCCATCAAGTCTAGTATCTGAAGGATCCTTTTACCTTTTTCTGTTTCAGTTTTGAAGAAACATTAGTTTTCATTTCCTTCTGCTGTCCCTAAACTGCTTGCTTGACTCCACTTAAGTTTGGCTGAAGCCAAGCTCTTCTGAGGCAGACCGGAAATGAACATCAGGTATGTTCTCCAGATCTGGGTCTCCTGCAGAAAGACACTCAATTTCTTAGGGAAATGTTTATGCCAACTCTTCAGTGGCTTTCCTTGAGCCACGCATCCTCTTACCTGGAGGTCCTCTCTGTGGTCATCATTACGCAGAAAGTGTAATGTTTCCAGAACTCACGGTGCAGTCCAGGCTGAGCTGTTCTGTTCCAGAGTCAGGGCAGGAGGAGAGAGTACGGTTCTGTATCAGAGGTCTCCTAAGGGGAGAGGCCTGGGAGATGCTTAGATGCCAGCAGCCCGGCTCTGATGGGAGTGTGTGGACAGGCGAGGTTGCTCTGGCTTCTTTTCACAGCTCTGAAAGTGTCTTTGTTCTTTGTAGAGCACTGGCTTAGGATCATTGCTGTTTCTGACCCGGCCTCACAGTTATGACAAGTATCAGCAGAGAGACAGCAAGCACCCCTGTAAGCCGGTGAAGGGCAGATGGTCCATCTACTGAGTTCCTCCAACATGGCACATGTACCAAGCCAAACCAGAGGATTCTCAAAGTTTGACCCTCATACTTCCCAAGGACAACCTTTACCTATACACCACACCACAGGGCTAATTTAAAGGAAGGCCTGGTGTCTTGGTCATGTTCTGGTCACCCTTCCCTACCTCCTCCACCCATTCTTCTCTCCCTGTATAATGAACATGTCAGCAGGAAAGTCATTAGGCATTATTTCTCATATGTCACAGTGAAAATATTTTGCTGAATTTTCTTCCTCCAACTAAAGAGTCCATTTTCTCCTGTCTTTGGAACAAATGGTATACAAAATGCTATATAAACTCCATTTGCATTTGGAAACTATTCTGTTGAATATATAGTCCAATTTAACAATAGGGCCCATTGTCAACTTTATTCTCAATACAAAGTCCAGTCATAAATTATCAAAGCCCACAAGCTGCTCAGCCTTCTATAGGTTTCTGGCAAGATGTTATACAGATAACATTTTGTGTAGGAAGCAATTGTGGCTTCATTTTGTGATAGGCAAGGTGCCAGGAAATACTAAATCGAGTGGTAATAGAGTCTCTTAAGAAAGTTGTTCCTGACCTGTGATGATAGTCCAAACAATGCTGCTGACCTGCTTTGTGCAGTAGAATGACCACTGAGTTATGTCTTATTCTACCAAGGTCCAGCCAGCCTGCCAAGTCCCACATCACAGCTGAGACACAGAACAGCTCTATCGTATCAGCTCCCAATGTCTGGGAAAAGCAATTCCTTATTATTGCTTACAATACAGTGTTTCTTTCTCCCAGCACACCTCACACACCCAAGCCTCTGAAGGCATTGGAAAAGTGGGAAAACAACATGCTGTGAGTTTGAGGAGAGGGCAAGAATAGGGGATGAGAATACAGGGGAAAATGGATGCTGGTCATTAGCACAAAATGGCCACAAAATGGCTTATAGGGGAGGGGGACATCTATTGTTCTGTACCAGAATTTTGAGAGAAAAATTCAGCAGGATTAGTGTCCAACTGTTGAAGTACATGGAATGTTGGGGAGAGGAGGGTGAGGGGGAGAGAGATTAAGATTCAAATTGATTTTGTGTTCTCATATCTTGGGTCTAGAAATTTAAGAATAACGTAGACTAGCATTGTCCAGAAGAAGTGTGATACACACCACATGTGTGATTTCAAATTTTCTCATAGCCACATTAAAAGAGCACACGGAAACCACTGAAATCATCAGTAACAATTTATTTGATCTAAAATATTTTAAATATTCCCATTCTAGCATGTACCATGCATTAACCTGATCCATGGAGTAGGTAATGAATGGTCTTCTCTTTACCCCAGGCCTTAGAAATGCAAGTGAGTCTGGGACACAGTTGGCGCCCCCAGCCTCAATCCCATACGGCCTTGTATACTAACAGGAGAGACAAATGGCCCCCATGAAGAACAGCACCCTTCTTGGATCCAGTGTTCTTAGCCCTGCTCACCTCTTCCTGTTCCCCTGAACCTGAAGCCTCCCTCTTCTCAAGACCCAGTCCAGAACTCTCGTGGCTCCACCCTACCAGCCCCTTGAATAACCATGCATGGTCCCTTATGGATGCAGCACTCTTCACACAGACAAGTTATAGGATCAATAGAGGTGTCTGTTGACGGATGGATGAGTAAAGAAAATGTACAAAGGGCTATCATCAACAAAAAGAAAAATGAAACCTTGTCATTGGAGCAACATGGATGGAACAAGAGGACTTTATGTCAAGTCAAATAAGTTGGAGACAGAAAGACAAATATATAATGTCCCTCATACATTGTATAGTCTATGTTTCCTCAACCTAACGTGAGCTAGAGTCTTCTAGGAAGAGGGAACCATGATTAAGGGAATGCCTCCATCATATGGCCTGTAGACAAATCTCTGGAGCATTTTCTTGATGAATGATTGATGTGGCAGGGCCCAGCCCATTGTGGGTGGTACCATCCCTGGGCAGGTGGTCTTCAGTTCTTTTTTTTTTTTTTTTTTTTTGAGCTGAGGATTGAACTCAGGGCCTTGCGCTTGCTAGGCAAGCACTCTACCACTGAGCTAAATCCCCAACCCTTCAGTTCTAATTTTAAAAAAATCAAACTTAAGCTAAGAGCAGCAAGGCAGTAAGCAGCATCCCTCCATGGCCTCTGTTTCAGTTCCTGCCTTGAGTTCCCTTCATGATAGACTATCAGCTGGAAAATGAAAGAAGCCATTTCCTCCACAAGTTATTTTCAGTCATGTTGCTTGGCTCAACACCAGAAAGCAAACTGGGACACACATGAAAGCTAAAATGTGAGTTCCATAGAATCAGCAGAATGCTTGGTCAAGGCTGGATCAGGGGGAAGCTGGGTAACAGAGACCAGAACACAGTTCCTCAGGGGGATGAGTCCTAGTTTTCTCTAATGGTCTACAGAACAGCGGCGACTGTGGCTCACACTTTACTAAGGAATGCATAAAGAACCAATGGAGGGGTTCAAAGTTTCCCAACACAAATAAATGGTAAATGTTTAAGACAGAAATGCTGCTGGCCATGGTAATACATTCCCATAATCCCAACTCTCGGGAGACTGAGGCAGGAGGATTGATACGAGTTCCGGGCCAGCCTAGGCTATGTAACTTAAAAAAACAAAGAAACAAAGAGAAAGAAGTGCTATAATCTCTTTCATTGGCTCTTTCAAGGCACCAGATGTGACATTTTCACAGGGCGCCCTGTAAGTACTCACAGTTAGGTGCTGATATCATCAATGATTGAAGAATGCTTGCTAGGCATTCTACCGCTGACGTAGCTATTGTTCCCATTCTCTGCCAGCCTTATTCAATAAGTCCGGCCAGTCGCACAGTGAGCAACATGAAGCTGGGATGCCTGTGAGAAGCTGCCTGGCTAATCTCAGTTATCAATGTGACTTGATCTAGAGTCAACGAAAACGCAAGCTGCTGGGCATCCTGTGAGGGACTTTCTTGATCAGATTATTGGAAGCAGGAAGGCACACCCTGAACTTGGGCAGCACCTTCTGGTGGCAGGCCACATAAAAGGGCCTGGAAGAAGGAAACTTTCACTTTTTGCCTGCTGTCCTGTCTCTCATTGGCAGGTTCTGCCCTGATGTTAGAACCAACTTCTTCAGGCTTCCAAAGTAGACTAAAGTCCGGCAGCTCTCCAGGAATCCTCCAGGCCTTTAGCACCAAATTGGAACTTGCAAAACATCCATCCAGCCTTGTGGACTGAGCGACTACTGATCCTCAGCCTCTCCAGTGTGAGACAGCCCTTGTTGGACTACCAGAACCACAGCATGTAAGCCAATCTAATAAACCCCCCTTAATATATATTCCCCTATCAGCTGTCTCTTTAGAGCATCCCGACTAATACGCTGACCCGCTGCACCACAGGTGGACTTCCAGCTGGCTTAGTCTTTGCTGCCTGAGTCCATCTTCATCTTGCTCCTTCTTCCTTCTGAGGCTCCCTTCCCATACCATGCAGGGCCTCCTGGCCTCAGAGAGGCTACCGCAGGGTGAGGGAAAGGGTGCCCTTCCGTAGAAGGTCCAGGGTGTGGATACAAGGGTAAAGCTGGTGGGTACCTTAAGATGTACATGAAGATGAATAGAAAGGTGGGAATTCCCACATCCCAGGCAGGTCATACATACAAGCTGGTCTGTCCAGCTATGAGATGCATGGGAACTGGAAAATACATGCCCCATGAAGGCATTTTAGGTCTATGTCTACCAACCAAACTGGGCAGGGTCCAGAGTTGTCTGGGAATCATAACAGATTCGTGCCACAGCATGGCAGTCTGTCTGATGAAAACCGTTCTGTCTCTAACTCCACATTCCTTGGGATCTATCACAGGCCTGACTTCAAATGCCTGCTCATCACTTTGTCTTCATGCATAACCATAAACCGTACCACAGATCTAATTCTGATCTTACAGATCCTCAGCCCTCACCTGACATTGAAATGGGTAAACTGAATATGTAACCCCTGATCAGTTTGTCACCTCTGACTTGGTATCACTGACTTTCTCTGCAGCCCTAAGCTGTAGGCACAGGGCAGCCCAAGTATTCTATGCAGGCTCAGGCTCATCCCCTTAAGCTGTGAGAGTAGAACCTTCTATGCCTGTTAGCATCCAGGACGCATGCTCTCAAGGCTGTCACCGTGTTGGCCCTTCTGCAGAAGCACTGTCTCCTCTTCTATCTCAATAGGCCTTTCTCAAGAGGAGCGATCCTGGCCTATCCCTCCATCAAGGTGCTCTACAGCTTAGATGAAGCAAGTACAGCCTTGCCCTCCTGTTCACCTGCATTCACTAGAAATTTCTGCTATTACCCAACCACTAGAACAGATCCTCCCAACCCACCGCCAGGAAACTGACACTGGCTTGGATCCAGGCTGCCTCAACCACACCTATTTCCACTTCTCATCTTCCCTGCCTGTTTTCGAAGCTTGAAGCTCTGTCTTGACACATTGCATAGGCAATTATCATGGATACTTCTTAATCTTCTGGTCACATTTCCCTGAGTAAATGTAAGGAGCATTGGTGCCTTTGGGCCTGAGGAACTTAGTTTTGCATCTCGGCTCTAAGATTTAATAATTCTATGATATCTGGGCAAATTACTTAACATCGCTGAGCCTCGCTTTTTCATCGTAGAAATACAAGAAGCTGGGGGGGGGGGGGGAAGGAGCAGATGAAGTCCTGCATGAATGTGACATGAACACAGCCATATCAAGGATCCCAGTGCCTCAGACTCATGGAACTGGCAAAGCCTTCCCCGGGTCCAAGTACAGATGTTAGGAATGATTGACCTTGAGCTAAAAGCAGTGTGTGAAGAAACTATTAGTTACAGCTCCCTTTTCTAGGAAGACTGCAGCGGGAGTCTGCTCACCTACAGAGACTTCCTCCCTAGAGTAGTGAAGCCACCTCTTCCTGGGTCAGCTCTGTACAGTAAGCTGCCTCCTCACCCAGGGGTGTGTAATAAATGTGCTCTTCTTCCCAGCTGCTGGTGCAGCTCCATCAGAACGCACAGCCCGCCAGATCCCAGCTTCTCTGTACATGTGTCTGTGTCTGATCTTTCTTCATCCCCCTCATGAGGTTTCCAGGACCCAGCTTTGTGTCAATAAATCCTATCGATAAGGTGTCAGAGTGACCAGGAATATCAGGAAAGATGGCATAGGTAAGACATTTAGCCCAAAACAGACACTGTTAAAGATGAAATGTGTTATAAGTTTATAGAAAGAAAGCTGAGACAAAATAACCCTTCTGACTGGAGCCTTACTAGGAGAGTTGACAGTCATGACTATCATGGCATGGGTCCTTATGGGGGAAAGCTTTAATTCACTTCAGTTCCCAAGGATCAGGAGACTTACAACATTGAGCCATAGACAAACCATTCTTGAGGGAGAGATAGACCCTTCACTTTCAGAGAAGAAAGAGGGCATCTGTCTTTTGAGGGGGTAAGTTCTATACCATGTCACTTAGCTGCCTGTGTATGAAGAGGCTCTGAAAGACTAGCTATAATTCAAGGTTGTCTTAGGTCTTGGCTGTAGAGATGGGACCAGGCTCTGTCTGCCGCCTCTAGGAGGAGTGGAAGAATGCAGCTCCCATATTGGTTGCAAGGCCACAGCATCTTTGCTATCAGTTCTGTGGAGAAGAGACACTGCAGAGGTGTGGCCTGATTGCAGGGGTGTGGCCTGATTTGAGGGTGAGAGAGTAGATGGAGAATCTCTTCTATTGTGTGTTGGAGATGACTGTTTTCTTAGTGAACCAGGGTTTTTGTTTGTTTGTTTGTTTTTCGAGACAGGGTTTCTCCATGTAATTTTGGTGCCTGTCCTGGATATCACTCTGCAGCCCAGGCTGGCCTCAAACTCACAAAGATCCTCCTGGCTCTGCCTCCCGAGTACTGAGATTAAAGGCGTGCTCCACGGCCACCTGGTGTGAACCAATTCTTTGCCCGTGGTGTTACCACTCCCTCCCAGCTTGGTCCTATATTAATAACTATTGTCATAATTCTCTTGTTATGTCCTTGTCTTACTGTGACCAGGCCACCCTACATCTCTGCTCTTTGTCCTGGAAGCCACATGCAGTGGCTTCTGGAATAGGTAGCGTGTCTTAGTCCATTTTCTATCATTACAACAAGATATCTTTATAAAAAAGAGAAGTCTACTTAATCCACAGTTCTGGTGGCTAGAGAATCCAAATAGCATGGGCCCTGACCCCTAGCAAGAGGCTTCTCTCTGCTCTTAATACGACAAAGAAACAGAAAAAGAGCAGGCCACATGCAAAAGAGTTCAAGTGTATAGTGTGGCCTTGCTTTATAGTAATTCACCATCTCAACAACTGCCCAAGATTGCTGAGTACTCCTGGCTCACAGGCCTCTGGACTCAGACTGAATTCTTCTACTGTTCTCCAGTTTTGCAAACAGTAAGCTGTGGGACTCTCAACCTCCATGGCCACAGAATCCTATTCTCATGGCAAGACTCCATGGGGGTGAGCATAAGTATGTGTATCTGTTGTGTCTGTCTTTCTGTGTGTCTGTTGTGTCTGTCTGTCTGTCTGTGTCTGTCTGTCTGTGTGTTTCCTATGGTGGTTCTGTTTTTCTGGAGAACTCTGACCATGTTAAGACCCATCCCTGATGCCCATTCAGTGCCTGAATTGCCCCCACCAGATACCCGCTCTTCCCCAAGCCCTGTCATCATTCTGGTTGAGTGCTCAGTCCTTTGATCAGCTGGTTTCCAGGGACCTCCACCTCCTTGACGCTTGTGTCCATGGCCTCTCCAGAATGCTGTCATCATTGATTACTGCTGTGCTCCTAAATCCAAGCTCTAGACACCCACTCTCTCTTCACCGTCTCTTCTCAGTTCCTTTCAGTCAGTTATTCCCACTGCAGCAATATTTTAACACCATCAAACTCACGGGCTCAAGAACCATCCACTTTCTTGTTATCTAGCAACTCCTTGGGTGTCCTTTGTTTGTGTTTCTAATCCATTTAAGATTGCCCAGGACAGTATTCCTGCCACGCTTGCCAATCTCCGTGGTCTCCTTGTCCCTCCATCTCCCTATCTGACAAATCCCCTCCAAATTAATAACTACATCTGCCAACTGTCTTATGCTTATATCCCAGATGTTAATCACTGTTCAAGAAAAACAATTCCACAGAGTCGAACAATTTGGTACCATTATCATAGCTGGCAACACGTATTGGGGGTTTGGTCTTGCCAGGCAGCATTCAAAGCATATTACATAGATTATCTCATCCTGCCTCCTCCATCATGCTGGCAAGTTGCCCAGAATTTCCCTCCTCAAGCCTCTGAAGTTTATTTGCATCCGACAACTTTCTGGTGCTTAGAAAAGATAGAAGTCATCTAGTAAGAACATGGTGCACACCTTCCTTCCCACTTAAGCAATGTTCAACAGGAATACCCCTTTATCCACATCTTCTCTCCCTCCCTCACCCTACATCCTGCTAGATTTCTGTCCACCTCTTTATCCCCTCTCAGCTTTCTCTCACATTCTTCTTGGGTTTTTGTTTACATTTTGGTGATTCTTAAGATAGTTTCTTCTCTCCCAATCACTTTTTTCTGGAGTTCTTGTCCAGTTGCATAGATTTCACTACCATCACCTATGAAAATGATTCACCAATCATTCAATCAAGGTGGAACCTACACAAAGAAAAGTGATTCTCCAACGACATGCTCAACCCAGCTCTCTCCGTTCAGATATACTCAGCAGCATTTCTCCTTGGATCTAGTCGTCCAGAGCGAGAAGACAGACCTGACCTTCCCACACGAAGCCACTTCTCCATCTCTGTCACCATCTCCCAAGATCTCCCAGTCAGGAATCCAAGCTGCACTCCTACTTTTCCTCACCCACAAACTTCCCAACCGTCTACTCCTCCAATTTCTCCTTCATCAGTCCCTTGGAAGACATTAGCTTCGGTTTATGCCCAGTACTACTACCACAGCCTAGAATTCCCACTATACAACAGCCAGACTCCCCTAGTCTCTTCACTCTCCATTATAACTACATTCAATTCATTTCCTTCCAGCTCATGCCCCCAGATCTTTCCTCAAGTCATCAATACACTGGGCGTGTTCTGAGGATTAACTTCCACCCCAAGTTTCCTCAGCACCAGCACTACATTTACTCCCACCTTTGTCTCCTCTAAAGCATAACCTACTGAGAAATTTTCTTCTAAATAAAAAACTTTTTATTGAGCGCCATGAGGTGGTAGCACTTTAATCCCAGCACTCAGGAGGCAGAGATAGGCAGATCTCTGTGAGCTCAAGGCCAGCCTGGTCTACAGAGGGAGTTCCAGGACAGGCAGAGTTGTTATATAGAGAAGCCCTGTCTCAGTAAACCACAACAAAATTTTCATTGAAAGAATAAATTGTCACTGAATAATTAAAGAATCCATCCATCAATTAACAAGTGAATTCATTTAATTTAAACTGCTTGAGAATGACTAACGTTCCTTATTTTGTTTACTTCCCATAACACTAAGATTAATCAATTGTATTGATTAATTTGTATTGACGAGATTTCTCACTATTGTACAGTGTGTGTCTGTGTGTATGTCTCTTTGTACACACATACCTGAGATGAGTAGGTCTGAAAATGAAAGGTCTGTTTGGGCTCACAGTTTTGAAGTTTTAGTCCTTGGTCAGTTGAGGCCATTGCTTTCTAGCCTGAGATGAAACAGAGCAGTGTGTGGTGGGACAAGCTGCTCACCTCACGGGGAAGGGGAAAGATCAGGGAAGAGCATGTGGTCCACAATCCCACAATCCCCTTCAAAGCCACACCCCTAGTAATGTAGGACTTCACACTTTGGAAGTCCCAGCTTCCAAAGGCTCAACCGTCACTAATGGCAGCAAGAACAGGGGACCAAGTCTTTAACATAGGGACCCTGCCGTGATCAGCCACTGTTAAGTGGATGAGACAAGTGCGGACAACTCAGTGCAGAATTGTAATTCTAAAGTCTTCACATACTTGTTTAATTCCTTGGACCAAAGAGACCTATGTCCAATTTGTTGAACTTCAAAATGCCAAATGCCCCCACAGACTTCTGTCTGCATTTGTATTTCATAAATTGAGTTTTGTGACCCTCTCCAGTGGCTCCTGACCACCTTGCAGCACTGGGTCTGGATTCTGTGGGTGGAGATTGGTGGAGCTGTATTGCAGATGGCTATGGGAACAAATGGTTCACAGCAGGAGCCAGGGTTGGCAATCATTAGATTCTGAAGCCCAGATGCCCAGATAGGAAAGAGTAGGAATGTGAGACCTTGAGAGAGTTCAAAGCCTCCAAAATAGAAACCAGGAACTTGAGTCCTGGGATCCCATGCTTCCATTCCCACCAATGCCAACAGTCCTGAGAAAGGGCATGGGCTAGCTTTCTCTCCCTAGCATCAGTCCGCCATGGCCAGAGGCAAGGCGGCCGATCACACTGACACCTTGGTAGAACAGTGAGCTCAACAGCAACCCACTGTCCATATTCTAAACAATCCAGAAGGGTTTTTTGTTTTGTTTTAATTCTAACTGAGGCTCCCACAGTCAAACTGAATCTAATTTCAGCAATGCAAATCTAGTATCTACAACATGTTCATACGTAAGTCATTTATGAGTCATTCTCTCTTGATCCATTTTGTCTTCAAAAACACAAGATTGAGGCCTCAGTCAAGCAGTGGCAAGAAAATATTTTAAGAACAGACATTCAGTCAATTTCTGAGGAGCAATCAGAGACATAGGGTGGTGGCCAAGACTGCTCTGAAGGCAGCTAATGAAAGAAATGGGCTCTTTGTCCACCATCCAGTGAGCAAAATGCCAGGCAGAGCAAGCAGCTGGGAGCCTGAACTGTCTCTCACATGTGGATTTCTATAGCGATGAAGAAGCTCAGACATTAGCAAATGACACCACATCAGCCTGTCACCATTTAGCTCTGACATGCATGAGTGTGAACTCCTCATAAAATGTCACAGTGCCGAGGGAACAAGAGTGATTGGGGACCCAGTAACCTCCTCAAATCACTTTCTGCCTCTAAGGGCCACTGAGAGTCCCAGGCCTCCCAGCACAGCATATATTTAATGCATCTCATGGGAGCTACTCCCCCACAGCAGGGCAGGAAATGTTTGGGAAAGGAAAACTTTGTACTAGACGTCTGCACAGATATGTTTCATCAATGGCAGCATTGCCTGGGGACCTTCCTCCCCAGTCTGCTTCTTGAAGCGTAGATGTCTGTCTGGGGCCTTAAAGTCACCCTTCTGGGAATTTGGTTATAACCGCAGACTTCTAATTTATTATAACTGTCATTGTTCTAAGGTCATTCAAGAGAGCCTAAGTGCCCTAGTATAAAATGGTTGTGATAACTCAGACAAAGTGCAATGCCTTGCCCCCCCCCCAAAAAAAGTATTGCCCTACAAATATCACCTTGGTTAGTTCTGAAACTTTCAGCCTAAGATCTACAGGCCAATGGTAATTTTGTATGTCTTTTAATACAGTTCAGGCAGGTACCTAGCGGAGCAGAGTTTAACAAGTATCTTCTCGTGGACTTCATAGGATTGTACAGGAAGCAGAATTCCAATGTCAGTTTCGCTCCCTGGGCTCTTGGACTCTAAGCCAAATCCAGAGTCTAATGCAGTCTTGCAGTGCCTGCCCTAAGGAGGTGACAAACACCACGCAAAAAGTCAAGAAAAATTTACCCACATCATCTTATCATCAGGTTCAAAGACAGTATCAATGCCTTTAAAGTCACACTGTCCAGTATTAAGTAAATCTTTACCCAATGGAGGAAGAAGAAGAGAGAGGGGGTGGGGGGAGATATAAAATGTATAGGGGAACTGGAAAAGAGAAGGGAGAAAATGACCATAGCATTTGGGAATCTGAACAGTGATGGACTCTGTAGGATTTACTACATCTAAGAAAGGATTAAGCGTGAAAGGCAAGAAAAATTTGGACTTTGTGGACATCTCAGTCTCTGAACTGCTGGCCCACAAGCATGAGGACCTGAGTTTGATCACTAGAATCCACATTTTAAAGGTCAGGTTTGGTGACATGTACTTGTCATCCCAGGGCTAGGAAGGCAAAGACAGGTGGCTACCTGGGTCTCACCAGCCAGCCAGCCTAGTCTACCAGCAAGGTCCAGGCCATTAAAAGACTCCGCCTCATAAAACAAAGTAGGTGGATCCTAAGGAATGACACCAGAGGTTGACCCCTGGCCACCATACACATGCACACATATATGTACGCATACCTTCATATATACGCATACCTGCATACACACAAAAAAAGTAAAAAGATAGCAATGAGGCCTGGCAATGATAAAGAGCATCTCCTCACAATCTGGGATTGACACGGCCCACAGCTCAGGCAGCAGCTCACAATATCCAAGGAAACACTGACAGCCTTCAGAAGGAACAGACAAACTAGCAATTAGACTTTTGTGTACCCAAATTCATATCTCAGTGGCTACTAGAATAGATGGAGGAAGCAGTAAAAAATATAAATTTGAAATGATCTACTGATCCATTTTAACCTAATTGATAGGCACAGAATGTGTAAACTTTTCAAGTAAGGGTCCCCCAGATCCAAATGTGCACACATCAAAGTTCTCCGACCACCTGGCACTACTTCAGATACAGGAAAGGTATCTCCAAAACTCCCCATTGTTTAAGATAAGTAACACACTTATCAATGACTCCTAGGGTAAAGAAAAAGTCAAAATAGCATCTGGAAGATTCTGAAGTGACTGAAAGCAAAAACACAGGGCTTGGGGTTACCTCATTGAAGAGTTCTTGCCTAGTGTGTGCACGACCCTGGGTTTGTTTTCCAGAACCAGAAAAGGAGGAGCGGGGTGGGAGAAGGGTTGGAGAGGGCTTGGGAAGGGGAGGGAGGGAAGAAAGAGGGGAGAGAAAGAAGAAAAGAAAACACATTGAAATCTGTGGTGTTCGGCTAAAGCAGAATTTGTGAACATTTCATCACAATAAAATCCTGTATCAGAAAAGAAAATAAGGGGGGGAAAGCCTCAAGTCAACAACCTCAGCTCTCCCTTCAAGAAAGAGGGAAAAAGTATTTCAAAACATCCAGCGTACATAGTAAGTATACAGAATTTTGCCCGTTTAAAAATAAATAGATTAGACACAAAGAATATTGCGGACTCACCCGAGGCTGTAAAAAGGAACTGGGAAAAGAGGAGAGAGAAAAACTCAAGCGAAGTGGGAGGAAAATGATAGTGAAGCCCCGTGGGAAGGCAGAAGAGCAGGAGCAGAAGAGAGACTTGAAAGCCCAGCACTGGCACAGCCCACTGGCACAGCCTGCTGAGCCTCCATCCTGACTGAGAAGGGGAAGGGACATGGACATGAGCAGAGTCCGGATAGAGAGCAGCTGCCTCACACCACATGGAAATGAAGGGAGGCAAAGGGGTATACACCTGCAAAGGAGAGAGGCTAGGAGGTGGCATATGTGCTTCCTGAGAGAGGATAAAGGGTAGTGTGCGTTCCCCAGAAAATGACATCTCTGTTCATTACCCAGAAAGAGGCCAGAGACCCAGCACTGAGTAGGTGTTCCAGTTATGCTGCACATATTGACATCTGTGTCAAGAGACATAAGAAACAGTGGATTACGACCTGAGCGTTAACAATGAGTGTCTTAGGCTACTGGAACTCTGGGGATTTTTGGCAACGAGCTTATTTCATTTTTATAGTAAAAAACAATAAAGTTATTTTTGCAGTATTTATCTTCATATTAGAACGCCATGCTATTGAGGGTGTGGGCAGTGACTTGCATGCATTGTTGTAGTAGAGCTTTTTCTGGAATATAATTTGACAGAAGCTATTAAAATTTAATGTGTGTGTATATATACTGACTGGGAATCTGATCTTGTATAAATACTGATATTAATATGGAAGGATGTGCTGCGCAAAGCTGTGCAGCTGTGAACTCTAGGACACATCACTTCCCTGCTAGCCGCTGAGGATCTGTGTGGCTTACAACAGTTTCTGACTGTAAGTGTCTCGAGAGATGCCTCCTTCCAGTTACAGTCTCCAATGGGGCCAGCGGTGTGCCTGGAAGATAAAGGGATTTTAGTAGAAGAATATTTGTAAGACCTGGGGGAAATGTGGGGGAAAGAGAAAGAAAGCAGGGAAAACTAGAAAAAAGAAGAAGAAAAGACAAGGGAAGAAGAGAGAAAAGGAGGAAGAAGGAAAGGAAGAGGTTAAAACATAAATTACAGTAAAGCCTGTGAAACACTATGAGACAATCTCTGAAGAATGAGCTAGGTCTGTTTGAGTTGACCTGGAGAAGGGCAGAGTTAAACAGCAGAGCAAATGCACAGGTAAACTTTGTCTCCTTTTCTGTTTAAGGAAAGAAAACATCCTGTACACTTACTTGTGCATATAGTTCATGGCCACAAAGAAAACCGGAAGGATGCATTCTATCCGGCTGATGATGTGGAATGAACAGCAATTCTGTAGCCCTCAAGTCCAGTGTCCTAGGGATGGCACTGGAGTCGCGCACTCAAGGGATGCAGCAGTGGCTGAGGTACCTTTTAGATGTCCAGAGGCCTTGAGGTCCATGATGCCAGGGATCTCATGGACTGGATGAGGGTGGGGTGAGGGGGCAATCTCAGCATGCATTCTGGGTAACTCGGGGAGCAGATGCTCTGCCAGGTGTGATAGGAAGTAGACAAATAACGATGGGAGTGTGCTTACACTTGAGTGTGAAGGACTGACTCACTCACCATTTACCTCAGGCACTCATTAACAACTGTCACATGTAAACAACTTCAGGTCCCCTTAACCAAGCTGCTGCAAACAGTTTCCCTGTTTCTCAACACCCAGCATATTCAAGGCACCTTCACAAGAGCTATAATTTAGGGAAATGTCACATCTCAAATTCCTGTGGGGAGGAAAAAAATCAGTTTCCTGCTAATGGTGTTTTAAATTTTTTGCCACCTTCTGCAGGTGGGGCAGGGAAGGCCAGAGCGAGTTCTTGGCCAGAAAAATTTCCAAGTGAATCCCCAGAGAACATGCAGCTGAAGAGTAAAGAAAGAAAACCTGAAATGCCTTCACAGCAGCCTGAAGCAATTTAAGAGAGAAGGGGAGGGGGCTTGCCACAGATCTAGGCATGGAAATTATTTCCCCTTCTAATGCAGATGGATGAAAATGAGAAAACTGCAGTCCCAAGAGGAAATCCAACCAAGTGGAAAGGTCTCTTAGCATTCCCAGCAAGTAGACATTTTTCCTCGCAGCAAATAGATGTGCCTGGATGTGTGTACAAACAACTCAGAAAGGATTAAAGAAATGTGGGGGAAAGTTGATGTTTTCTCCTCCGCCTTTCAGCTCCCCCCACTTACCAGTCTCCACTATGTGCAGAATCCTCTGTGCACATCTAAGTTAGTACACACATAGGTATAGTTCAATGCAAACGGCATACACTGCTCTGCACCTGGCTCTCTAAAAATTAGGATCTTCTTTCCCAAGATGAACTCTAATTTATTAAGCCAAGTCCCTGTTGGGGACCACTGGAAGGTTTCCAGTGGTCTGCTACAGTGTACAAGTCATGCTAAAGTCAATGCTAATGTCAATATCTGAGATATATTCCCAAGGCTCTTTACATCAGTGAATTGAGGCTAGAATATGGGGCACGTTTGTAATGGGTCAGTTTTCAAGGTCTAGACAACTCCTGGAAGAAAACAGGAAATGTGTTCAGGATCCCCAAAGCAGAATTTTAGCATTTCCAATTGTGAACACAGGATTGTAGGGGATCTGTTGTTCTCTAAGCCTCCACCAGGCGAGGTGACCTTCAAAGATGCCTTCACTCGGTCATGAAGGCAAGATGATTGATTTATCTCTACAAAACAAAAACAAAGACCATTCTTCCTTCTCCACAAATGATTTAGGAACATAAAATTGAAGACTTGGAAATCATCCATCACAAAAAGGCTAAAACCAGAATGGCCACAGAACCCAGAGTGGGAATCCCAGTGGGCCATGCTGAGAGCTGGACCACCACTGTGGCTGGAAATATGAGTGGGTGTCAGAGAGGAGATGTGAACTTCTGTAACACGCCGAACTGCTAAAAATTCCTGGGACATTTCCTTCCCCAATAAACTGTCACACAGCAAAGCTGTTTCTGACAGGGTTGAAGTTCCATGAAAACAAAATGGAGACCGTCATGCTGCAGGTGCATATGATACCCAAGATGAGTCCCTGAGGATGGTCTCCTGTAGTACCTCATCTGAGGCTGGGGTTGGCATGGTCAGAGGACAAGAAAAAAAGAAAAACAAGCATGCCTTGCTGCGGGAGGGAGGGGACCAGCCCAGACCCACTCCATCACTCCTCAGGACAAGGTCATTTGGACACAATGAGGTAAAAGAAAAGGTAGGAACAAAGGGGAAGCCACCTTACAATCATTACCTCATTTAATTCCTGAAGAAGGGGAGGGGAAGAGTATTGTTTCCATTCTATTAACCACATTCCAGAGAAATCAGAGAATAGTGGAGGGAAAAAATCACCCTAATCCCATAATTGAAACAAAAGTATTGTTTCCATGTTGGCACTTACCCCACCCTGACATGATTTGTTATTATTTTTATGAAATTACAGAGTAAGTGGTATAATTTAATAGCCTCTGTTTTAATTTCCATTAATCATTATAGCAGACTCAGTTCCCAAGTTGCTGAATTCTTCAAACTCGTCACCTCTCGCATATGACCCAATCACTGGCCAGCCCTTTGTGGTGAGCATTTACGCTGCTCTCCGCATTCTATTTCTGCTTTGTTTTAAGTAAAATCACAATTTCAGAGTGTTTTATTAAGATAAATAGCCCCAGTGGATAAGAGGCAAAAGACTGAGGGAGGAAGTGAGACCGTAGCCATCGTGAGGTGCCCTCAGGAACTTGGGAATGAGAACCCGTTGAGAGTTCGCTATAATAACAGACCCATAATTGGTGACTGCAGCAATTTGAGATTTTGCTGGAGGGGTCAGGGTAAAAGAATGAAGCAGTATGGAAGGCATGGGTGTAGTTAAAGAAGTAACCATCAAAACTTGGGGTGAGTGCCGGTCCACTTCTATTTGCTCAGCATTATTGAGAAGCCCTCTCCAGCCCACTCTCAGAATTGCCAGTGGAATCAGGTGGAAGAGGGATATTTTACATAAACTGGGGATGGACTTGTTTCCATGGTGAGGGCAGGCTAACGGAAGTTTGAAGGATCCTGGTCCCTTAGATGAGCCTGGATGTGGAGCCCATTTTCAACAGGGCAGGGTCCCAGAAGGCGCAGTGGGGACGTGAGCTGCATGACATAGGGCCGGTTCCCCAGCTAAAGCCAGGAGAAGCAAGAACACCCCAACTGTTCCCTTGCAAGCTGAGCACCCTCAAACCAAAGGCCCAGAGCTCCCTACTGGGGAAGTGGAGGCTCACCAAACTGTTTCCTGAATCTTCAGATAACTTCACCCTTCAGAAACGCCATCGACCTGTCATCCGTGACTGTGATGTCAAGGACAGCAAAGGAATGTGGTACACAACTGAGAATGGAGCAGTTTGTCATTGCCAGCTGGAGGCAGCAGCTAGCAGACCCGGGGGCGGGGGCAGCGGCAGCGGGAGCCAGCTCGCCTTACCCCATTCCTGACTAGCGTGAGCTTCCAGGAGACAGGGAAAGACGTTCCATGCAGATCCATGTCTCAAATTAGCCCTCATGGAACCCGGACGATCCAGAGCAGGTTTGCTTGTCTGTTTGTTTTTTGTTGCATAGAGATCAAACCCAGGCATTTGGAGAGGATTTTTTTTTTTTCAGTACTGTTTAAGTTACAATCCTCTGAAATATCTTATTGCAGTGCAGGTGAGTCCACGGAACAAAATAAGAGGCTTCCTGTGCCGTACACAGAAACGCCATCTTCAGGCTGTCAGGGCTGCTTAGCTGCTCCAGGGCCACTGTCTTCCTTCAGTTAGTGCAGAGAACCATCTTAGGAATGAACAGAGGCCTGGCCTTCTCACTTCCTCCCAGGCTCTGTTTATAACCCACCTCCAGCCACTTTACCCACAGAGAAGACCTGGTTCTCAGCAACGGGAATAGACATTTTGACATCTTCAGAATCAAGGACTCTATAAATACAAACGATAGGAAATTCTCGGCTCTGATAACGACACTTTGTAAAGACCAGAGTAAACAACAAAAGCGCCAATCGTGTGGCTCCACGAATTATTTTTAGACCATCCCTCATGGTTCAGAGCATACGTGCAAGATGGGAGAGCTGGTGTTGGCTGCCAGTCATTTTCCATTTTGGTCCCCTCAGCCCTGGAAAGTGCTAGATCCTTGATTGTTTTGCTAAAAACATCCCAGAATGGGTTTTACCGTCAGCTGCTCTTTATCTTTATAATTTCCTGTATTTGCTGCAGACTGGCATTCCTGACCTTGATAGAAATATCCAGACAAAATGACTAGCCCGTGAGCTGTGACCTTGTCATCTGCAGCTTCAGCCACCCTGACAGCAGTCCCTTTCATTGCACCCATGGCTACAGGAAGTCAGACTGCACAGTCACCCTGCTGTGGCTGAGCAGAGGCTGGGGCACCCTTGCTCTGGGTCTCTGTACTCCTGCTAAGCATTGACTGGTGACTAGTGTTCTCATGTAAGAGCTCTGCAGGGAACTCCTGACACAAACACAAAGATCTCTTGAGTGGTTTAAAATGCCACAGACTAGCTGGGCAGTGGTGGCGCACGCCTGTAATCCCAGCACTCGGGAGGCAGAGGCAGGCAGATCTTTGTGAGTTCGAGGCCAGCCTAGTCTACCAAGCGAGATCCAGGAAAGGTACAAAGCTACACAGAGAAACCCTGTCTCGAAAAACCAAAAAATAAACAAACAAACAAACAAATAAATAAATAAACAAACAAAATGCCACCGACAATATCTGGAGCATTCAGGGTGGCACTCAGGAGGCAGAGGCAGGTGGATCCCTGAGTTAGAAGGCTAGCCTTGTCTGCAGAGTTCTAGAACAGCCAGGGATATCCATAGAGGAACTCTGTCTCAAAAATAAATAAATAAATAAACAAATAAATAAATAAATGAAATGCCACTGGAGGTGTTGTGTGTGTGAGTTCAACTGAGCAGGGAGGGGTATATGAAAATGAACTTTACAAATTCCCTGGCTTGAAAGGCAGCATGTTCAGTGCAGAAGGCTCCGAGGACAGTGACTGGACTTCATGACTTATGACACCCTCTGGAGCAGCAGCAGCTGTCCCCAACACTCTCCAAACTGTCTTATGATGAGTGGCGTTACACAGCACCATCCTCCAAAGATCAGTTGTGTCTGTGTGGGAAAGGTTCTCACAGCCAGCCTTCTTGACTGCTGACATCCCTTCCTAGAAAGGAGTGAGGATAGAGGGTCACCAGAACCCCACCCAGGTGTCCAGCCTCTCCTCTAAGCCGTGTGTATGCAATCCTGCCCTATCTGCATGGGGCTCTGGGGTCTCAGGGAGGACCAAGAGTGTATAGATTCAGGAGCACTTGGGAAAGGAGGCTCATCTACATGGCTCCAAGGAAGCCATCACCCTGGATAAAGAGTCTCCAATGTGTCTGCTTTGGAGTCACCCAAGTTCCCGCCAATAATCCCTCACCCATGTGCATAAGGATACACAAAACCTTATTGAGTCCCAAAAATGAGCTCTGGTGGAATTGTGCTTTGTTTTGCCATTGAAACCTTGAAAGGGAGAAAACTCTCTCAATGGTGTTGCTCTTAAGAGAAGGATGGGTTACCTCAGGATCCTCAGCATCCAGTCAGGAACCCTCTATCCTAATTCAGAGGTCATGATTATCCTTGATGGGATGTGTTTCGAGAGCCCAGTGCATGCCTGGAGCCACAAATCCATGTCTACAGTTTCTGCTTATTCCTGTGACAACGCTTAATTTATAAATCAGGCACCAGAAGAGTTTAACAACAAAAACCAATGATAAAATATAACACAAAACATAATATTACAATGTGAATGTGGTCTCTCCATCTTTTCTCAAAATACCTATTGTACTGTAGATCTATGCTGAAGTTTAACCTTTGCAGATGGCCCCACACAGTACTAGCCTGAGGAAAAATCAGAAGCCTAAGGCATGGCTTCTACAAAGTGCATAGGGTTTTCTCACTGTGCAAGGAGGAAGTCGTGAACCATGCATCCTAAACCACGGATTTTCTGTACTTACAACAGGAGGAGCAAGACTTAGCACTGGTCTAGAAACCATCCTCCACAGCGCTTCAAACCTGAGCACGCATGCTGTGCGCAACCCTGACCGTGTATGCTGTGTGAAACCCAGAACTGGAGCAAACTATATACACTTACTTCATCACTCTGTAGCTTGACAGTAATTACTGAAACAAAACACAGGAATGCCCATTCCATTAAAGACAGACATAAACACCTCATCCAAGTTCATAACTTCTGCTAACTTCAAATGCATGTAGCATAGACACCTTTGAAAGGCCACACCACGATATTTCTAATAACTACTTGTGCAATTATCCCTGAAGCAAGAGGAACACAGGATATGGTCTCTGACCAGGACACTGAGCAGGGACCTCAGTTTGGTGGGACCAGAGTGTGTGATTCTAACCTTTAGTTGAAGGAGAAGCAATCTAATCGAAATGCCCTCAGACAGCATCGTGTTTTTAAGTCTATTTTATGTTAGCTCTAACAGCTAAGATAAACCACAGAATGACTCATTTTCATTGCTGTGGCTGGAAACACAATTTCAAAGCTTTGTTAGTTGACATATCAAATCATGTATTACTCTGAAATTTTCCCCGGCCATTGAGGAGTTTTAAAGGAGCGAGTGCTTTTGTCTTTTCTTGCCAAATGGGGTAAACGAAATCTCAGAACATGGGTATTTAGCAAGTTCATTCAGCATTCATTTCAAAGAATCGAGATGAGACAGTAATTTCCAAGAAGCCGAGCTGGTCAGTACAAGAATATCTTTTTTTTGTCTGAATGTCTATTTTGCAAAAAAATTAAAAAGTTGTCAATGTCCTGGCTGGGACAGTGATTCCTCCAGTGACACACGTGCTCTGTGCTCTATATAATATGCAAAAGTTGGAGTTTGGGGGAATTATTTCAGAAACTACAATACAGCAGGTCAGTGCTGCTCCCAAGACACACCAGTGAAATCCAGAACAAGTGGTCTGAAGTACTCTTCAGTCTCTTGTAAGTGAAATTGGGTGCAAATTTGTCCGAATTCTTGTTGATAAGAATCTGTCTGCATTAACATCAGACTTCTAGAAGGACCGGGCTTCCTTTTAATCTGAGGGTCCCTTGGCCCTGACTCTAGAACATCAGGTACCAGGCATGACACAATTTCTACAGAATTTCAAAATGTGGCTCTTTTTAACATAAATCCAGAATCTGAAAATTCTCTTTCCAAATAACTGGGCTTTTTTTTTTCTCCTCTTGCCAGCACCCACCTAAGCTGAGGGCATTCCGTGCTGAGAACGGGGTGACATGGCAGTCACTCAAGCAGCTTAATTAACCGCCACCAGCTTATCTGATTACCCCTGTTTCACAACAGCTTTTAAATGACAGTAAATTCTGATTAAATTCTGACCAAATTTACTTCCCTTATCTCCACAGGCCACTTTCTCTTAAAAACAAAACATAAACTAGAAACCGATTAAAGCACAAAGGCATTTGTGTTTCAGACATCTTGGATAATTTAATAAAGCTCAGCACATGGAAAGAGCTGGCCACCACACGTGACTGGCAGATCAGTCTGCGATTCCCACAGACTACTGACACGTGTTATACTGGCATCTGTCAGATCCTGTGTGGAAGCGCCGTTTGTACGGGGCAGGCTTCAGGAAAGCAAACATCTAACTCTTTCTCTTCCCCACAAGGGCATCAGTGGCTAAACGTAGCTGTGATGGATGTACAGAATCATGCCACGTCACAATAGACAAGGGGCTCTCAAATTCTAAGTCCAAACTCCTTCCTAGACTGGAGCCTTCCTACCACCCTCTACAAGGATGTTCCCTGTACTGATGCACTGGGGAGCTGGCTCTGTTCCAAGCAACCCATGAGCAACAACATCTGGGCAGGCAGTACAGCGACTGCAGGTCCTAGTCACATCTAGGTCCATTCATGAAGGTCTCAGGAGCTGGTCTTGTGTCATACAGCCTTCTAGAGGAGGCACGTGTCACAAATACTGAGCACCATGCACTCCACCATATTGCTTCTCAGTGAAAATGTGGAAACATGAGGTATGCATTTTGGCTCTACCACAGGCTCCCATTTGATCTCTGAGTCTAATCATATTATGCATAGGTCTATCGAAATGAACACATATATCCTTATCTGCCCCCCTCCAGGTCAAAACAATGATTTCTGACTCTTCAATGACTCCTGTGGTGTCCTCCTACATAAGTCGTTCTTCATAAACAAAAATAAAATTCAGCAACCACCTGTTTAACAGTCTGCATTGAGCAACTAATTCCAAACTGTAATGTGACCACAGAACCATCGCCCACAGGCACCATCCTACTCACTCACACTTTGCATCTGATGGTTCTGACTTGAAGGGTCTTCAGAATCATCAGATATCCAGACACTCATCCTGTTTGGTACTCCTTGCTCTGTACGTATCATGGACAATTCCTTCATGTCAGCCAGTTCTCATCTGACGTGGTAGCACAGAGGCATCGATGGCCTGGAAGCCCCAGATCTGTGATCTTCCATTTCATCATCTTTACATTCTGTGCTGCGCTGCCACTCTGATAGCACCATATCTTCCCTTTATTTATTGTTGCATACTCCATCTGAATCTAAACTATGTCCAGGCAAAGCAGGTACAAAATTCACTGTTGAGTCCTGGCCCTTTGCGTCATAGTCCTCACCCCTCAGATCACCTCATCTCCAGGTAAAATGCATCTAGTCTTCTGTGCGGTTTTAAGGATCCACTCTATGCTAGGGTTCTCTTTGCAAAGACTAGATTTAAACTCAGCTCTGCATCTGCCATAGAACTTGCTGATTTGTCTCCAAAGCAAGTCTTGAACCTGGGAAAGATATCAGGGTTAGCAAAAGAAGCCAGAGCCAGGTGATGGTGGCACACACCTTTAGTCCCAGCACTTGGGAGGCAGAGCCAGGCGGATCTCTGTGAGTTTGAGGCTAGCCTGGTCTACAGAGCAAGAACCAGGACAGGCACCAAAGCTACACAGAGAAACCCTGTCTCAAAAAAAGAAAAGAAAAGAAAAGAAAAGAAAAGAAAAGAAAAGAAAAGAAGAAAGAAAGAGAAAGAAAGAAAGAAAGAAAGAGAGAAAGAAAGAAAGAAAGAAAGAAAGAAAGAAAGAAAGAAAGAAAGAAAGAAAAAGCCAGGGATACCAGGGTTAGATAAGAAGCCCAGGGATACCAGGGTAAGTAGCTTTGATCTAGTTTGCCTTTGCCTTTCATGCTTCACTGTAACCATCCCTGGGGGTCAGGATGGGTGAAGATCCTAGACTGTAGGAGTCCTTTCTGTCCCAGCCACCCAACTCAGATCCTCCCTTCCAGCCTCTTCCATACAATGCCTGAGCACATGGCTTCATAGGTAAATACAAAGCTCAAGATAAACAATGGAGGAAAAGATGTTTGCCACCTACAATGAATCCCCAAATTAGCCAAATAATTGCATTAACTTCTCAAAGGATGAAGTATAAATGATCAACAAATACTTTAGAAGTTGTTCAATATCCTTAGCCATCAGGGACATTCCAATTGAAACTGCTTTGGGATTCCATCTCGCCCCAGTCAGAAACACTATTATTGCCAAGGAAACAAAGGACACAAATGGGCAGGTGGCACCTATATACTGCTGATCTGAAGGTAAGCTGGCGACCCACTATGGAAATCAGTACAGAGGTTTCTTAAACTAAAACTAGAACTACTGTATGATCCAGTTACATCACTTCTGAGTACATAGGGAAAGGATTCTTAAGTCAACATACCACAGCAACATTTGCACAACCATATTTAATTGCTATTCTATTCACAATACCAAGATACAGAACCAGCAGATTCCAGTTAAAGCAATGGATAGAGAAAATGTGGTACATGTAAACAATGAAATTTTATTCACTCATAAAGAAGAATGAAACATGGCATACTTGGGGAAATGAATGGAACAGAGACAATTATGTAAAAAAAAAAAAAAAAAGCCAGACACAGAAAGACGAATGTCATATTTTTCTTTCATATAAAGAATCTAAATTTGAACTTACACACGTACACACACACACACACACACACAGACACACAGAGAGAGAGAGAGAGAGAGAGAAAGAGAGAGAGAGAGACTGTGAGAAGGGGAGGAAGAAATCTAAAGGGAGGAGAGCTGTGGAAGGAAATAGAAGGAAATGGAATATACGTGTCATGAAGGCAGAGTAGGGACCATTTGAGAGAATGAATGGGACCAGCATTGACTGATGATGCAGACACTGAAGAAGTCTGAGGGAGGTGATAAGAACCCAGAGTAATTGTAATTGTATGTGTGTGCATGTGTGCGTACACGTGCATGTATGTGTGTGAGATTCCATAATGAAACCCATTACTTTGTATGGTAAGTTTAAAAATTAGAAAATAGAAAAGCCAACACTACAGACTCAAATGCAAGTATCCATTTCTGATATCAGGAAACCCAGTGTGATGGGTCCACTCTAGAACTATCTTCAGGACAAGGACAGAGAAGCCTAGAGTGCAGAGCTCACTGTAGTGGCTTACCTCTTGAGGCTGTGACAAAATATCTGGGAAAATCACCTTAAAGCATGAAAGGTTGACTTGGGCTTCTGGTCTCAGCACTATCAGTCCATGATTCCATTGTTATTAGGCCTGTGCTGGCACAGAACATCGTGGCAAAAGAATACATGGAAGAATGCTGCTCACATGAGGCATCCAGGGAGCAGAGAGCAAGAACAAAGAAGTGTCTGGGGTCAAAGACGTAGCCTTCAAAAAACCACATCTCCAGTGACCTACTTCCTCAAAAGGCCACACTTTTTAATAGCCTATGACCTCATCACCAGATTAGTCCATTGATGTAGACAGCATCTTCCTTATCCAATCACCTCTCAGTGGTACCACCACCTGGAGATCAAGTCTTTTACATAGTTAAAGCATACCACTACTAGCAAAGCCACCTGTTCCTGAAAAGATTTTTGTAAGCCTCGGCCTGCATCCACCACTTAACTTCTCATCTTTCAAGTCAGGAGGTGAGCTAATTCCTTGGCTAAATCGATTCAATCTCAAGCCAAAATGGATTGATAGCCATCTAATTTGAAACTAATGTAATACGCCAATGCAGAAAATTTGGTTCACAATGGAATTCATGACTTGAAATGTGTTTCCACTGTCTCAGACTCCAGGTGTACAGAACACCTCATGCCGGTGGTGGAATTACTGACTTAATAATGGAGCGAGCTCTTAAAACCTTAGAATATGACTTGTGTGACAGAATCTTAGATGAGGTCCCAGGGTCCAGTCCCCTAGATCCTAGTCTTGGCTTTGTCCCTGACCCCAGTGTGACTCGTTCTTTCCCCATCTCTCCACATCTGTGACCATGTATGTGTACCCTCGTCACTTCCAATACTGGTTTCAGCCCAGGATTTCACAATCACAATTTGCAGTTATGATCAGCTCCATTGCCACCTCCTCAGGGATGCCTTTTGACAACCATGTCTAAACTAGTCCTCATCTCCTCTGTCCCTGCACTCTGTTTGTTTCCTCTGGGTGCTTGTCCCAACCTATAATGACTCACTTGCTTCTTGTTGACACCCTCTGCTCCCCTTCAGCCCCCTCACTGCCAAGTTCCAGGGACCCAGCACTGTGTCCCTGGCACAAAGCAGAGTCTCGGTTTGGATGATGTAATGCTCGTTCCTCTCTCCAGATGAAGGTCTGTGGCTAGGAAAGTTCATTCCTCACAAATACCACCAATTCACCGCTCCAGTCCTTAAACTCCAGTGGAACTCACGGCTGCTGGCCTCCAGCTTAGCTCTGGCTCGTAGTTTTTTGTTCTCTTTGACAATTCTCCAAATAGACAAGGTCTAACCATCCTTCGGAATACAGTTTGAAATCCCTTCCCATTCAGTTGGAAAGCAGATGCGCAGGAGAGCTGGCCAGCAGGAAACAAAGGTGTCCAAGGGCAAGGATCTTTCCAATGTAACACTGCTTTAAGAAAGGATGCTTAAACCACCACTGGTTAGACTCAGTCCATGAGACAACTGAAACACCAAATTTAAAGGCCCTGCCTTTGTGTTCTTTACCTGGTGGAGAACATAAATATTTGGGCAACATTTGTAAGGGATAGAAGGGTGACAATTCATGAAACCAGCCTTATGTTTGTATCAAATATAACTTAATAAAACTTCAATTGCATTTTACCTGGTTTACGAGCATGAAGTCTCCCTTTGTTTGGTCCTCATGTAACAGTCTCTAGTAGTAATGTACATGGGTCTGAAGGAGTGTAAACTGTGGAAATAAGTGCAAATTCTACATCATAAGAGAAAATATTCCTCATTGGAGGATCATGAGGAATATTCTCAGTGGTGAGTCATTGTGACACTGGCTGCTTTAATAAAGAAAATATGGCATCACTAATTTTTTTCACATTTCATTTATTTGTGTGTTTGCACATGAGTGCTAGTGCAGAAGTCAGGGGACAACTTGAAGAAGTCAGTCCTTTTTCCCTCTACTGTGTGGGTTCTAGAAATCAAGGTCAGGTCATCAGACTTGGTTGGAATCAAGCTCCTTTACCCACTAACCATCTTGCCAGTCCAGCATCACCATTTTTTTTAATCCTGGTAGTAAACTGGGACACAAAATAAGTAGCAACCTGGTGCCCTGGTAATAAGTTCTCTACACCGTATCACGCCACCCAGAGTGAGGATAGAACTGAAGAGCAGGCGGTTCTCCATTACAGTGGCTCTGAGTGTAAGAAGAGAGCTGAGACTGGATTGAGGGGGTGGGATAGCCTTGGCTACCATTCCTGCACTTTAACCTCTGTCCCAAGGAAACAACCTGTGGAAGCAAGTCTCAGTAAAAAGCTGGCATGGTACAGACATGAACAGAGTTTCCCAAGCACGGCACCGCATAGCACTGAACCTTCCACCAGTCTCAATAAGGATCATAGCCCACTCTTCCCTCCCCCTGGCCTCTGACTTATGGAAACCATGATGAGTCCACAGGACCCATGAATGAAAAGACAGAGCCACTGGAGCAGAATGTCAACTATGGACAACACAGACCTTGGTGTTCACATTACCCTGTGGCACAGTCCTCACAGTGACCGTGGATACTCTCCTCTGGCTCTCAGTCAACCTTCAATTCTTCTCTCAACTCCGAGGCCAGGACACAAAGGAAATCTACTTGAGTCAGAAGACTAAGGGTGTGACCTCTGGGAGGTCAGCAGGTCAATGAGCCTCCAGGGCCCACTATACCATTGGCAGGCCCCATGCTGTCCTGGCCAAGGCATCGCCCATGTGGTTTTGGAGCACGTTTGCCTCACATAGAAAACATCGCTTCCTTTGCTCTTGGACTTTCCCCTAGCCTCAGCCCCTGGGAATGCAAACTCACAATAACAGGTGGAAATGCTGCCTATGAAAACAGCTCTCCATGAGAGCCCAGGGCCACAAATACATTTTAAACACAAGGGTGTTACTACACGGACATGTGGACTTGTCATCCTGGGTCAGAGGGCTTTGAACTCATGAGTCATGCTGAAGCTGCGTTACTACCCACAACCTTTCCCAGACCAGGGAAAGGACAATGGAGGGATATCAGTTTCAAACTCTTCAAATAATCTTTGCAGACAGCTTGGGCTGACAGTCTGAATTGGGCCCCAAAAGATACACTGAGCTGAAATCTGTGCTGTTGTAAGTGTCTGGTGACAATTCTATGTGCTCAGGTGACCAGATTGCTTCCACAAACACATTAGCAGTGAATACCTGGTCATACTTTCATATATCTGTATCAAATATATATGTATATGTCACCTGGAAGATCATAAAGGCCACAGAGCCCCAGGATCTTCCACAACAATCTGGTCCTAGATATGGGGGTTTTGTAATATTTCTGCAGTTATTCTGATGCCCCCATGTGTTTGATAGCCAATGACCTCTGTAAAAAGCATAGGACAACTAAATAGGCAAATAGAACTATTCTCCTGCAGGTCAATGGAGTCAATAAGTCATGGCTCATTATCAGTGAAGTCAAAAGACATGAAAAATGGCTCAATGGATGTAAAGAGCATAAAAATCAATGCCTGAGTGATGGCCAAGAACACACAAATAGATGGCTGAAAGAAATGAAGACAATTCAAGATTTGAAAATGAATTCAGTAAAGAGGTAGAAATATTGAAGAGAACTCAAGATGAAATGAAGATGGAACTGAAAGACTCAATGACTCAACTAGAAAACTCAAGAGAATCAAGTAAGAGAGAGAAAGTAGAATGGGGCAACTCAAGCAAAGAATATGAAAAAAAATTAACAAAAGGAACATGAACGAACAGAGGGACATTATAAAAGGATCAACTCTTTGAATTAAAGGCATAGAAAAAGGAGAAGAATCCCAGATCAATGTCATAGGCCAAATCTTCAACACAGTCATAGAAGAAAACTTCCCCCAAATTAAAGAAAATACAAGAAGCACAGAACACCAAATAGACAGGACCAAAAAAGAAACTCCCTATGGCACATTATAGTGAAAACTTTAAATATACAGAACAAAGACAGCGTACGTACTTACTGGAAGCAGCAAGAGAAAAAACAAATGCCACAACATAAAGGAAAACCCACCAGAATAACAACTATTTCTTGATGGAATCTTTAAAAGCCAGAAGAGCCTATAGCAATGCACTTCAAGATCTAAAAGCCAGAGATTCAAACCTGACTGCTTTACCCAAAACTATCTGTCATAGTTGAAGAATACAGAAAAACTTTCCATGATGTAAATAAGCTAAAAGAATTCATGTCCATCAAACCAACCTAGGGAGAATCTGGAAATAATACTCTAGTCTGAAAAGAGGAACAAGATAGACAAGAGACTGTAGGAAGCAAACAAATGAAGTGATAATCCCGGAAGCAAAAGCAAAATAATAACAAACAGAAAAAATAATAGTGACCGTCGCACATCTTTCAATTACTTTAGATATTGACGGCTTCAATACCACATTCAAAAGAAACAGTTTAGTTAAATGGATCTTAATACATAAACAAAATCTCATATCTCTGTTGTCAACAAGAAACCCATAATACTTAAAAAAAAAAAAAAAAATAGGAGCTACCTAAAAGTGAAAGGGGAAAAACTATTCTAAGCTAATGATACCAAAAGCAGGTAGATGTCACTATCTTAATATGTGACAAAATAGACTTCCAACTAAAACTAGCCAGAATAGATAAAGTCAGACAATTCAATCTAATAATGGAAAAACTAATCAAAGATACATTGCAGTCCCAAACATATATGCACCAAACTCTGGTGTACCCAATTTCATAAAAAGTAAGCTATTGGACTTAAAGACACCAATTAAATCCAAGTCAGTAATAGATTATTTTAATACCACACTTTCCACAAACAACAGGTCATCTGGGCAAAAATAACAGAGAAACCTCAGAATCAAATGGCATCTTATAGCAAATGAACCTAACAGGAATCTACAGAATTCTTCATACAAACACCAAACAATATGCATTCTGATCAGCAGCCCATGGAAGCTTCTATAAAACAGACCAGATCCTCAGACACAAAATAAATGTTAATAACTTCAGAAAAACTAATAACTTCATGTATCCTATCTAACTACAATGCAATAAAATATACAACCAACAGCAAATGAGTCTATAGTAATTATACACATTCATGAGATTAAGCAACAAACTCCTGAATGGTAAGTGACTCAAAGAAGGAACCAAGAAAGAAATGAAAAGGAAAAAATCCTGACACTGAATGAAAAGGAAACACAACACAACAAAACTTCTAAGACATTTAAAACAATCCTAAGAGGGAAATTCAAAACCCTAAGCTACTACATTAAAAAATCAGAGCACAAATAAATCAATAAGAACAAACCAACCCAAATCCTGTAGACAGCAAGAAACAATAAAAATCAAACCATACATAGAATCAATAAAGCTAAAACTGGTTCTTTTTTTTTTTTTTTTTTTTTTTTACTGGAGCTGAGGACGAACCCAGGACCTTGCGCTTGTTAGGCAAACGCTCTACCACTGAGCTAAATCCCCAACCCCTAAAACTGGTTCTTTAAGAAGATAAACAAGATGGATTTACCCTTGGCCTAACTAAATAAATAAAGAGATGACACCAATTAGCAGAATTAAAAACAAACAGGAAAACATTACAATAGACATCAAAGAAATTCCAAATAATGTAAATAATACTTCAAAAACCATTGTGCTTTTAAAGTTAGAAAATTTAAGCTAAAAAATATGAAAGAAACAAACAAATTCCTAGATTCATTCTAACTACCAAGATGAAGAGCTATAGGTAGCTGATGGCAATTGATTAGTGAAAGAGGGAGAGCCCATCTCTCCAGGGACAAGCCCCTGAGTCACAATCCCTAAACACACACACATGACCAATGCTGAATGAACTTGATGGGTTAAGTGTGTGTGTGTGTGTGTGTGTGTGTGTGTGTGTGTGTGTGTGTTTAAAAAATAATTGTCCACGGATTTGAGAAAGAGTGAAGATGACACAAGAGAATCTGGAGGGAAGGTGGGAAGGTGAGAATTGATGTAAATTCTCATATGAAATTCTCAAAATATAAATAAATAAAATCACTAGTTCCTCCTCTAGGCCCAGATCAGTGGTCATTTGACTATCCCCCTCCCCACACACCAGAAGTTCATCCTGGAGATCTGTCTATGCAGAACTCAGTGTCCATAATCCCTATAGATCTGAGGCAGAGTTGTTTTCACTTTGGCAGAGTGGTTGTGCCTAAATCTACTGCTATTTCAGCCAGCAATTGCGACTCCACAGTCACCAGCCTGCTGCTCTGACAGCAGCCTGTCCAGTCAGGCCACAGCCTGGTGGGAATTCTGTTCCTGCAGGCATTGGCTCTAAAGGTAGCTTTGACTAAATATCTCTATTTATAAATAAGACTCAAGATTCAAAGGCTGGGGTGGAAACCTGCTAGCTCAGAGAGGTTGAATAGCAACCAGCTAATCTTCTCTCCTTGCTGGCATCTCCCAAAAAACATGTCCTTCCACTCTGCCAAACAAATAAAACAAAAATCCACCACTCCAAATCCTTCCCCACTACTTCCAGCATCTATCTCTTCCAGATGCCCTCTAATGCTCTATGATTACTTTCTGTCAACTAGTTGCTAACTCAGCCTCCTGACCCAAGGTTAATTTTATTTATTTAATGCAAATGCAAGCTCAAGGTTCACAGTGTGATTGAATATCCCCCAACAGGACAGTTTTTATTCTTTTCTGGAATGAGGACCCCATTTCATCAAGGCAGAAGCTTGTACTGGAAACTAATGAAAAGACTGACTCCCAAGTCAGTATTCTCATATGAGATACCCTAACCCCACACAGAACATATTTTTTTATTTATTATATTTGTGTTTTAATTTTACACATCAGCCATGGGTTCCCCTATCCTGCCTCCGTCCCCACCTTCCCCCCCCCCCTCCCCTCCATTCCCATCACCTCCAGGGCCAAGACTCCCCTGGGGATTCATTTAAGCCTGGTGGATTCAGTACAGGCAGGTCCAGTCCCCTCCTTCCAGGCTGAGCAAAGTGTCCCTGTGTAAGCCCAAGGTTCCAAACAGCCAGCTCATGCACTAAGGACAGGTCCAGGTCCCCCTGCCTGGGTGCCTCCCAAACAGTTCAAGCCATTCAACTGTCCCACCATCCAGAGGGCCTGATCCATCTGGGGGCTCCACAGCCCCTGGCTCACAATTCATGGGCTTACATTCGTTTGGCTATTTGTCCCTGTCCTCTTCCAATCTTGGTCTCAACAATTCACACTCTTACAGTCCCTCCTCTTTCTCGACAATTAGACTCCTGGAACTCCACCTGGGGCCTGGCCAAGGATCTCTGCATCCACTTCCATTAGTTATTGGATGAGAGTTCCAGCACGACCATTAGGGTGTTTGGCCATCTGATCACCAGACTAGGTCAGATCAGGCTTTCTCTCAACCATTGCCAGCAGTCTACAGAGGATGTATCATTGTGGATTTCTGGGGACCTCTCCAGCACTCTGCTTATTCCTGTTCTCATGTGATCATCATTTAATATGGTCTGTTATTCCTTGTTCTCCCTTTCTGTTCTTGATCCAGCTGGGATCTCCTGCTTCCCTAAGCTTTCTTCCCCTTGAACCTTGCCCTTCATTACTCCCACTGTCATCCAGGTTGTTCATGTAGATCTCATCCATTTCTCTGTCATTGGGTGACCCCTGTGTCATTCCTAGGGTCCCGTTTTCTAGGTAGCCTCCCTGGAGTTGTGTAGCAGTCTAGTCATCTTTCTTTTATATCTAGTATCCTCCTATGAGTGAGTACATACCATGTTTGTCCTTCTGAGTCTGGGTTACTTCACTCAGGATGATTTTTCTAGATCCATCCATTTGCCTGCAAACCTCTTGATGTCATTGTTTTTCTCTGCTGAGTAGTACTCCATTGTGTATATGTGCCATATTTTCTTTATCCATTCTTCAGTTGAAGGCCATCTAGGTTGTTTCCAGGTTCTGGCTATTACAAACAATGCTGATATGAACATAGCTGAGCAAATGCCCTTGTGGTATGATTGATCATTCCTTGGGTATATGCCTAAGAGTGCTATAGCTGGGTCTTGGGGGAGATGGATTCCCAATTTTCTAAGGAAGTACCACATTGATTTCCAAAGTGGCTATACAAGCTTGCATTCCCACCAGCAGTGGAGGAGAGTTCCACATCCTCTCCAACATAAACTGTCTTCTGTGTTTTTTATCTTAGCCATTGTAACAGGTGTAAGGTGGTATCTCAGAGTCATTTTGATTTGCATTTCCCAGATAATTAGGGATGTTGGGCAATTCCCTAAATGTCTTTCAGCCATTTGAATTTCCTCTGTTGAGAATTCTCTGACCCTATCCTGTGGGGTCTTCCCCAATAGGGCTACCATGCAGTTTCTGGGAGCCATAACTAAAGGCTAAAGTGACATGTAGGAGGGCCATGGCAGTGAGCCTTGAAGCCTAAGGTGTAGGCTGGTTGGAGCCACCGCAGGGGCACATCTTGGTGGTAGTAGCAAATACTCAAATGAGAACTTTGAAAGTTGAAGTAGAGAAGGTCCCTGAGACTAACAATATTCAGGGAGAGACAGAGGAATGGCTGATAAGGAACAGGTATTGGACCAGCTGCCAGCCCAAGTTCTCCTCTTTTGTAGTGTCCCTACAGGATAAACCCAACTGCAGAGAGACTGTGCTAGCAAACCACCCTCCCACTCAGCCTGTCTGACACCCAGCTGGATGGTGTCTAGTACCTGAGAAGAGGTAATGCTTCACTCTGGCCTGAATCCCAGGAGAGTCCAGCATATGTATGCATGTTGACTATGCCCAGGGGTGCTATAAGAAGTAGATGGGGACCCCAAATCTCAACTCTCTGAGAATAACTTCCCCTGAAGTCTTCAGTATAACTCTGGTACAGCACTAGAAATATGATCTGGTTATAGGGAACCTGGGGGCCTATGAAATCTTCCTCCTTCAAAATAGTCTCCTAATTTATAGAGTTGACATCTACTCAAGAGGGAAGGATTGGATTTATTGCTGGTAAAATATTAAGTATGTAACATGATACCTCTCTAAACCTCTGTATGTATTTTTATAGGCCGGTCAGTAATTGTCTCCAGCGATGCAGCTCTGACAGGTCAGGGGAGGACTCCCTAGCTGCCTGTGGGAGGGCAGAGTCCAAGGCAGCCAGTCTGCAGGAAGACTTCAGGACACAGCAGGACCAGGAAGAAGCCATGGACTATTCCACACAAGGCCCAAGACCAAGTGAATCAGGAAGCCATGGAGACAGACAGGGGTGGTGGGCAGGGCAGAAGGGAGCCAGAAGCTTGTTCACAACAAACTCAGGAACCCTATTCTTACTCCATCCAGGCAATGACTGTTTCTTCAAGGCTTCCTCCTGGTAAATCGGGCACAATGAAGATCCCAAGGGTGAGTCATTCTGTCCCCAGCCTGGCCTCTTCTCCTCATGAGCTTTGCCCAGACAGAAAATGGTAGCCAAATTAGGAATCTGCAGGGAGCTAAAGGCACCAGTTCTACTGGACTGTCACCTTCAACCTTCATGTTTTTGCTTGATTTATGCTGAGAGTCTGACCCCCACATTCCTCATCGATGATGGGATGGGATCAAAGCCCCAGTAGCTTCTATAGAGGACAACCCAGCCCTGTCTAGGTGATACTAAAGCTGAGTTAGAGAAGTTGAGAAGAAATAGGCACATCCCTGCAGCACAAAGAAGGCTGCCATTGGCTTAGTCATCACCTAAGTTAACATGCAGTGACAGTTCCAGAAGGGCAGCAGAGGTGACAGGGTGGGTACTATGTGACCCTCCTCTCCAGTGAGCCTCCTGGATAGAGAAGGATTTTAATTTTTTTTGTCTTTACTCTTTTCATTCTTTTGGCCAACTCATAAAAATTACAAATATGAACAGGTACAATGTGATGCTTGGATCCATAAATGCATTGTGTAATGATGGCGACCACTTTTAAAATTATCGTTTTTGTTTTTATTGGCATATATTCATAGCATATTGTGATGGGTTCCATAGACAATATATTTCAGGTATATCATGTTCCCTAATCATATTCATCACTCTGAACCTTCCCATTTTTGGACCCTCCCTCTTGTACCCCCAATAGTTTCCTTCCTCTCCCCCTCTACTTACATATCAGATGTGTACATGTGTGTTTGTGTGTGTGTTAGTGTGAGTGTGCATGTGTGAGTGTGTATGAGTGTCTGTGTGTGTCTGTGTGGTTTAATGAACCCATATAATATTTAGGACTCACAAAGAAAAAAATGTAACAGTTATTTCTCCAAGTGCAATTTACATAATACAGTTATCTCCAGTTACATCCTTTTCCTAGTGTATGACATAACCACCTCCTTTTTAGGGCTGAAAAAAAAATCTCCATTGTGTATATATAGCACATTTTGCTTATTCATCTGTTGATGGACACTTTTTCAAATGTTTATTGGCCATTTGTACTTCGTCTTTTGAGAATTATCTTTTTTGCTGGGCAGTAGTGGTGCATGCCTTTAATCCCAGCACTCAGGAAGCAGAGCCAGGCGGATCTCTGTGAGTTGGAGGCTAGCCTGGTCTACAGAGCGAGATCCAGGACAGGCACCAAAACTACACAGAGAAACCCTGTCTTGAAAACAAAAAACAAAAAAGAAAGAGAGAATTATCTTTTCATTTTATTAGCCTACTTGTTCAATGTGTTGTTAGGTTTTGAGGTTGGGGTTTTTTTTTGTAATTTTAGTGGAAATGCTTCGAGTTTTTCTGCATTTTGTATAGTGTTAACTATAAGTTTGTCATATATAGCCTTTATTGAGTTGAAATATGACCTATCTATTGTCTCCAATGCTTTTATCATCCAGATATATTAGACTTTGTCAATGGCTTTTTCTGCATTTTCAAGATGATCATATGACTCTATTAATTTGATGTACTCCTTTATTGATTTGTAGGCATTAAATCACTCTTTCTCCCTGGAATGAAGACCAGGTGATGGAGAACAACCTTTTGATGAATTGAGGAATTCATCTTGCAAGTGTTTTGTTGAGTGTTTTTGAACCCATATTCATCATGAGTGTGATCCATTAATTTTCTGTTTTGTGTAATGGATTATCTGTTCTACCTATGACCTTGAGGTACAGCCCCTTCAGATGTAGCAGGTAACTGTTCTACCTATAACCTTGAAGTGCCCGGCCCTGGGGCGTGGTCTCGGGCCTGGTCTCTAGGCTACCCTTAAGACCTGAGCTTACACTGGCCACCAGTTGCTTCATTCGCTCCTGGGCTTGGATGTTGCAAACTGACTCTGGCAGCAGAGCAGCATGGGACTGTACCTCAGCCTTCCAGGACCCTGCAACAATTCTTCTATTCTGTTTAGTGAGTTTTCTTTCCTAATAAAATTCTTTTACCCTCTAAGCATACTCCTGTGGATTTCTTGCTATACTTTCTTTTGCTTTAATCTGATTTTGTTATCAGAGTAATTAATGTTGGCTTCATAAAATGACTCTGGTAGTGGTTCTTGCCTTTCTAATTGATGGAATATTTGAAGAATACTAGTGTTCCTTTGTAAAGATCTGGTATAGTTTTGCAGTGACTCCATCTGACTGCATTGCTTTTTTGTGTGTGATGAAGAGACTTCATTATTGTTTCATTCTCATCCATATGTATCTATTTAAGTTGTTTACATGATCTTGGCTTAATTTTGGTCAGCAATCTGTGTATCTAGCAATTTATCCATTTCTTGTAGGTATCCCAATATGGTAGAATATGTATTTTCAAAGTTATATCCTAATAATCCTTTGAATTTCATTAGTATCTATTGCAATATCTCCTTTTTATCTCAAATTGTATTAATTTTTGGCTTTATTTTGGTTGGTTTAGTTACATTTCTCAATCTTTGCTTATCTTTTCCAAAAACTCAGCTCATCATTATTTTCATTGTCATTTTTATTTGAATTTAATTAATTTCTTTTCTGATTTTATTATTTCTTTCTATCAACTGGCTTAGAGTTTGGCTTGTTTTTGTTTTTCTAAGACTTGAAGCATATTATTAGGTTATTTATTTAAGATTTCTTTAATTTTTTAATGTAGGCACTTAGAGCTAGAATCCTGCTCTTAAATTGCATACCACAGGTTCTGATCTGAATATATATATATAAAGTTCCAGGAATTTTAAAATGTCCTTGTTCTATTTCAGAAAAGTTTTACAGCTTCTAAGAAAAATGTGTATCCTATAGTGTTGGGTTGGACATTCTCAGATATATGTTAACTTGAGTTTATCTATCATATCATTTAATTTTGTTTCTTTGTCTGTGTGTGTGTGTGTGTGTTTAATGGAAGACCTATGTACAGGCATTTTTCTCAAGTAAGAAGTCCCCTGCCATGAGAGCTGGAGAGATGGCTCAGAGGTTGAGAGCACTGACTGCTCTTCCAGAGGTCCTGAGTTCAATTCCCGGCAACCACATGGTGGCTCACAACCATATTGTAACGAGATCTGGTGCCCTCTTCTGGCCTGCAGACATACATGCAGGCAGAACATTGTATACATAATAAATAAATAAATCTTTAAAAAAAAAAAAAAAGAAGAAGTCCCCTGCCTAGATATTTCTAGGTTTGTGCCAATTTGACAAAAACCAATGAACACAAAGTCTTTCACTAGATTTGAGACATTCCTTCTATGATTGTATTAAATATATTATCTATGCCTTTACTTAAAATTCTTTCCCTCTGTGTTCATTATTCCTCTATTTGGTATTTTATTATGTTTATTTTTATTATGTTTATTATTTATTACTATATATAAGGCTGTTTTATATAAGAATATAATGTACTTGGAGACTATTTCCCCAAGCCCTTCCAGTCTCCACTTTCTCCCTCTCTTTATCTTATTAGCCTTGTTTCCACATAATTTCCCTTTGACTTTCATGATATGTATATGCAATACCTAGGACCCAGAAATAACAGAAAACACATGTTGTCTGTCTTTCTGGGGCTGACTTGATTTGCTTAATATGACTGTCACCAATTTCTTCCATTTTCTTACAAATGGCATAATGGCTCTTCTTTATAGCTAAAGAAAGAAATCAAATGATATGTGCCCCAGTCTAGGGCATACTTGGTCCCCAGGTTTAGAAGATGCAGTCTTCCTGGAGGAAGTGTATCTCTGGAGACAAGCTTTGAGGTTTCAAAGGCTCCCACCATTGCCAACTGCTCTCTCTGCCTCATGTTTGCAGTTTAAGATGTGAACTCTCAGCTTGCTGCTCCAATGGCCCTGCCTGCCTGCTGTCAGGCTCCCCTACTATTGACAGACTTTTAGCCCTCAGAACCACAGGCCAAATAATCCCTTCCCGTCTCTATTTTATCTCAGCAATGGAACAGTAACTAAAACCCTATGTAAATTACATTTTTTGTCTCCTCATACGATGTCAGATACCAAGATTGGTTTAATAACTTAGCTACTTTGAACAGTGTTTTAATAAACATCAATGTGCAAGTATCTTTGTGATATGTTGACTGGAGTCTTTGGGTTAAATTACAAAAAGTAGAATAGCTTAATTATATGGAATGGGTTTTCTTTTTTCTTTTTCTTTTTTTTGGGGGGGGGGGTCTGGAAACCTACATACTGATGTCTATAGAGGCTAGACACATATCATCAGTATTTTAAGGTATGCCTTATTGGAGTAGGTGTGGCCTTGTTGGTGGAAGTATGTCATTGAGAGTAGACTTTGAGGTTTCAAAAGCTCATTCCAGGCTCAGTGTCTCTCTCTGCCTGCCTGCCTGCCTGTGAATCAGGATATAAAGCTCTAAACTACTGTCCAGTGCCATGCATGCCACCATGCTCCCCACCATGATGATAATGGACTAACCTCTAAAACCAAAAGCAAGCCCCCAATGAAACGCTTTTCTTTATGAGAGTTGCCCTGGTCAGAGAGTTGTCTCTGCACAGCAATAGAACACTGACTAAGACATTTGTAAAATACTAAGTTTCTGTGTGATTTTTCATATCTCCTTTGTTTTGATTAACCCTCCCCACAACCCCAAACATTCCCTGTGCCTCCATCCCCATTTAAACCTCTCCCACCCCTGGTACTCCCTCTCTCTACTTTCATATCACGAGTGTTTTACTGTCTAACCACAAAGACTCTCCTCTCCCTCCCTACCCTGTGGCTCTTTCTTGCTCCCTGGCCCTTCTGACAGTCACGCTAATATAAACATAGAAATCTGGCACTTCAAAGCTGGGGTCTATAGATGCCTGGGTACATGCATTTGTCTCCCTGGGCCTTGGTTAATACTCTATAACATTTCCCAGTTCCATCGCTTTTCATTGTGTGTCTGTCCCACATTTCATTAGTCATTCATCCGTTGGTGGACACATGATCGTCATATTTCCCAACTGTTGTGAACAGAGCAGCAGTGAGTATGGACATGCAGGTCTCTCTCTTTTGTGTACGTGAGCAGAAGTGATATAACTGAGTCATAGGGGAGTACTATTTTTACCTTCCTGAGAAACCACACTGATTTCTTCACTGGTTTGCACTCCTAGCAACAGCGAATAAGGTCGCCCATCACCAGTATTTGTTGTCATATGTTTCCTTGATCATAGATAGTCATTCTGACTGAGGTTAGATAGACTCTCAAAATACTTTTCATTTGCATTTCCATGACAACTAGTGATGTTGAACATGGTCTTAAAATGTTTATTGGTCATTTGTATTTTTTTTAAAGGTCTGGTTTCAGATCTAGGGCTCATTTACTAATTAAATTGTTTTCTTAATGTTCTGGGTCTTTGTTGTTGATGTTCTTTGCGTGTCCTAGATATTAATTTTATGTCAGATATATAACTGGCAAAATGTTTCTTCCTCTCTGCATCTGCCTCTTCACACTACTGGTGAGTTCACAATTCTCATGCCTCAGCACCAGGACTACACTGTCCTGTCCTTTGCTTCTTACACATCTGGGATTCAGCCATTGGTTGATTTTTTTTTTTTAAGTCATCTATATTTGCAACATTAAAGTGGAACAGGTTATCTCCATCCTGAGACTAAAGGAGTAATGGCAGAAGCAACAACCACCTGTGAGTGAAAACGCAGTCCCAGCTGATTAAAAACAGTCACCCCTTCAACTCCCATCATTTTGGAGGAATAAAGGGTGAAGCCCACGATGCATAGTGAGACACTGGCTATCAAAGGCAAGAATGCAAAGGAAATAAACAGACCAAAGCTCGCAATTAATATTGGGGAAACAGAAAACAGAAGAGGGACAAGTTGGGGGGCAATAAAGACAAGGGAGGGTAGGCACCTCCAGCTAAATGGAGAAGGAAAGAGAAAGGGGGGAACGTCAATGAGAAAACCAAAACCAGCCACAGCTTTCAGGGGTCGAGGCGACAGGATGCCCAACTCCAAGACAAACTGTGTTCTTTGGGAAAGCCTGTGAACAGCTAAAAATAAAGTAAAACCCAGGGAGAAGGGGCAGGGCGGTCCAGAGCGGGTCTAGCAGATTGAAAGCCAGTGTTAAGGTATTAAATGAGAAAGTGCAGAAGAGAAAGAAGATTAACTGGGTGGTAAAGGGTCTGTGGACCCTCGCCTGGGTCTATGGTCCCTCGCCTGGGTCTGTGCTCCCTCGCCTGGGTCTGTGCTCCCTCGCCTGGGTCTGTGGACCCTCGCCTGGGTCTATGGTCCCTCGCCTGGGTCTGTGGACCCTCACCTCAACACAGCAAGAACCATCAGCGTTCTCTGCGATGAAAAATGTGTCATCATGATCTTTGAATTTTTAATTTCCCAAGGCTAACAAAAATAGGAACATTGTGAAACACAGAAAAAGAAACTCTAATAGGAATTTACAACAATAAAATCCTATATCAAAAAAAAAAAAAAAAATGGGACTCAAGCACTTAGGAAGAAGAGACAGACAGGCGGATCTCTGTGAATTCAAGGCTAGCCTGGTCTACATAGTGAGTTCCAGAACAGCCAGGGCTACATAGAAACCCTATCTCAAAAAAGCTACTTAAAAAAATAAAAAATAAATAACAACTCCAACCAACAACCTAATGTTGTACTTTAAGGAACTGGAAAAACAAGCATTAACTAACCCTAAAATGAAGAAAGGAATTGATATAGATCAGAACACAAATGTTTCTGTGTGGTTCTTTGCATGCATGCAGGCAGCAGGCCTGCCTGCCTCTGTTGGGTCCCTGGCATAAGCATGTGTACAGAGCTTGCCTGCCTACTGTTCCTGGCATGGTACAGGCACAAGGCCTGCCTCCCTATGGACCCTGGGTATATGTCTCTATGCGGTCCACTCCAGTGTATGGCTCAGAGCAGATCTCTGCCCTGCATAGTACTGTGCAGTTCTGACCCAGAGTTTCCCTCTAAGTAGAGGTACATTGCAGGCTAGATGGTAACATAGGTCCACAACACCTGCCCCAGGTTCCCACTGTGAGCCATGCAGAGAGGGCCTAGGAGCTACTTAGCTACTGGGTCAGCACAGGTCTTCTGAGAAGTTGGTCACTGCTCATGCAAGTGTCAAGAAGATCTTCCTGGCACAGGCTGTCCCTCTCCCTGTGCCCCTGCTGACAGTGGCGTCTCCCCTTCCTTCCTCCCCACTTCCCTCTCTCCCCTTCTCCTCCCATCCTCTTAAAATTACATTCCTGGATATACAATGCAAAATATGAGGCTCCTTTTATCTGAAGCTGTGGTCCTGACCCTTTGCTGCTGCCCTCACCCTGTGAGAACATTCCCCATGGGGGGCTGAGCCCTCTAGAATGGACTCTAGACTGTGTCCTGTTCTGTTTTTGTTTTTTCAAGTTTCCATTCTTTCTTCACTTCCACAACTAGTGTGACTCCACTGTCACCTACTTCCTTAGACAACTGCTCTTCAGTTATCCTTGAGTCCATCCAAAGAAACTTCAGTGGCCTTTGCATGGCGGTCACCCGCAATCTTCACGCTTTGATCACAGAAGGGGTTTCAACATCCACGTCAGTCACACTCAGGAGCCCACCACAGCCAGGGTCCTGAAAGAGGGAGTCCGAAGGAAGCTAGTTAACATCTCCATCACCTCATTCTCCTGTGTGGGGAGAACCACAGAGAGCTGCTCCCAGCAGAAGGCAAGGATATAAATTTCTATGGTCCCAGAGTGGACGTTAGGTCACCAGAACTTCTTCTCTTAGGATGTTTCCTGTGGGAAGCTTTGGCTTAGCCATGAAGAAAAGAGGAAAGGAAAAGATGGATTGCAGTATGGCTCAGCACACTATGACACTGAGCTATTTCCACCTCTCAACATGCTGAATATAATCCAGTCATTTGTGATTAAAAACAGGATCACATTAAAACAGGATCACATCCTTTTCATGGTACTTTGTTCACAAGAATAAGATGCTTTTTGTTATTATTGTTGCTTAACTATATTTTATTCATCTTGTGTGCCTGTGTATGTGCTCTTCTGAGCCGTGGTGTGTGGGGGCCAGATGACAATTTGTAGGAGAACATTCTCTTCTCCCACTGTGTGGATCCTGGGGATGACACTAACAAGGTCTAATCTTCAGGTGGCTTCAAATTGGATAAGGGAAAATGAACACATCACATTTTGAATAAAATTACGTTTTTCAAGCAAAAACAAAACAAAACAAACAAAACAGGATCACTTCTCATGGGCATATTTCCCTTTATTTCACTGTGCCACCATCACAGTATTAGGTCTCCTGGTCCTTGGTGGCCCATGCCTGGAAGTGTTGTCTAGTTTTCTTGTTCCCTGTGACTCCCTGTTTACTTTGAGCAGTAAAGTTTGAGCAACCTGCAGGGACTTATGAGTATTGAAGAGGTTGCCAGGTTACTATGGCTCCAGGAAGCTGCCTAGAGATGTGCTTCTGTGTAAGGCAGAAGGACAAGGCCATGGCCTGTGATGTTCTAGAGGTTGTATCTAAGAAAGGGAGATGGGGACCAAAGGAGCCATATTCAAGGTCTGATAAAAATCATGTGCCGGAATGAAACACATGGAGTCTTGTGACCATGTCAGACTATCTACAAAGGCAGAACCAGATTCCACACAGGATGTCAGCAGTCAAACCCAGACCCTACCTGAAACACTCCTCTGTCTCTCTGAGTCTACCACATTGCGTTGAGAGCACTTCCTACTCCAAGATCAGCTGGGAGGTGATGGGAGGCACCAAGGCACAGCTCTAGCCATGTGACATCAGCACACATGTGTCATCTATGTACTAGTTGGCCCCTGGAACAAACAGTAGCATGCCACAGGCATCTGGTCATCAAAGCAAGGATGGATGGACAAGGTCACAGCTGACCCTGAAGGATGGACCAAGTAAGGAGCATCATGAACCAGTTTGTACCTGCACCAGATTCCTGGCCGCCATTGGTACACAGGAGCTGAGGGAAGGCGTAAGTAAGCTCTACAGTCCTCCCTGGCTCTGTAGGCTTTGAATCCAAGTTGTTGAGTGACTCCAAGTTGCAGGTAGAACACTGATAATCATCATAGTTCTCAGTCTTAAAGATTTACAAGTCAAACACTAAAAATATATTCCAGTCCACCCAACCACACTGTACTAAAAATGTACATGTTAAAGGCCTAAGAACAACACAGGGATGTAACAGAATGAGCCAGATTTTTGGAGCAGAGACAAGACCTCCTTACATACATCTACAACCCACACCTGTGAGTGGAAATGAGCAGTTTGGCCCTGTTGAACTGCAATAAGGGCTTCCCAGACAACCCAAGAGGAAGTGTCCTATCTGATACCTAGGCAGCCAGGCCTCCATGCCAGAGGCATATTGCTCCAGGAGTCCAGGAGGTGTTGATGTGTGTGACACTGAGCAGTCCCATGGGTAGGAACACCCTTCTACCCAGCACTGGCTTATTTCCAAGTCTCCAGCTTTTTAAAGCAGAAACAATGACAATTCTGACCCTTGTCATTTCCTAAGAACCCTTATGGGACAAAGTCGCTGCTGCAGTAAACAGCCTGGGAGCCAAAAGTCTCTGGCTCCAGCGAGCATGTTAGGCATGATTCATGTGATGAAAATTCTCTTTCCAAGGAGAGAAAGTCGGGTTAAACAAGGCCCTGCACACAGTGGTCTTCCTGTAGCAAACAAATCCCAACCAAACCCATCAGCCAGGCGGGTGAGTGCTCATTCACCAAGCCCACAGATGTCTTGTGTGACTGTGAGCTCAGACTTGTAGGAGATGGAAAGATGACAGAGAGGGAGAAGGGGGGAAGGGTGGTAATGATGGTGACAATAATGATAATTATGATAGAAATGAATTAATCAAGAAATACTCCCACAGACTTGCCTATAGGTCATTCTGATGGAGGCGTTTCCTCCTTCCCAAATTATTCTATCTTGTGTCAAGTTGACAGAAAGCTAGCCAGAACATCAACATTGTCTCAGAAGAGCAATAAGTCAATGGCATCTAGTTCTCCATAGGACAGGGGTAAGGAGAGGAAGTGCTCTCAAGGGATGGGGGCATGTGGGGCCCTAGAAGAGGCTACAGCAAAAGCCATGGCCTGAAGGGAAGCCTGGGCTGGAAACCAGAATCATCTGATGAACAGAGAAGTAGGTCCAGCAGGGTTGGGGCATCAGGGTAATTATGTTCAGGTGCATTTAATCTTGTGAGCTCAGCAATTACAGCTGTGCCTCCAGGACCCCCCTGGAGATACCAAAATCTGAAGACTATGGAGGAGGGACGCACAGTATTGGATGGAGAAGGCTAGCACCTGAAGGTCTGAATGTGGGACAACTGGGCTAACGGAGTGGGGGGTGAGGTACAGGAGTGGAGGTGTGGGGTTGGAGGGGGGCTGTGCTCTAGACCAAATCCAAGTCACAGTATCAATGAAGAAAGTGGATCAGCTAAAGACCCCCAAGACCAAATTTTTAGCACAGAGAAATTTATTTACCCCAGAAGGACAAAGGACAGGAATAAGAGACAAATACAGGAGACAGAGGACAAGAGATAAGGGGAAAGGAACAAGGGAGAGGAGGCAGGGGCATTTGTCCAGGAGTGGGGAGGCAAGGGACTGCCTCTGGATAGAGGGGAGGCAGATGTAGCCCATAGGAAAATGGCTATTTAGAAAGGTAAAGGGGAAAACCCACTGTAAGAATGAGGTGTTTAATCTTGATTGGGCATGTTAATTAGGTGGGCCAAAGGGGACTTTTGATTGCTGGACTTCAATACTTTGACAGCTTTACCTTGGTGGTCAGTCTCAGGAGGAAGGAGTGGCCAAATAAAGGAACAGACCTTGGTGGCTAGCTTTGGAATGTAACTCATGGCTTTTAGCAAGGAAGAGGGAATTGGGGAGGAGGGCAAGGCCTGGCAGAGCCATGTTAGCCATAGTTGGCCAGAGTCCCTTCAGCCCCCAGAATGTGCATATCATGAAGACTTAGTCACCATCCCATTGTGACCGAGGTGGGGCCTACTAACTGGAATTAGGTCATTGGGGCTGTGCCCTTAAAGGTGTTATTTGGACCCTCCCTCTGTCTCTCTCTGTCTCTCTCTGAGGTAAACATTTTGTTCTTCCTCCACATGCTACCGCCATCATATGCTGCTTGCCACAGGATTAAAGCAACCAATTATTGAATAAAATTGAAACTTCTGAATCCATGAGCCAAAACAAACCTTTCTTCATAAGTTTATTACCTTGAATATTTTGTTACAGTGACAGAAAGCTGACTGACACACTGAGAAGAAATCTCTTACATAAAATAAGGCACTGTGTGTATATAGCATGCACACATTCCCACATGCTATAAACCAATTCCAGATGAATTCCAGATGAATGCCGAATACAATGTAAATACTATATAAAGTATTTTACTATTCTGTCATTTATTAAGGGAATAATGATAATGAAGAAAGTCTATTTCTGTTCTATACAGTAAACATGCACTATTATAAAAAATTTTGATCAGAATTTGGTTGAATCCACAGATGCCGAACCCATGGATATCTGGACCAACTGTAGTCCCACACTCACAGCCAAAAGAGATCATGCTGAGTAAATAGCTTACTAGATAGATGAGGTCTGAAAAAGCTGACTATCCTAACCGGTCTTGTCAGCCTGGCCTACCCTGAACATCCCATCTACCCTTGCGGCCACATCCTACACGAGGCTCCCACTCCCATTCTCATCTGCTCTCTACTTTCTTTGCCATGGTCTGTATCACTTTCAGATTTGCTCTATAATTTGTGAATCATATCAATTACTTTATGGCTGCCTGCCCCTGTCCCACCCCACCCTCAGCTGATGTACTCTGCAACTCCAGAAAAGCAAGAGTCATTGCCCAACTCCCCCAATCGACCCCTGTACCTGGGGCCATGTTTGGCACTTAGTCGGAGTTCAGTGTTTGCTGAGGAGGTGTACTGACTTGGACCTGAGCAGACCCACCTGGTAGTCTGCACGCCAATTCCTGGCTAGTAGTTGTTCAGCTCCAGCTCTCCAGGCAGCTTTCCTGCACAGACTCAGACCCAGCCCTCTGTCCAGACATGGATCTCCCTTCACCACTGATTGGATCCAGATGGGCTCTCAGCTGTAATACAGTTGAGCACTGACTTCAGCAGGGTAAGTGAATTACCAAAATGTAGTCATTATAATCCATCTTCATCTTTGTGACACACTTGGCAAGCTATAATGAACCAGGACTTAAAAAGTGAATGTGAATTTGCAGACCTCTCAGCTCTGCCCACAGGACCCAAATCTGGCAAGGTTGTCATGTCTCTTGAGCTATCAAATGGGATGATGAGCACTTCTACCCACACACTCAGCCTTAATATACCACTAGCCCAAGAGAGGGCTCTGTGATTGCTCACCCTAGAACATCAGACTTGGGCAGACCCCGAAGGTCATGTAAACAAATTCCATCTGCTTGAAACCCATACCAGTCAATCACAGCTACTACTCTTCCGGGCTGTGCCAATGCCTGCTTTCCCTACTGTCCCAGAAGTCCCACACACAGAGATGCAATGAGTCAGCCTGAAAAGCACCCAGCCTCGGCATGCCGAGTAAGACACAGAGCCCACATGGACTCCCACCCCAGCCTTCTGACCGCCAGGCTCTGAATCCTAGGAGAGAGAGAGCACCAAGAGAACCTCGAGGGCTTCTGGGCCGAAGTCTACTCACTCATCAGTCTTATCAGCATTAAAAGAGACAGGGCCAGACACTATTGCTTCCCATTGTAATGTAACAGGAAGTGCCTAGCAGAGATATAACATGCTCCTGCCAGAAAAAGAACCTGAATTTAATCAGGGTTTAGATATGACTACCAGCTTTCAGGAAGTATGGAAGATAAAAACACTTCAATAAGAGATCAGTAGTCAGTTAAATGTCCCTGTAGGGCGAGGATGCATAACCCAAGGAAATGCATAATAAAGACCTTGTCTGCGTCCTATCTTTTACCCACAAAAGAACAGTTTTAATGTGTCATGTCTGCTTGGTGTTAATGGTTGTTGTATTAGGTGTGAAAATAATATGATGGCTTTTTTTAATCCTCTTCTGTAAGCAATACAGATGGATTGTGAGCAAAATATGTATCTAGAATTTCAAAATTCTTCAAAAGAAAAAATAAAAGTGGCCAAAGTGCTGATCATTACTGAAGCAGCCTGGGAGACAGGCAAGAGGTCCACATGCTGTTTGTTTACCTTGTATGTTTAACAGTTCCCAGGGCATAGGTTGACTTGAAAAGAACAAATGGTGTCTGGGAGTCCAACCTTTAACGCTAAAAGCAACAACCTAACTTGACTTAGATACAGTCAGACACGTCCTCTGACAGCTTTTCTGTTACAAGGGGAAGACAGCTACTGATTTAAGAGTTCTCACAGGCCTCCCAGGCACATCACAAAAGGAAGATGACCACAAGAGAAAAATACACAGTTTGAGAAGAGTTGCATATTTTAGAATGCAAGACATTTAAGTGCATATAGCAGATAGGGAGGTGTTTATAAAACATGTGTCATAAAAGTACTAATAGTATCGTTAAATTTATAATTTTGTAAATTGATGAGATAGGAGACTATTTTCCCACAAGCAGGCAAGAGGTACCCAAGCAGAAAGACTGGAGAGAAGAATATGGGAAGACATACAGATGCCAATAAGCAAAAAGGAAGAAGCAGAGAGCAGATTCTTTGGTAATGGAATCGTCACATGTTGAAAAAAGATGCGGAGAGCGAGCGCTGCACCTTGAGAAGGTTAGTGCATTCAAGGACATCCCATCGTCTCCTGGGGGTGATAATTCAAGTAATTCAACTCCGCCCCACGTCACTGCTATGTTTTGTAAATTGGCTCGTGCTTCCTACATAGCTACAGTTGAGGCTGCAAAGTCTCACTGTGCACAGTTCTCGTGGCTTGTGTTTGTTTGTCAAAAGGAAAAATAAGAAAGACATTGTCTGATCTAGAGTCTCAGCAGATCTCCTACATGAAAGCGGCCAGCCATGACTGAGAACTGTGAGCCAGGCAGCGGGCTGACGCTTGAATCCTGATGATGCTGGTCCCATGTTGTCATTTGACTTATTCTTGCCCTACGAATGGAAACTTCACATGTGAATCTGTAACTCCTAGAAGCTGGGAAGAGATACAGATCTTTATTTGGATAATGGGTATAAGTAACCTATTAGAAGCCTGATTTGCTAAATAGCAGTTGGTGCACAAGACTAAAATACTTTTTTATAAAATGGTTTTCATTGGTCATGCCACAGCTTGAGACTCAGAATCTTAGTCTACATGATGAACAACACCTTGGGATAGTTTAATCCAGGATGTGTTGTCCTGAACACTGATTTTTAATCCTCAATGGCAAGGGTGATGCAAAGTGTAAAAAGAATATCAGGTATTCTAAGATGAATTCTTAATCCAGAAGATTGATCATCTCAGATCCAGGTTTGCTTAGGATTTACTTCATGGAGAGAAAACTCAGAGCGCTTGAGCTGAGTTTACTGCTCAGTTCACTCCAGTTTATATTAACCTTGAGCACAGAGAGTCTATGCAGGGACCAGTTTACCCGTGCTGGGTTCTAGAGGAAGGTGCTGTTCGGAGCTCCCGGCAAGGCCAGCATCCATGGGAAACCTGCCTCCATGCAAACCACAGGCTGCAGACCTCAAGCTCCAGGCACTGGAGAGGTAGATCTGTGGCACAGAATCCCGACCTCTGCCACCAATCTGATAGGACCAGTGGCACACGTGTGAAACCTATTAAGGAGTAATGATAAACAAAATGAGCGTCTGTGAAGTAATCCCCATGCTGAATTTAGAGGAGACGCTTTGGCTTCATCCAGATTAAAATCTAAATGGAATGTGGCAGTTTCCTGGAAACATGAGGCAGTGATGCAGCAGAGGAGATACTAATGCTGCCTTCCATGTTGGGGACAGAAAGTGAAAGCAATGGCCGCAGAGAAGACACCAGGATGGAGCTCTCAAGTGCAGTTTGAGCATGCTGGAAGAGCTGTGCAGGGCTATGTCAGACGACCGGTGAACACATGATGGAGGAGGCACTGGACCTAGAGAGATGGGCTGCAACTGGGATCAAGGCTGAATGGCAAGATTCGTGTCAGTTGCTTCCTAGAACCCTTCCTCAGGTTAATAAATACCTAACACAGTACTAAAGATTTTCTAAATTCCCAATTCAGAGGCCCATTTTTTGTATGTGCTCATTGTTAACTAATGTATACATCTGATCTTAATATATGTGCAGATTTATAGGTAAAAGGCTAAAAGCATTAAATCCATACTCACTAAATTAGCAGGCATATCTATGGCACAAACTCCTTTAGAATGTAAGCATAGGTCATGTTTTAAACCCCTCAGTCTTCCCCGAACAACCATTTTGTGCAAAACCAAAGCTAAGAAAGTAGCTGTTGGTTACTATTAGGATAAGGTACAGTCAGCCTGTCCCAATGGATGGGACTATATCAGAACCATTGCTAGAAAAACAAGTTGAAAGTTTAGCAGAAGATTCTGGGGAGGGGTCAGGGGGAGCATGGCAGTGTACGCGTGGCACATGCAAGTGGGTGAGTGGCCCATGCTGTGTGAACACAGCCCTCTGTGTGTCTCCAGATTTGGAGTCTGACTCTCCACCATCACATCAGTGCATTTTGAGTTCTGCTATTCTGGTACAGAGAGCAGTTAATTGTTCAATGTATCCAAAACAAAGTACAAACAGCACAATTCAATCGTCATCCTACAAAATGATGGCCATGTCTCTCAATTTTTTGTCAGAGCTATTTTAACGTTTTAATGAAAATTCTTCTATTAAAATCATCTGCAAAGCATTGAAATGATGAGCTCTTCAATGGTTGTTCTCCAAAATCCCTGTTCTATTTTTTTTTTCTTTGAAATTCCAAGTGACTAATACGCCATGCTACAAATATATAGTCCCTTTCCACAGAAAACCCTAGTGGGCAAATAGAAATGTTCCCCTTTGGATCCAGGAAATGGTATCTCGTGATTAAATTAGTACAGCTCCGTGTGTTTCCTATTGCTGAGTTTGTAGCAGATGGCCTAGACATTCTTAGGCTGAAGTAAGTTTGAGTTTGCCAACCTCAGTTAAAAATCTTTAAAATGTTTGCTTTGGACTGAATGGCTACACAATGGGAAAAGAACCATATGCAATCCTTATCGTTTAGGAAAAATATTCCATAAAAATACTGGCTTTCATTACGGCCTGTTTGGTGTGACCAGGCTGCAGTTTGGTTGCTACAGAAATCGCATCATTAGAGTACTGCAAGTCTGCTTTGTGTTACCCTAGCTGCAAGGCCAGCCAGCCCGCGATCCCAGCCCCTGCATCTGTGTGCTTACCCACTGTGATTCATTACAGCAACAGGAATTTGCTGCTGTTGTGATTGAAATAAATCAGCTTTGTGGTCTGAGCAGCCCATTGTGATAACCATGGCTCCACCTCAAATTCGCTGCCTGCTCTTAAGTCATCTGCTGTATGGTCCGGCCAACGACACAAACAGACACTGTACATGTTAGGAATTTATATATAAAGTGCTTACTGTGGGCCAGGAGTTTAACTAGAACCTTTTGTTACATCAACTCATTTCGTCTAACATCCCAACAATGGTAAGTGCAGGTCCTCCTAATCCACTGTAGACATGCTAAGGGATTGCTACTCTCAGTTAATGGACGCTGGCACCTGGCACTGAAACACTGTTATTTCACACTGGCATGTTGGCACTAGCTTGAGGTCTTGAGTCCTTTCCAGTCATTTCTGTTGAAGGTCCTAAGAAGGGAAGGACAAGGCTGAGTGGTTGACACACTCCCCAGACCACACCTGGGGCCGGGTCCATCAGTGGCCATGGGTTAGGCTGGTCTCTGTGCAAAGCTGAGAAGCTAACCATGCCAGAAGCTTCTGCTCAGGCACTTCCCTCTTCCAATGCTGTCTGTAACTTCTCTTTCCTATGCTCAACTTTAGTATTTACTTCCACAACAGGGATTCAATGTTTCATTTTCTGTATGACATATACTCTGTGTGTGTGTGTGTGTGTGTGTGTGTGTGTGTGTGTGTGTGTGTATACACTGGTCACTTTAACTGAAGTGTCCAGGGGTGGGGCCACACCTATGTTAATCCACAAGGCTGAATGGCTCACTAAAGCCTCAGCGACTGAACTGATTTCTCATTTTCTGCAACCCTCTTACATGATGTTTCCACCAGCATATTTATTAAATGCCTTGGTTTATGATTTTCTCTGTTCTGTTACTATAAAAAAAATCATGAAACTGTTACCATGTTGGAACATGGTATCAGGGGTAACCTGAATTTGTGTCCTTAAGACATGGTGACTCATATTTGAGTCTAGAATAAACTGTCCCTTTGAGCTGTGTTTTGGCATCAACACTGAAGAATGACACCCTCTTTAAACAATCCGGAAAGGCCACAGTGAGGGGCATGGGCTAGGACGCTCTTCCCGGCATGGGAGCATCATGTCCATCTCATCCCTCAGCTTGTGTGCTGAGTGCACTGACCACCCTGTTGTTGTCCACTTCCTACTCTGATATCTCCTCTGATGGCACCTCCTGAGGATTTCCAGACCACCACACCTGACCACCCTGCTGCTGTGTGTGGTGGTATTGTGTTTCTCACAATATTGTGCACCCTAATAAATTTATCTGGGGTCAGAGAACAGACAGCCACTAGAACAGAGCCAAAAATGGTGGCTAGAAAATGGGTCAGAGCAAGCCATAGCAGAAGTTGGGCGGCAGTGGTGCACGCCTTTAATCCCAGCACTTGGGAGGCAGAGCTAGCTGGATCTCTGAGTTCAAGGCCACTTTAGAAACAGCTAAGCATGGTGACCCACGCCTTTAATCCCAGAAACCCAGCCTTTAATCCCAGGGAGTGACGGCAGAAAGAGAAAGATTATATAAGGCGTGAAGACCAGAAACTAGAAGCATTTGGCTGGTTTAGCATTTGGCTGGTTAAGCTTTTAGGCTTTGGAGCAGCACAGTTCAGCCGAGATTCATGTGGATGAGGACACAGAAGCTTGCAGTCTGAGGAAACAAGACTAGCTAAGGAATTGGTGAGGTAAGGAAACTGTGGCTTGTTCTGCTTCTATGATCTTCCAGCATTCACCCCAATAACTGGCCTCAGATTTGTTCATATTAATAAGACCTGTTAAGGTTCCTGCTGCAGCTGTGGTTTGAATGTGCCCCGGTGCGGCAGTGTTTAAGTAGAACCCTTAAGAAAGGGATCAGATCAGCTGCCTCTGTTTATGGGATAGACTAGGGCTCCTCACAGAAATAGGGTCGTCAGGAAAGGATTTACACACACACACAAATGCACGTGCACACTCACCTTTTGTTCTCCTCTCTCTCTCTCTCTCTCACACACACATACATCACACACACATACACACACACACACACACACACACACGCACACACGCACACACACACCACACCCCACACCCCACACCTTCTGTCTTGCCCTTCTGCCTTCCACCATAGGATGATCCCACAAGAAGGCTCTTGCCTGCAATGAACCCTCAACCTTGAACTTCCTAGACTGCAGAGCTATACAAAATAAATCTGCTCTTTTATAAATTATCCAGTCTCAGGTATTCTGTTATAGTAACACCCAACAACCCAAGATTTGATATCCATATTTGTGATTTCCAAAGCCGACTAGTAGCTTTTTAATGTGTGCTTTTCGTTGCACATATTCCCGCCTGTTCAGGATGCAGGACCTAGGTTAGCGTGGGCAGCCCCCCTACTGCGTAGTAGACTGTGCAGCACTTGTAGGAATGAATGACCCACACACACACAAGGAAGCTTGAGCATATTCCTCTATACACTGATGGAGACAGGTACACTGCTTGGTAAGACACAGCCTGTGCAAAATGTCCATAGCCACATCAAGACTCATCTTGGACCACAAGAAATGGGCTACATCGCTCTTCTCTTCAATTTCCAGGTGGTTAGCACTGTTTCTCTGCCCCTCACCGCGACTACCTTGTAGTTCCTTTTTTAAAATCAGTGTTATCTCTCAAGCTGAGGTAAGTTTTGACAGAAACTACTTCCTGGTCCCCTCAGCCAGGTGAAATGAGCATCGATTAGTGTTGGGATACTTGTCCAAGTGTCCCAGCCATCAAATACCACTGGAGTCCAGCTCTGAACCAGGTGACTTGCCATCAGATCAGGGCACATGGAGACCTCAGCAGACACTGCACACACACAGACAGAGCATGGCCAGCCAGGAGGGGGCACTCACCCTTTCAAGGTGTAGGGGTTACTAGGTGGAGAGCAGGGAGCAGAGACCAGGGCTACAGTTGTCACTGGTGAAACAAGAAGGCCCCACACGTGACACTGAGACAAGAAATAACCACGGTGACTGCTTACTGGCTTTGAAGAAATGTTCAGACCACCTCTCCAGGACTGGGTATGCCACCAGCCACTAGAAACGCTGATGAAATTATACTGTCCTCAGGGGCCTGGGTTTCTGATTTTCTTCTGTTCTCCACTCACCTATACTCCTCTTGGGAACAAGGATGCTTTTGATCCACAGACACTAAGAGAGAACCTTTAGTACACATCTCACATCCTTTGTGTTATTCTATGAGACACTTAGATTGAAATAACCCCAAACCTAGAAAAACGCATAAAAGAGAAATTTGCCAAAGTGATATAAGGCCTTTTCAAGAGGCAGCCTGAATTCTCAAGCAGTAGACTGGGCTCACCTTTAGGAGAGAGTATTTCCTTTTCCTGAATATGGTCAAGCAGGGGATAAGCTGCCTCCTAGAAGAGAAAATTCCCACACATTCACCATGACTCGGGTCTCTTCCGTAGCAGGGTCCTATGGTAGGACACCTAGAGTTCACTTGGTGAGGCTGTTGCTGCTTTCGGAGTCAGGTTTCTCCAGAGAGGCATGCTAATAAGATATACATAACATGTGGACAGAGATTTATCATGGGAATTGGCTTGTAAGATTAGAGAGACCAAGAGTCTCAAGACCTGCCGACTGCAAACTACAGGCTCAGAAAGCTGATGGAGTGACTCAGTTCAAATCTGAAGGCCTGGGTGTCAGGGGAGTCCAGGTCAGTTGGAAAGCCTGTGAACTAGAAATGTTGACATAAGAGGGCGGGAGAAGATATATATGACAGCCACAAAAAGAACTGGCCCTTCCTTGGCTTCTCCGGGTCCTCGACAACCGGATGTCCCCCAAGACTAGCGAGGGTCCACCTTCTTTACTCATTCGAGACTAGTCTCTTCTGGAAAGACCCTCACAGATGCCCCAGAAATGTTTTACCTGCTATCTGAGTATCCTCAGTCCAAGTGAACACATAGAATTAGCCACCATAGATGATAAGTAGCTACCCAGCTTTCCCCTTAACATTTATGTGTTGTGGGAATAAATCCCACCAAAAGTTTTGGGGTACAAGCCTTGGGGCATGGCTTCTTATCTGCATCTGTGACTGCTTAAGAGGAGAGAAAAGGAGTGTCAACTCTCTCTTGGGTGGTGGAGACTGAGTCAGGCGGCATGAAGCGGCATGTGCTGATCTCCATCTTTCCTGGGCAAAACAGAAGGACTTTGCAACTGGCTCTCCTTTGTCCGATATCCATGAGTCTGTTTTCCCACAGCACCCACTAATAAATTGATACGTACTCATATATACACCCTTTTGGCTCTCATTTCACTTCCCAGTCAATGAGCTAAGGGGGCTGGAGTATGCATCCCTGGTCTTTCTAGAAGATCAAAGTCCTCATTCATCGACAGGACACCTAGCAATTGAACACCACCCAATGCTCTTCCCTCCGCTCACCCTGTTCCCACCAGAATTTCTCTCCTCTTGTGACACCCCATCTAGTGATGTAGGTCTTCATCACCTTTAAGCCATACTTCAGCAAAAGGAAAATCCCCAGAAGCAAGAGGGGGCTGGACTGTGTCCCTGTCACTGTTCTCCCTGCCCCCAGGAAAGAGGAATTTCAGCATCTTGCTGATCTGCAGCCACATTCCTTTCCAGTGACATGCATGTGTGAAAGGGCGTGTTCTTTTAGGCACACAAAAATGTGAGTCTCATCTCCACATCTGGAGCTGTGCAAGGAAATTACCTTAGTTAAACACATCAAAATTCAAATTTGTTGCTCACCACATAGAGTGTTCTCAGCCTCTGGGGACCAAACCTGATATTTGTCATTCCCACTGAAACTCGTATGCATGCCTACCTACGGTTTTCTGATTCATGGACTCAGGGAGAAGAGATCTGCTCTTTATTTTTCAATGTGTTAAAGAGATCTACTGTTTAATTTTTTAAAAGCATAAAATAGAGCTAGCAGAAAAATAAATACAAAGTCAAATAGCTGCTGAGACCACGTGTCCTTCTGGCCAAGACTGTGGTCCTCCCTCTCCCGCCCCCGGATAATAGATACATTCTTTGTTCTAAATGAATTAACTTGTGTGTTTGGCATCCTGTGGATTGCTCCAGCTCCAGGTAGTAAAAACTGTTGACTGTGGGAAAGTACTTAGGGAAATAAAGTCATAGATCAATGTATACATAATTAAAGCCTGAGAAGCGGAGTGTTTCCCCAGCAAACAGGTCTACTCCAGAAAAGAGGAAACACAGAGCACCGGAATGGGGTGAATGGTCTAATTGTGTCAGGCAGCTGAGAAAAGGGCTGTGAGGCTCACCCCATCCACTGAGCCAGCCAGAATTCCCTCTGAGCCACTTGCGAGAAACACTTCAATAGACTGCTGGAATCCTCATTACACACGAACTAGAACATCTTGTGTAGACAAACCGTACTTCAAGGCTGGAGGGGATCTTTCCACTGGACTCACCTTGACCTTGGCGGGGGTTTTTTCTTGGCATGCTTTCTTTGTTTGAACTGAGTAATCTCAGGTTCCTATCACCACCTAAACCACCTGACACTCAGTAACAAGGCCCTAGAGTCTCATTTGCAAAACATAACTGGATGCTCCTGCTTGTCTGCTGAGCATCGCTGGTGAGGGTTCCATGTTCCCAACTAAACGTAGTGTCTTTCTCCATAAGTGTGCCACCCCTCCTCCCTTCTCTGTCCTCATCAACTCTCTCTATGGCCCTAGGAAGTCCTGGCCATCATTCTGGGCCCTGGACTGCTCTGACTGCGGAGTAGTGTTTCCAGGATCCCAGTTCCTGCCATGCCTGCTCACCCCTAGTCATGGGCATAATGGGGACATGAATGGGCTCCTTCTGATGCTTCTGGCCAGACTCGCCCATCTCCTCCTGCCATCCTCTTTCAGATTGCATCAATTCTAAGGAAGATCCCACCATGTCCTACTTTCACACTGGGGTCTCTGACAGCTCACTGGATCCCAATTGTCAAGCCACTTGTTTGAGAAGTTCCACCCATAGTACTGCTCTGACCCCTGAGGGGACACTTCCATGTTGGTCCCAAGTAGCCTTGTCTGTCCTCCTTGGAATCCTGGTCCGGGTCTGGTGCTCCCCTCGGCATCCCACACATAGCAGAAGTGAATACCTGGCTCCGGACCCCCTGCTACTGCCCCAGAAGCTCAGGGTAAGTCTTGCTGCCTGTTAATTACAGCCCAACTACTTCCATCAATACAGGTCTTAAAAACCTGCACCCACCTGGCAGTTCAGCCTCACCCCTACAGCCTTCATTTAGGGTCTAGTCACTTAAGGTTCTTCCTCAAGTGAGCCCCCTAGCCCCTGCCTCTGTCATTTGCCCTGAATACTATCACCTCCTTTGTTCCCAGTTACCTGCCTCACAGCCCTCTGGGGGACTGTTCTCACCACCCCCAACAAGCCAGCCAAATGCTACCAAGAAGGTACCTGGCTGAAGGGACAGAACTGACTTCATACTAGCATGGAGTGAAGTTTTTACATGTATATGAGTAGGGATGTTAAAGTGCCACAGCGCGATTGTGGTGATATTTTATTTGTGCATCCCAATAAAGCTTATCTGGGGATCAGAGGGAAAACCCAGCCACTATATTAAACAGAGTTCAGGCAGGGGTAGCACATGCCTTTAATCCTAGCATTAGGGAGGCAAAGATTCATCTGGATCTCTGTGAGTTCAAGGCCACACTGGGAATAGAGCCAGGCACGATGGCACATGTCTTTAATTCCCAGCACTAACCATAGAGGTCTGGAGGTCTGTACAGACAGATGGGAAGTGATAGAGCTGGGCAGAGAGAGGAAGTGAGATGGCAGGGCACAGAATGGATATAGACATGAGTATACAGGAAGTAGCTCTCTTGGGCTGAGAATTTCCTAGGGTAAGAACTAGTGGCTGTGGCTGGTCCTAGTCCTCAGATCTCTCAGCTTTCACCCCAATATCTGGCTCTGGGTTTTTTATTAATAAGATCATTTCACAATTCATCTTACACTTGATGGGGAGGGATAAATCTGCTAACTATTAAGTGTGTGTGTGTGTGTGTGTGTGTGTGTGTGTGTGTGTGTAGGATAGAGGGACTAGGTAGCCAGCCAGTGCTATACCACTGAACCATATTCCTGGCCCATTTTTCAATTTTGCTGTTTTGAAACATGGCCTGGCTCAGTTGCTCAAGCTGGTTTTGAACTGGCTCTGTGACGCAGGTGGGCCTTGAACTTGTGATCTCCCTGCCTCAGCCTCCTCAGTAGCTGGAATTACAGGTCTGCCCCAGGCTTGGCCTTCCCTAACTTCAGTCCCAATTAAAGATCTCTGCTTTAGCCCTGTTGCTGTGTGCTGAGCTAACAGGAAAGACGAAAGCAGTGGGGACCGTCTGGGCACATATCACCTACACACAGACTTCTGACCCTACATAGCAAATTAGGATGAACACTTATCTCTCCCATCCCAGACCCTACTGCAATCACTTTTTTAAAAATGACAAAAACGGCTAATATCCAAGGAAAAATGGGAGAAAATGAAAAGCTCCAAAGAGTTTCTGACTCTAGACAAAGGAGAAAGTGCCGTGGGACTGCCCTGGATGAACACTGGGGTCAGGCAGGAACACTGAGGCCCTGGTAGCTGTTCTTTTCTCATGGGTCTAGGGGGAGATCTCCCTGATACACTACTAACCAAACTCACCTGGCCCGGTACCAGACCTGCACTGGGCTGACAGTATGACAGGCTTCCAGCCTACCTGCTGCTGCCCTTACTGTGACCTCACCAGAAAAGAAGCCATGTCCCAACACTTGGTGAGGTGAGGCTGGACAGCCAAGGGGGGGAAATGGGCTCTGAACTTCACATTGAGCAGCGTGCACTTTAGCTCTTTAGAAGGATAAATGATCAATGGTCACTCAGGGTTTGAGGTAACTCAACTGTGGAAAGGAAACACAGCAGCCAACGCATAGGGCCCAATGTTCGTGCGAAGACATGAGTGAACGAAAATTATCATAGTTAGTGTCCTGAGGTATTCAAAGGGCATGAAGTCGATTACCATAAAAACCAGGTTCCTCTCAAACACTCCTGCTAAGGAAAAGAAATTAAATAGTTCCCAGACAGAGAACTCAGTGTTAAAAACTAAATGACAGAAATATTCAGACATTTAGAAAATGTCACAAGTTAGACCAAGTCCATTGGAGATTATCACAAAGAGGAAATGCCCTATTCCTTTACTGAAGGACATTGTGCAGCTAGAATTAAGGGATCCAGCACAATTTCATTTATCTGACCAGGAAAAGTGATATGAAAACTTTGATGTCCATATTAGTCAGGGTTCTCCAAAGAAGCAGGCACAATGTTATGTGCATAGACTCACATTTGGCTCTCTACATCCAAGGCTCCACATCTAAAGTCAACCAACTCCAAATCAGAAGTCCTTAAAAATAATTTTATCTGTGCTGAACAAGTACAGACTTTTTTCTTACATTGTCCACTTAATGCAGCATAACAACTGTTTAGATTCCTTGGGCATTGCCTTCACCTTTTTTAAATAATCTAGAGATGACTTGGAGCACATGGGAAGACGGGAGGGGTTATATGCAAATATTATGTCTGGGCAGCATCCTTAGGTATCTCCAAGCATTCCTAGAAACAACCCCTGCAGATGCCAGCACATGGCTATGTTTACATATGGTAGTACGTGTTGCTTCACATACGTTATTATATTCTACAGGTAACAAATTCCATCCTATGTTTTTGGAACACCCAGAAATTGACATTTGAGGCTTTAAAAATTCTTAATGTAAATTTTAAGATTGAAATTCTTTGGAATGCTCTCTTCTACACAATGTAATGGAAAGGAAGGACAACAGGGCTAGTGTTTGGGTATCCAAATAAACCCAGGGCTGTACATGGAACCCAAACTAAAACTGAGTTGTGATCAAGATGCTCCATCCAGAAACTCCCAGAGTTCATTCACTGTGGCACACAGAGGAAAATTCACAGCAACACCTCTTGGAAGTAAAAATAATGAAGTAAATTAATTAAGCACCGAACATAAGGTTATAACAAAATAATAAAACACTCCAAAATCAATAGGAAAAATATAAACACACACATTCAAATAATATAGGAGGAAATTACTTCATGGGGAAGTCAAATAAACAGTTAGTTATTTTTAAAAAACGAATAGACAAACATCTTTAAGTCAGGCCAAGAAAAAAGAGGAAATCAAGCAGAGAGTAAATAATAAGAATATGTGTGTGAGCTCAGACACAGAGACAAATTACAGGGCAGCTCCACACTCAACTCCACACAGCACGCATGGTGATATAAAGGGAACAGGCAGTGTTTTGAGAAAGCAGTGTAGACAAAAAGGATGTTAAAAAGAGAGCACTTGAGTAGCGGACTAGGCCCCAGGCCTGAGCCACTGGTCAGTTCTCCAGAGCTTCTGTCCTAAAGTCTTTGGCCACCACTTGCAGTCCCCAAGGTACCTCCAACACAGCTGTGTGCTTTGACCACACAGCTGTGCGCAAGCTCATACAGGCCACCCAGGTCAGGATGCTGCAGCCCCACACCACCTCACAGAGGCCCTGTCACTTCTGCAGTCGAGATGCCTGCAACATCATGACGAAAGGTTAAATCAAAGCACAGGAGCAGAGTTCTGAGACCAAAACAAGAAAAGCATCTGTTACAGCATCACACCAAAATTCTCATTGGAAAATACGGTGATTTGGGTTAGCATTTCAACATCCTCACATCTGTGCCTCGTGAAGCCATAAACTCATCTCTCTCAAGATAGGTGCTGCCATGGAAGACTCGTTCCAGAATTTATAGCTTAACCCATGTCGTGTTTTCTTATCTTATTATGTATTTATTAACCTAAGAACATTTCTTCTCTCTCAAGACCCAACTAGCCTGTCACCTGACTGTGAGGATCAGCTGTCCACAGGTAGGTTGAAACCCTTCATTCTGTACTGCCAGTGTTGCTGAGGGTCTCTCCTCACACCATCTCTCCATGGCCCCAGGGCTTCAGTCACACGCCCCTTGTTTCCTGTTCCTAGCCCACACTCATCTCTGTCTGGAAGGTTCTCCCTGGATGAATGCTGGCCAGCCTCCAACCATCACTCTCTATCCTGAAAGAATAAGCAGCTCCCTCCCTAGCCCACTCTTAACCATTTCTGCCGTCTTGATGGCTTTATAACGTTGCACGCAAAAGTCCCGCTCTCCCTTATCAGAATATAAATTCAGTGGCCTGGAGATCTTAGCTCTAACCCCTGTAAGTATCTATTAGAATAAACACATATGTGGCTAGATTAGCAGTGGGTGGGTGAGTCAATATTTCGATGGATGGATGGATGGATGGATGAATGGATGGATGGATGGATGGATGGATGGATGGATGGATGGCAGGCAGATAGGTGGATAGACTTATAAGTTAGTAGACATTTGCTATACCACTTAAGGGACTAACTGCTTCCTGTCTGTGTACTAACATGAAGATGGCTGCTGAATGGTGGCACATCCTTTAATTTCAGTACTCAAGAGGCAGAGGCAGGTGGATCTCTGTGAATTTGAGGCTAACCTGGTGTACAGAGTGAATTCCAGAATAGCAAAAGCTACACAGAGAAATCCTGTCTCAAAAAAGAAAAGAAAAAAAAAGATGAGTTGAAAATGGAGTCGTCCTTCTGGTCCCTAGATACCGAGATCACCAACTTCCACTTATTTAATTTTGTTCATTTCTTGATTGCCCTGTCCTCAGCCTGAAATGATTCTCAAACTGAGTATAATCCCTGCTTACCTTACTCTCCTTCCTTTCTGTGGCAGACCTCTACGCCCTTGATTCCTTTAGCACAATGAGAAGGAGACTCTGATGTCTTTCCCCTTAAACCTAGGCTGATCTGAGTGGTTTGCCTGGGCCACAGAATGTGGCAGAAAGTAACCCTGTGAACTCTGACACTGGATCATCAGGAGCCTTGAAGCTTTCAGTGGCTCTTGGGCTCTCATTCTTGAAACCCTGCTGCTGTGCATGAGGCATACTGGCCACTTAAGATGTGAGGATCACTCGCTCATTAAATTTCAACTGCACCTTACAGGCCGGCCAGCTGAGCCAAACCTACAAGTCAAGCTAAACCTTCAGGTGAGCACAGAACCAGCCAACGCATAAGTACAGCCTCCGGCCAGGGGGGCAGCAAGAGCATCATGTGCTAGTTAAACCACCAAGTGCCCAGATAGATTTCTAGGCTGCAGGAGCTAACAAAACTGTTGTTAACCCATGTTAGGATTGAGAGAAAGGCCAACATGTGGACAGATGTGAGGTCAAATACAAAGTCAGGAGAAGGTACAGGGCATAGGAAGGGGAAGAAGTCCCTCATCCCAGAGTCTGGCTGACGTCTCTCCAGCAAGAGGGGAGAATTTCAGTACAACTAACACAATTTGCTCTAAAGGAATACAATATTCCTTTTGTAGAGAGAGGGAGTTCAAATAAAAATAGAATTCCTTTGACACTTGTGACCCTTGTTTTACCTTAGCCTGCAGCTCAGGAGCCACACTGCGATCTCATTTACAAAATTAATAAATAATAAAAAAAATGAAATTTCCCAAGTGTATAAACGGCTCCTGCTGATAAACTAAAAGTGTGACTCTTAAGCTCATGCCACACGTGGGCAAGCTCCATCCTTTCCCTGAACGCCTCACTCTATTAACACCTTCCTTCAAATACATGCTGAAATCTCTGCTAATAAATGCCGGCTCCATTTGTACCAACTCACCTGAGTCTTTCCTCTGCTGAAGCTAAGGTTCTATGCCACCTGAGTGGAGGGCTCTGAAGCAAATGCCTCGGGCCAAGGCAGGCAGCAGCATGGGTCTGTGTGCCCAGCTCCTGCCCCTGCCACCATGACAAAAGGACACAAGGACTAGGTTGTCCATCTTAGCTCTGCACCCAGCTAATCACACAGCTCTTGGTCTTCCATGGCTCTTTGTGTGGATGACATTTTAGCTTGAGAAATTAGGTTGGGCGCCTATAAGTTCAACCCTTCTTTCATCCTACATGCACACTTTTGTAATTTGTCTTCATTAAACTTTCTTTTGGAACTAGCTAATATTAAATTCAAACTGTGTTGGAACTAAAATCAAGTGGGTTAGGTCCAGTCCAAGGGACAAAGACCAAGGTAAGTCAGCAGAGGGTCACTCCAGAAGGCTCTCCAGTGGTGAAGGCTAGAAGCTGCCACTGGGACACAGAAGAGAGACTGCCCTGCCAATGGTCAAATGTATCCATTAGATGATGAACCAGGGCAGGCCCAAAGCAGTGAAGTTACACTGTTTACCTTTGTTCCGTTTCTGCTTTTAAATGAAGATTTGGGGGATGTTGGCAGGTGCTTGCCGCACAAGGAGAGGATGGGACTCCATAAAGAACAATCAAGGTCCTTTCAAGCTCCGACAACCTCATTCTAGGACTTCAAACGCTAGCCTTGATTTCTAAAGCAGAAGTCTGATCACGTGACTTCCTAACAAAAGCCTGTCAGGCTCCCATTGTCTACAGCAAAAACAAATTCCTTACACTTGAGGTCAAGCTCTCCAACACACACACACACACACACACACACACACACACACACACACACACACTTCCCCAACCAACCTCCCATGACCAAATACCTTCTTGCACTGATCCATGCATCCTTCTCCATAGGAAGGCTCAGTATAAATGAGAGCTCACTTGCAAGGGTCAGTGGGTCGACTGCCTTGGCTGGCTCTACATGACTCTGGGCCCATTTGTTGGACTTCCCCGCCTATGACAACAGTACCTTCAGATTTTAGAAATCATTTTAGCTCAGTTTGTTTTAAAATCACCAGACCTTGGGATGTCAGCCCTACTTTGTACTGACCAATTTTTTTTTTTTTTTTTTTTAACCAATGAGCTATAGGGAGTACCCTCTTCAGACTTGGTTATACTCCATGCTCCCCTCTGACCCAAAAAAAAAAAAAAAAAAAAAAAAAATATGTTCTCTACCTGACAGGTGTGCCCCACCTCTCCCTCTGGCAGTGATGAACAGTGCTGGATGCCCCTCTCTGAAAGGCTCTGCAGTAGCTCACATGTCCAGCCCCTACTCTGCCTTAAGTATCAAGAGCACTTCCACTCAGTCCCCATCCCTTCAAATGTTTGCTTCTCTGGGAAGAGATGTAGCATTCACTTAGCAAAAAGATTGACCTCCAGTGAGAATAAGCTCTATTTTTTAAAATCATTCCTTGATCCACTTTTAAGATTATATAAACAATTTTGCATAAGATTATATACATATATATATATATATATATATATATATATATATATATATATATATTACAAAATCAAAAAGTTATTTTTGGTCAAGAGACACGTAACTCAAAGTTTCTGTCTGCATATTTATTTTATCCAGCATATTAGTATTTGGCATACACAGCACGGGATCCCAAGTGTTTTCAAAAAATACTCCAGGAAACTTTATTTTCTCTTTACTTTGCTCAATAAATTCAGCATGTCTGTCTTCTGGCATTGTAAATAATATATTCCCAGTGTGTACATGAATGTGAGACGGTCACAGTCTCTAAGTGCTCTGGGAACTTGTTAGTTTCTTTTATATTGGAAATATTCTCATTTTAAATGTCAAAGTAGAAATGTATTTAAAGATTGTGTGATAAAGAGCCTTGTTTCGTCTCTTTCCCCTGGATACCCAATCACCCTCTACTGAGGCACATGCAACTTTATAAATATTTTTAATCTCTTGCTATTTATAAACTCTCTGTCGAATTGATTATTTCTTCCCTCTGCCACTACTACTCAAATGCTCCCATGTTTGGAACAAATTCAGATGATTCAATTATTATTTTCCACATTAGTCTCCCCCACTTGACAGCAAATCTGGACTGGTTCTAATTTATCTTCACATTGCAAGGGTATTTCCTGTGTGGAACGCTAAGGTATCAAAACTGTTTCTGTAACTGAGTGGATGGGGCTGTTCAGATCCAGAACTTAACAACTGAACGAATACACTAACTGCACATACTTGTGTAAATTCAGGGAGCTAGGAGACCAGAACCTACCAGATCCAAGTCTCTACTTCCCATTTCCACGGCTCATCTTGCCCGCTCCTGCCTTCAGACACATCCCTGATATCCCCATAGATCAGGCTTCCCAAACTCTGGGACCACTTCCTAGCTGAGCAGAAAGTGCCTGAAAGAGGGGCCCCTAGGTCAAAGAATTGGGCCTGAGACTTGGGTGAGCTCCAGACTTTTTCCTGGGAACCTGAAGATCCCTTGCAACTCACTAGACTCGGACTGCTCTGTCATCAGAAACCTCTTTTTCCCACCCCTTCTCTCTGGTTTCTCTGGGCTTCTCTCTTCAGATCTAAATCGGAACACAAGTCCCTCTAACAATGGTGGGGACTGGCTGGACTGTGGCCTCCTGTGATCACATTCTATATGTTACACTAAGATCCTTTCTAGTCATCTTGCTTCTTCACCTATCACTCCTATTGCCAAAATAGTAGTAGTAGTAGTAGTAGTAATAATAACTGATATTTATGATGGGAAAACTCAGTCAAGGTGTAAATGACCTGTCAAATCACAGCCCGAAAGCAGAGCCAGACTTCTAAGTAAATCCCAGTCCCAAACTCTGGGCTTCTGGATCCTGATGAGAGGTGAGGTGGTCACATACACCAAATGGGAGAGGAGTGGACAGCAGGCCCTGGCTCTAAAAATGGCACTGTGGTTGATAACCACTAAGTAGCACAGCCATCCTTCCTGAGTCATAGCCATCATCTCATGAAACAATTCAGAGAGGGGCGCAAACCCAGAGAGAAGCCGGATGGGGAAAGAGCAGCGTTGACTTGTCAGCCATTTGCAATCCCATGAACTCTAGTGTGCACTGCATAAGAAGACCAGACCTGAGGTTCTAAGAGGCCTCTACTCTCCCCACAATCCCAGGCAGCCCCAGGAGAACCAACCCCCAGCCAGACAGAGCAGAGGAAGTAACCAGTCAGCCTGCCACATCCTGGGAGTGACCGTCAAGTTTGTCCCCAGAGCAAATGGCCACAGGTCCCCAGGCTCAAGAAAGAAACAGAAATAACTACGAAGTTGAGGGGTTGGGGTCAAGCACACAGTAACACCCACAGGCCTTGAGGTGCTCAGCTAGGAAGCACGGTTTGGAGATGGGACCAAAGTGGGAATCGGTCGAAAGAGGCTTCTGGTAAGTTCCCAACACCTGGCGTTACAAGTCTGTTGTCTCAAACGTTAGAGAATAGACAGCAAATAAGCGGTGTTGTGTGAGGTGTAGAATAGCCTATTGTCTCATTTTCTGTTTCTATGAACTTCTAAAACTGGCACTATGTCTTTTTTTTTTTTTAAAGTTCCTTTTAGCCTAAGGTTCTAGAAATCCAAAAAAAGTATGGTGCTGGCATTTGCTCATTTTCCAGTGAAGCACTCATGTTAGAAAGGATTTACTTGCTGGGAGGTGGTGGCACACACCTTTAATCCCAGCACTCAGGAGGCAGAGCCAGGCAGATCTCTGTGAGTTCGAGGCCAGCCTGGGCTACCAAGTGAGTTCCAGGAAAAAGGCACAAAGCTACACAGAGAAACCCTGTCTCAAAAAAAAAAAAAAAAAAAAAAAAAAAAAGAAAAAAGAAAGGATTTACACGGCCAGAGAGAAAACAAGAAAAGCACCAAGGAAGCACATCTTACTTTTCTAACAAACCTCAGCATCAGTAACCCACTCCCAGGAGCTTGCCCTGATCCTCTCGGGAGGGTAGCACCACAGAGCAAATCTCCAACATACAAATTTCCTAAAAGAATCCCACACTCAAACCACACCGGAAACTCAACTTTGTTGTAATGTGCCTATATTCCCTAGTCTGTGATGTCAGCTTCCCTGTAGGTAATGCACAGCCTGCTAAGGGTAATTGTTCAAGCTCTCCCATAAGCATCCTCCAGCTTCACTCTAAGAAGGTCTCTGGAAGTGAGTGTGGAGGGGCCCCGTAACTGTACAGAGTACAGAAGACTTCACGCTCCATCACCTTAAGCCAGATGCTGAGCAATGATAGTTGCTGCAGCATCCGAAGTGGTTCTTGCCTGGTGCCAGCCACCGCTTGAGCATGGAGCAGCTGTTTTCCATTTCTGAACTCAGCCAGGCTTGGCATGCCCTCTGCCAATTCTGCCGACTGCATAGTCACCCAGGGCACCATCACCTCACTCTCCTTCTGCACCCAGCCTAAGGCACAGAGGCCCAGCATCTCACATGAGACAGCTGCTTCCCCATCACGGTGAGCCTAACAGCTCTATGATTAGTATCCATAGCAAATAGGAGGCCAGGTTGTAGGTGGTCCTGCCTAAACCACTATCAGGAAACAGGCAAAAGTGTCACACACCAGCAGAGAGCAGGCAGAAACAGACACATCCATATACCTAGATATTGTTGAGCCCTATCCAGATCACCCCAGAACAAATGCTTTACTCAGCTCATCTCCGAAATCCTAAGCCAGCAGAGGAGGCTTCCTCCTCCGGTGCTCTGTCCTTGTTATTGAACGCCCACATCTGATGGTCCTTCCTGGAAGCCAGAGATTCTTCTCAACCCCTGTGTAGTATTTTGATGTAGACAGATACATGCCTAAGAAGAACACTGTGTGGAATATACCAGAGCATGGCATAATTTTTCTCTAAGAACAAGACCCTGCTCAGGAATTCTGGAGAATAAGCCCCTTGTTGAGTCTAAAGCTCATCCCTTCCTATGACCCTAGGAAGAACCTCAAGCTGAAACCCCACTGTGTCTCCCCTACAGCAGCTGATGAGTTCAAATACTGAGGACAGGCTTCCCAGGGGAAGGGAAGGCTCACTGTGCCTGGACACCATGGCCACCAGGAATGTCCATAGACAGATGTCCCTCTCTGCAATGGGCAATTTTCCTAGAAGATTGGCCTTATAGAAACCAACTAAACTATGGTCCTAGGCCCAGTCAACATGTGAGTTTTGGTTAACTTGATGACCATAGGGTCATGGGGTGGTCCAGACACTGTGAAGAGAGGGGTGTGCTCATTCCACCCTAACATACCCAGCCTGCTCATGTCTAGGACATAGGCTCTACCCACACTGTCACTTGTCAAAGCTTCTGGGCCATTTGCATTGACCTCTCCATGTTTTGGGGAAATGCTAGGCCCTGGGAGCTGTTTCTAAAATAAGGTAATAAGAATGCCTCCATGTTGCAGATGATCTAACAGGAAATAACCAGTTCTCCTTTGAAGATGAATGGAAAAAAAGAAAAGAGACTATAAACCACTGATGAAAAAAAAGCAGTTTGGTTCAAGAGAAGGAGGTGAGTGGATTCCAGGGGTGGGGGCGTAGGAAGGGTGAGGTATGATTAATCAGATCCACTTTTGTTGATGTCCAGGTTATGACAGGCCCATGGAAATACCTGACTAGGAACCAATCAATCTCAAACCAGAGTTCTGACTTGAGAAAATGTGTGTAGAGCCTTTAAGAAAATGTAAGGCCTCCATCTCATTAGAATCCAGCTGACTTAGCCAAAGGGTCTTGGTAGAAGGTTCTAAGGACAAGAAGCTGCATGGCTGGGTGGATGGAATGTGTGAAATCACATTTCTTTTTCAGTCAGAACAACTGTGAATCCAGCCCACTCCAGGAAGGTGATAGGGCCCAAAGGAAGGAGACATCCGGAGTCAATAGGCTTGAGTTTGAATCTTTAGGACTTAAGGAGGGACCCTCAGGGCGTTCGGCAGATCAGCAGACAGGCCCAATGTCTAAGTGGAACTAATTGCTGGAGTCGGGAAGACGTGAAATCTTCCCCTTGGGTTTGGAGAAGGGTGGAATAGATACTGAGCATGAAGAAGCATAAGGATGAGTTCTGGCACTGCATCTCCCAGACCATGCTCCAGGAATGTTACCACCCCAGGAGCTGAGACCCAGAAAGGATGCTCAGAGACACTGCACTGGAGAGTTATTCCCTTCATCTCTCCCTCCGGTAGGCTAGGCCCCAGCCTCACTGATGTGTCCTGTCATTATGATCCCCTGTATGACCATTCCGCCCTGTGTCTCCAGCAGGATGCCTCACTTAGGCATTTCCCTTGCTGTACATACGCACTGTGTCTTCACTGTTCTTCCTCAGTTTGGGAAAAGCCACGTTCTCTGACTCTGTAACTCTAAGCACACACGTTGCCCACCAACAATTCTTCGGCAGGTCAGGCACGGCCCTGAGGCTGCTCTCTCTGCCTTCTCATGGCCCTGCACTGTGCTGTTATTAAAAAACCGTTGTTTCTAGGGACTCACTGCCAGGCCAGGAATGTGCACAGCAGAGATCCACCTCTGTCTTCTCACCTAATAGACAGATGGGAGAGTTCAAGGTAGATGGAGGAATGAAGGCTTTACCTGCCAGGAAGGAACTCTGGAGACAGAAGCTGGATATTGTTTTCCTCTTCCTTCCCTCAACAAAACCCTAAGTCTTGCTGAACCTGACAGAATGTACACCATAAACCGGGAGGTGGCACTGCTGCACACCTTTAATCTCAGAACCCAGGAGTTAGAGGCAGGTGGATCTCTGTGAGTTTGAGGCCAGCCTGGGCTACAGAGTGAGATCCAGGAAAGGTGTAAAGCTACACAGAGAAACCCTGTCTTGAAAAAACAACAACAACAACAAAAATGCATGCCATAACTATAATTGTGTGCTGCCTTTCTATCTCCACTCACTACCTTTAACTCAGGTCTTCCTCATTCACACTGACGTTGCCTTCTCAAAGTGTGTGTGTGTGTGTGTGTGTGTGTGTGTGTGTGTGTGTGTGTGTGTGAGAGAGAGAGAGAGAGAGAGAGAGAGAGAGAGAGAGAGAGAGATTAAATAAACCCTCTTCTCCCGAAGTTGCTTTTGATCATGGTGTTACATCACAACAAAACCTTAGCTAAGACAGAAATTGGTACCAGAGAGTGAATGGACTATTTCAACAGAGCTGACCATGTTTTGGTCAGATTGCAGAAGAACTTTGTGACTTGACACTGGGAAAGCCATTGAATGTTTCAGAAGGAAGTAAAGACTCTAATCAGGGCTGTTTGAGTGATATCTTTAATTAAGAACTACTAAAATTAAACCTTTGGTTTACTGGGATAATTAATGCTAGAAGCTGAGAATTTAGCTCTGATTAACAAGAGACTAACATCGCTGAAATAAACTCTCTGCAAGTATTTCCTCAGGGTCAGTGTACAAAGCCATGTTTAGAGGGATCCACAGCTGTACCTTGTACTGGCAGCCAAACTTGGTGAGGTGTAAGAGTCTCTAGGTGGAGCTGATTTTGAAGGCATGAAAGGACCATGGAGAGCAGTGTAAGCTTGGCACTGCAAGATCCCAGAAGAGGCCACTGGTGAAGGTGCAGTCCAGTTTCAGCAAAGGACCCAGCGTTTTAGAGATGTCAGTACTGTGGGACAGCCACCGAGGACTGCATCAGGTGTGGAGGGGAGCCAGCCTGAGCCTGGGAAACAGCCGTGTATGCTGACAGTGGCAGAGGTAAGGAACCCTTTGGAGAAGCCCAGGAGATCAGAAGTAAACCCAGACATTGACACTGAGCTTTTCACACTGTTGGACTTCAGTTTTTTTATATGATTGTAACTGTGCCCTGGTTCTTCCTTTTTGAAATAAGAAGCGTGTAAATTATTTTGCTGGATAGTTTTATGTCAACATGACACAAGCTAGAGTCATCTGAGAGAAGGGAGCTTCAATTGAGAAAAAGCCTCCATAAGAGTTGGCTTCAGGCAAGCCTGTAAGGCATTTTCTTAATTAGTGATCAATGAGGGAGGGCCCGGTCCATTGTGAGTGGTGCCATCCCTGGGTTGGTGGTCCTGGGTTCTACAAGAAAGCCGTCTGGGCAAGCCATGGGAAGCGAGCCAGTAGACAACTCCCCTCCATGGCCTCTGCATCAGCTCCTACTGCCAGGTTCCTGCCCTGTTTGAGTTTCTGTCCTGACTTCTTTCAGTGATGAAGAGTGGTATGTTTTATCATAGCAATAGTAACCTTAGCTAAGACATTTATTTTATATTTTACAGGATCCCACAGTTAAAATTTTTTTTGGAATTTTAGAGGGACTTTAGAAATTTACAAAGACTCTAGAATTTTAGAAAGACTAAATATTTCAAAGGGATTTGGATATTTTAGAGAGGCTTTGAACTTTGAAAGTGACTTTGGATATTCTAAAGAAACAACTTTTAACATGAATTTTTAAAGACTATGGGGACTTTCAAAGTTATTTGTGTTTTATATTGTGATATTGGTGTTAATATGAAATCTTGGGGATAGACAAGAAAGGAAAGGTTGTGGCTGAATAGTGACATATTTGTGTGTCAAGTTGACAAGAGATCAATCACGCTTGCTAGTTGTTTGTGTTTTGTTTTTTTGTTTGTTTTGTTTTGTTTGTCAATTTGGCATAAGCTAGAGCCATTTGGAAAAAGAGAACCTCAACTGAAAAAAATGCCTTCATCAGATTGGCCCCTGAAAGCCGGTGGGGCATTTTCCTGATTAACCAATGATGTGATTAGACCCACCCCACAGTAAGTGATGCCTCCCATGACAGGTAGACCTTAGTGGTATAAGAAAAAAAAGCTGCCAGGCTGTGGTGGCACAAGCCTTTAATCCCAGCACTCGGGAGGCAGAGGCAGGCGGATCTTTGTGAGTTCGAGGCCAACATGGCCTACAGAGGGAGTTCCAGGAAAGGCACAAAGCTACTCAGAGAAACCCTGTCTCAAAAAACCAAAAAAAAAAAGCTATGTAAGCCATAAGGATCAAGCCAGTAAAGCAATATCCCTCCCTAGCCAATGCTTCATTTCCTGCCTCCATGTTCCTGCCTTGCTTGAGTTCCTGCCTTGACTTCCATTAGCAATGAAATGTTACCTGGAAATGTGGAGGAAATGGTTCATTTCAGCTTACAAGTTGTTTTTTGGTCATAGAGTCTATCATAGCAGAAGAAACCCTAAGACAATGGGGCTGTTGAAGTTCCAAAAACTTGAAATAAATTACAGCTATGAAGTGAGGAAGCTACTTAAAACATTGCCACATCTTGTGTCTAGATTAACTGTCACCATAGATTTTGTGTATGTGGTCTCAAGGTGTGCTCTCAATAATGCTAAGGACAGGCTATTGTTGTTGTTGTTGTTGTCATTACTATTTATTAGTCACTATTTATGCACATGCGAACTGACAATAAACTCATCAAGAATTACAACAACAATAGCCTGTTTTATTATCTAGTTGTGTTAAATTTCATTTATTTCATTATATTCATTCATTATTCATTTGAGGGAAATTCTAATTGCTGAAGTCTGCTAATTGTGTACTTTTCCATTGCATAAAAAAAGATGTGAGTTGGATAGCCATGGATAGATATGGAAGAAACAGAAATGCATGTTTGTGAGTAGGTGAAGCCAAACTTAATGGGTTCCATGATGCAAATTTATATTCTGAAAAAACAAAACTCTAGGTCCAGGAAAAAGATCAGCCATTTTCAGGGAACAGAGAAATCAGGCTGATGAATAAGCAGAGCATTATGAATTTGAGGGCTGTAAGTGAATGGTAGCATAATGGTGGGCTCATCCTCTTATACACATTTCCAATCTGATAGATGGTGTCATATCATCAGTGTAGCCTAAACTACAGGTTCTGAGTGATGGTGAATTGCCATTACTGTCTCATCAGTGTTAACAAACCCCCGTGGTGATGGGCTGCTGATATTTGGGGGATGGGCTACATTTGTGGGAGGAGAATGGCTATAGAAAATCTCTGCACCATCTACTCCTATTCTAAACCCAAAACTGCTCTAAATTAGATTAATTCATTTTAGAATAAGAAAAAATTCTTTGTTCACACCAAATCAAAATTCTTTTACCTGAAAGGTATTTATTATACAGCAGGTAACATGGACCTATGAAAACAGGGCTGGTATTGAGTCAAGGTTTAATTTTGCATGGGTTTATTATTTGTAAACATTTCTCTATGAAGGGAATTTAATGGCTAAAGGGCATTAGATTTCACCTTATCTGCCAAATAATGTTTCTGCCTTGCCATGAACAACCCTCTTCACAATAAAAGTACCGCTTTGCAAACAAAATAGCTATTATCTTCACCAATCTTATTTGCTATAACAATACCATGGGAAAGAAATCTGTAAGCAGATGTATTTGGCTCGTGGTTCTGTAGGCTGGAAGTCTAAGAACAGAGCACTGGCATCTGTTCAGCATCTGGTGAGGGCCCTCTGGCTGTGTCAGCTCATGGAAGAAGGTTCTCAGGACCCCCCTCTCACCACCCCAGCAGGAGCCCATTCTTGAGGACAGAGCCCTCTAGACTTCACTCCACCAACACTGGCCACTCAATATCACTGCACTGGGTTCCAGTTTCTAATACACTTCTGAGTCTGGTGGCCCAGACCTAGAATCATAATTGCTGCTACTGCTGAGACTGAGGCAAAGGAATCACAAGTCCAAAGCCTGCCCTAGCTACAGTAAACTTAATAGTCTGAGCAACTTGGTAGTACTCTGTCTCAAAATGAAAAATAGTAAAGAAGAGGTCTTCGAATAGCTATATCATAATGGAGTCCTAAGTTCTACACCCAGTACCAAAGAGGCCATAACCCCAGCACATGAATTTCCAGACCATATTTAAGTCACAACAATCATATTACTTCAATACCAATACCTAGTTACTTCTTCCTTCTACATATTGGCCCCTGTTTCCATGAGACATGGTTCATTTTTCTTTTCTTTTCTTTTTTTGTTTTTTGGTTTTTTTCGTTTGTTTGTTTGTTTTTGTTTGTTTGTTTCTTTTGTTTTTCGAGACAGAGTTTCTCTGTGTAACTTTGTGCCTTTCCTGGAAAGGCAAAAAGAATCACAAATCCAAAGCCTGTAGACCAGGTTCGCCTCAAACTCACAAAGATCCACCTGCCTCTGCCTCCTGAGTGCTGGGATTAAAGGTGTGCGCCACCACCGCCCAGCGATGTGGTTCATTTTTCACAGGAGCAGCCACAGATAAGCCTTTCCAACCCCAGGGTGTGATCCAATGCATTTCTCATCTCACTTTTGTACTGACCCTATAGTAAAGTGGAGAGCTGTCGAATGTTTCGCTAGAATGCCTCTGGAAAATTTCCCTCCCTCTTTGTGTTGGTTGTTTTTGCAACTCGAGTCCAGATGCACACAAGCCTACTTCCTAGCATCCTCTAACTGGCTGCAGTTGTTGTGTGATATGTGTTTGTTCCTGGGTACCACAAAGGCAGATGACATGGGTAACCAAAGACTGGACAGAAACATGAAGGTTCCTGCTGATATCCTGAAATTCTAAGATGCAAAGAAAATCCAATTCTTCCTGACCAGTGGTCATCTCCAATGAAGAGGGTAATTTGTTTAAAATAACAGTTAGGAGCTGAACAGAGGGCTCAGCAGTTCAGAGTTCTTGCTGCTCATGTAGAGGGCCCGAGTTTGGTTCCCAGCACCCACCTTAGGCAGTTCACAACCACCTAAAACTCTAGCTCCAAGGAATACATTGCCCACTCTGGCCTCCACAAGCTCTGGCATTCATAGTACACATATCCCCTATACACACACACACACACACACACACACACACACACACACACACACGTAATTCAAAATAAAATAAATCTTTAAATAACATAGTTTTAAGGCTTTGTGGAACCCACATCAGCATCTAATAATTGTGGCTTCATCTCAGATCTCTCAAACTGTCATTTCAGAAACTCCATTCTTTCTCCTGATATTGCTACCATGCTCTTCTGTTTGAAGGATGCATAATTTTGAATTCTTATTTTAAACTGCATCAGGTCAGGCTGGGGTTGACCCACCAACTTCATGCTCATATGTCTCTTTCTCCAAGCCACAGAAGTAAATTCCCCAAAACTGGTAAGATCATTCTGGGAAGGTTGGGAAGGGTTTGCTAGCAAAACAATGATGAACTCAAGACCCAGAGGAAGGAAAGAAGATGCAGGGGATGGGGGTTAAAGAGGAAGGAATAGGAAACACAGGAGCCGTGGAAGACAACATCATCTTGGAATAGAGAGCAGTTCCCCCAAACACTGAGCCAGCTCTCAGGGCCAAGATGAGAGAAAGGCTGTCAGCTACAAGGCCAACATAGAGAAATGCACAGCATAGCCAACAAATTAGAAAGCATGGCTGGAGAAATATGATTGTGTTTATAATAATGAGACCAAAGAGAAACTCAAAATGTATAAAACCATCATAATGGAAAAGTATCTTTAACTTGTTTTGAAAAACTAATGCAAGAAAACTGGGAAGTTGGACTGGCACTTAGTCACAGTGACAGACAGATGCTCTTTCCCCCACATCACAATAACTGCAATTCAAGTCAACACACCAAAGATCATGTTGGGGTAATCTCAAACGACATCTGATGGAGCAAAGATCAAAATAGCTCAGGCAGTTCTGATGCCAAAGGACAAAACAAAGGGTGATGCAATGCACCAAATGCCTAGGTTTACACAAAGCTCTGACGACCAAACAAGAGTGGCACTGAGCAGGCTAATGGCCAGCCTAACACTAGAGACCCCAGAAGTGGTGACACATTCATAGAAAGTTGAACCATGTTGAAGATGGCCCAGAAATCGGCAAAGGAGGAGGAGTGGTTTCATAAACAGCACCATGACACCAGACTCTTCACAAGATGAAAAATTACCCCATGTTGTATCAATTAACTTCAGATGGATTAAAGGCACTATCACTTACAGGAACTATGACAGTTAGCAAATAACCATCGTTCCCTAATCACCTCATCTACAAAATGAAACAATAATATGGTAGTTTGAATGTAGTGGCCCCCATAAGCTCATAGGGAGTGGCACTATTAGGAGGTGTGGCCTTGTTGGAGTAGGTGTGGCCTTATTGGAGGAAGTATGTCACTGTGGAGGTGGGCTTTGAGGTCTCATATATGCTCAAGTCACACCCAGTGTCTCAGATCACTTCCTGTTGCCTATGGGTCAAGATATAGAACTCTAAGCTCCTGCTCCAGCACCAGGTCTGCCTATACACCACCATGTCACGCCATCATGATAATGGACTAAACTTCTGAAAATGTAAGCTACCTCAATTAAATGTTTTCCTTTATTTGAGTTGCTGTGGTCATGGTGTCTCTTCACAGCAATAGAAACATTAAGACAAATAAGAACACATGTTCCTTACACATCAGGAAGAATAAAATAATTTTTAAAATATTTTTTTGTATGTTACTCAGAACAACATCTGATATATACTAATGTGTTTGTTCAATAAACAAGCTAAAATCGATGTTATTGACTCAACTGAAGATATATGCCAAGTTTCTCTGTGGCATCAAGAGAGATAAGAACTTTTTAAACTAGATGCCAAGGTCATGAACATAATTGAAAACATAAATAATTTGACTTGGAACTGGAGAGATGACTCAACAGTTAAGAACACTGGCTGCTTATCCAGCGGACCAGGGTTTGGTTCCCAGCATCCACACATCTACTGTCTGTAACTCCAGTCCAGAGGCTCTGATGACCTCTTCTGGCCTCTACTGGCCCTGCGTGGGCATGGTGCATAGACATATATGCAGGCAAAATGCCTACGCATATAAAATAAAATCTCAAAAAAAATATTTTAAAAAGTAATAATTTGACTCTATTAAACTTAAAAATCTCTATGTTGAAATAATAGCATGACTAGCCTTTGGATTTAAAGTCATACTAAAGACTGAGAGAATATATTTACAGTGTATACAATATCCATGTATAGATTTTGTAAAGATCTACTAGAAATGAGAAAAAGATAATCTAGTATAAAATAGGAGCAAAGAATATGAACAATAATTCAACAAAAAGCCAAACCAAAACAATGTATAAACTGTATTCTACATCATGGGTAATCAAGGAAATAGATATAAACTGTGAAACAACTCTACAATATCCCTTTACACACCGTGTTAGTCCCTGCTGTCTTACTACAACAGAATACTAGAGGCTGAGTGTTTTGCCACCTCTGTTTCTTATGCACCAAGGCTGACAACTCAGAAAGGCTATTGCCAAAAAACATCTAGATTGTTACACATCTCAGGACCTTACCAATGCCTCTGGTCTAAGCTTCCATTACTTCCTCCCTGGACCACTGGAATGGCCTTTTACTACCTATCTGTTTACACACATGCCACCTTTTAATGTATTTTCAGCTTATCAACTGAAGCAAAATTGAGTCAGATCATGTTTCTTTCCAGCTCAAACCCCACACAGCTCCCACCAGGAAAAAAACAAATGATGTATAGTGACCACAACCCCACACACACTCCATGAGCTGGTTCCAACTCCTCCTTGGCCTCAGCCCCTGGTGTCTCCATCCTTGAGCCCCGGAACTGATTTTGACTTGGGGACTCTCACTACAGTGCTTTCTCCCATAAACTTATACCTTCTCAAACTCACACGAGTAAAATCTCAGTCATCCTCTCTGACCAGGCCACTGCTTCTGAACTCCAACACTCCCAACGCATGCAGTTTCATAGTCTACAAACATCCTTTTGCAAGGAGGAGATAATCTCTCGTATACATTTTATTGAATGTATGTTTCAGGAGCAAGGAGTTTTTGGTTCTTCTGAGCATTTGATATTCTTCAGTATACAGAGGGCACCCAATAAATATTGGCTCAGAAAATAAATGACTATATGAATTATATAAATCTACTCTCTTCCAAGCACCATGTTTATGACTGGAACATAGATTTGAGAGAGTCTAGGAAAAATCTCTTAGGGACTGGCAATTATCTAACAGAACATAATTGAATGATTGCATGTATACATGGATTAATAGTTTAAAACAATTAAAGAAGCTATGCAGGAGAATTCCGCTGTTTGTCCTGCTTTGTTCTGGAGGAGGCATTCTATTACCCAAGAGCATTCCCCTCTGAGCCCCCATGAGAAGCAACAGCCTCTGTGCTGACAGTTTCCCTACTGTAGACGTCACACAGGCTCTGAGCAGTCAGAAATTCACATTTCTGTCCTCGGTTTGAGTGTCAAGGGGACCCCTCTCAAATGTTTCCCTGATGACTTTAAAATGGAATGACAAATTGGAGCCCTCTTCCTGCTTCCTGTAGACAGTGCTCAGCCTCACAGGTGGACCACTGCATATACAGCAGAACACGTCAACCCACCCACCTGGGGGACCAGGCTCTCTGATGCATGGGGGCTTGTGGTTCCATCAGGTCATGGAATTGTATGATTTTTTTTAATGACTGAAAACATGATTTCAGAAGCCTGTCTTGGTGTGGTACAGATGGTGTTTGAGTGTGCAGCTCCAAATCACAAACTTTTCCCTCATGTCTGCCAGCCCAGCCCTAAATCCACACTTGCTTACATTTAAAAAGTAGGTGAAAGATCTTGGGAAAGAAGCCACAGAAGGCCTGAAGATCACACTGGATGTGGAGAACTATCTTTATTGAATGCAGATACGAAGGGCCACGTTCCCTCATGAGGAATTCCACCGCCAGCATGCACTGTGGGGCAGCACATCAGGACCTGTCTGCTTATGCAACACGGAATGTTCATCTCTTCGCCCCTTCCTTCGGTCGGCTCGGGTCTGGCTTTCATTACCATTGCCATGTGTGCTCTCCTTAGTGTATGCTGCAATTGTTGACTTGTAGAGCACAGGAAAGAAACAAAGCAAGAACAGCAGAGTTTGGTCAGAGCCAACAGCCACCCAGAGTTCGACTGAACTTACACAAAGCAGGTCCTGAGAACAAAGGCTTACAGCCCTGCCTTTTGCTTGAACCTATGACCAAAGCCAAGTTCTCTGTGTCCAGGTGTCCTTCAGCATGGATGAACCCCTGTCTAACCTCATGAGGCCAGATGGACCTAAGGTCAGCTCTCAACAGCTCTGCCCTTGACTTCAGTGACAAGCTGTCTTGTGACATTCAAGAGCCTCCAGCCCTGTGGAGCTTGGAAGGTTGTAAAGGTTCCCATCGCTGTGATGGGGGATCAGTCTCGGCCTGGAAATGATGTGGGTCTGAGGCACACTGTGTCGATTCACTCAGTGTTGGGTTCTATGCCACTGTCTGCATCAGCCACTGATGGTCTCAATTACCCAAAGATGCTGTGGTTGTTCCTAAAACTTAACATGTGGAGGACACCCCTCATCTTGGGCACAGGTAACTGGCACCCAGTCCAGAAAAGAAAATAGCTAAGCACTAGGTCTTGCCTCTTTCTGTTCTCTGACTGGCTGCCTCACCCTCTTGCCACCATGACTCAGTTCCCTATAGTGAAAGACTATCTTCAACTTGTGAGTCAAAAATACACTACCCGGGGTGGGGATTTAGCTCAGTGGTAGAGCACTTGCCTAGCAAGCACAAGGCCTTGGGTTCGATCCTCAGCTCAAAAAAAAAAAAAGAAAAGAAAAGAAAAATACACTTCCCTTTTGTTTGCTTGTTTATTATTGGTGGTGGTGGTGGTTGGTTGGTTGTTTGAGACAGGGTTTCCCTACATAGCTCTGGTTATCCTGGAACTCACTATGTAGACTGGTTTCCCTCAAATTTACAGAGATCTGCCTGCCTCTGCCTCCCAAGCACTGGGATTAGAGGTGTGCACTACCATGCCTGGTCTTATGCTCTCCTTTCTTGAATTGCTTTTGTTTGGTGTTTCATCACAGCAATAAGAGAAAAGTGTCCCAGAAATAAACTGACACGCACAACTACTTCATCTTTGACAAAGCTGTCAAAAATATGCATTGGAAATATAAATAGATAGGTAGGTAGATAGATAGATAGATAGAGAGAAAGAGAGAGATACCTCTGTAACAAAGGGTGCTGGGAAAACTGGATATTTACATGCAGAAACAAAACATATCCAATAGCTCACGGTGCACAAAAATCAACACAGAATGGATCCCAAACCTTCATGTAAGACCTGAAGTACTAAAACTGCTAGAAGGAAACATGGCAAAACACTAAGATATGGACACAGGCAAGAACTTTTAAAGATGACTCCAACAGCACCGGAAATGACCTCCAAGAATTGACCAATGGGATTGTTTGTATGAAACTTGAAAGCTTCCACATATCAAAGAAATCAACCAGAGAGTCAAGAGAGTCTACAGACAGGAGAAGTCATAAACATATTCTCCTATACATGTCCTTCTAGAAGTTCTGTGTGTGGTGATCTGTGCATGAAATTTCACATTGAAACCCATTATCAGATGCACTTTTTCACATCCAACTGATATTTATGTAACTTCCTCAACAAAGTCTTTTTCATGTCAGGCTGCCTTCCTGGTTTGGAGTTGTTTGAGTCCCTCATATCTTTATGAGATGGACATCTTGTGGCCCCTCCTGCTCTCTGCCGTAGTTCTATAGAGGAACAGCACCTCTTTGCTTTGTGGATTGTCCTCTTTGCTGTCCAAACATTTAGTTTGACCATTTGTCCAACTTCACTTTTTGGTACCTGAGATTTCCCAGGAAAAAAAATTATTGCCAAGATATTTTCATTCAGCAATTTTACTGTTGCAGGTCTTAAATTTGGATTTTAATCTATTTTGAGTTGATTTTGTTACACATCTTAGTTTTCTCTTCTTAAGAACCTCTCAGACTTTTTATAAAATCAGAATTTTATAAAATTCTCAATCCCTTCAGCAGCCAATCAAACTGGCTAATAAAATTAACTGTTTTCCTTATGGTTAGATTTTCTTTTAACAAAGGGTTCATATTTCTCCATAAACATAAGTTAATACGGTCTTGATTTTTTTCTTGTTCATTTGTTTTCTATTAATATTTTTCCTTTACTTGATTTTGAACTTGTTGTCATAAAGGTCTTCATCATGATTTATGGTCTTTACTATCTTCTAAATCTCAGTTTAGTTTGTTATGGTACCCTCGTTTATTCCAGGCTATGGCTTTGTTTTTGTTTTTTTTTTTTTTTAAGCCATTTCTGTTTTATTGCATGTTGAACCTAAGGACTGATTTGGGTTTTTCTCCCTTTATTTCTTCCTTAAACTCAGAAACAAGACCAAATCAGCAAACTTTTCTGTATAAGCCCAATAGTAAGCATGTTCTACTCGGTGGTCTGGGGGGCTTCAAAAGCAGCCAGAGATAATTATTAGTGTAGGTTGTAACTCTACCAGTAAAAATGGGTGACCAACTGGGCTTGTCCCCAGTCCAAAGTTAAATCTAAATGTTATTTAAAGTTTGGTTCCTCCAGCCACTGAGCACATGCCAAGTAATCATTACCCACAACTTCAAACACAGAACACTTCCATCCAAGGTTCTACTGAAGAATGCTGCCTTGAACCTTGGGCATTTTTCAGGCTCACTTGCTAAAGTTCCTCTTTCCAAATTGAAGCTTGTGTGGTGCCTTCTGGTCAGACTCCAAGATCTTCCTAAGGCCTATTGTGAAGTCCACGAAAAGCCCAAGACCAGGTCCTGCACTTAATAAAGGATGCCAGTGCCAGTGCCCACCTATTCCCAGGACAAACAATGGATGCAGCCTGCTTGCCTTTCCAGCTGTGACCACACTCATTGATGTCACCTCTGAGGACATTCTCTGCTTCCATGTGTCATTGACAATGCATTTAAAATATTTTTAATGTATTTTATACAGTGTTTTTAATTTATTTGTAGTTAGATTTTGAGGCAGAGTCTATGTAGCCGTGTAGAACTCAACTATGTATGCCAACCTGGTCTTGAACTTGTGAACTATCCTCTCCTAAGTGCTGGGATTATAAGTGTGCACCACCATACCTGGAAGACTCAGAATTTTTAGGTAATATATCTTGGTGTAATTTTTCCAGATGTTTAGTCCACCCAACTGCCAAAGATGGAAACACCACCACTGTAATTTCCCACAAGGCACCTCGTATCTGTCTTCTTCCCCTTCTTCCTCTCTTCTGCCTATTTCTTCTTCCTTTTCTCCCTTTCCTCCTCCTTTATTCCCTTCCTTTGTTTGGAAGAATGAAGAGAAATCATCCTCACATGACCACCTGAAAGCTTTCAATTTTAGAATACAAGGGGGAAAGAAAACCGTCTCAGGCAGTAATGTGAGCAGAGGATCTGACCTATCTGCAACAATTTGATGCCACATGTGAAACACTACCCTTGATTTGTATTTGATATGGAATTTTGAATAACTAGGTCTAGCAAATCTACTCCTCTTGGCTGATTTTTAACTGGAAACAATGTGAAAGAATGTTCTATTTCTGATGCCTATGTCCTGCAGAAGAAATTAAAGAAAAAGTGCATGACATTGATTCTGGGATAAAAACTGAGCACTCTTTCTCAGTGGGACCAAGGCAGGGCTGTGGCTGAGCTCCCAGCTTCTGGTTAAGCATTAGGGTTGGAAAGGCATGGTCAGTGGTCAAACATCTAGCAGTTAAGAAGCTCCAGGCATACAGCATCCCAGCTGGGGAAAGCCTTATGAGCCCTGATGGAGGCGGCTTGCTCATATATTCTCTCTCTCTCTCTCTCTCTCTCTCTCTCTCTCTCTCTCTCTCTCTCTCTGATTTGGAAGCATTTATTATGTGAAGACAAGTGAGAAAACCGGGCTTTTCTAAAATCCTTGGGTTTTAAGGTTTACTGTAGTGTGTATTAGTCATAACTCTTTATAACTCCTTTCAAGTGAAAAATTACTCAAGCAGGCTTAGCCTGGGATAAGAGGTGAGCCGGATGAGTGAATTCTCTTTTACAACTGCTATCATTTACTGAATATCTGCTCTCTCCGCCAGCTTCTGTGCTACACGGTTACACGTACTCATTCTGGCTGTTTGGCTTTTGGCTTTTGGTTTTAGGCAAACAACGGAAAAGGAAAAAGACAAAAGAAAACAGAAGACCACATGGTGGGGCATATTTATCATTTTATCAAATTAACATAATTCTCTTGTTGTGAGAATATTTCTGGTAAGAGATAAAGTTATATAATTATGAATTCTTAGATCGTCCAATTTTACTATTTAGAACTTGTGATTTACAAGAAAACACACCCAAACAGCCTAGAACAAAGCCCAGCTGTGGCCTGGGCCCACCTCCTCTGTACCCCAAATTCACAGTGGTAAAATTGATGCACAGAACCTAAAACCTACAGGCCTGCTTTCCAGGTTCATGGTGGGGTCCCAGAGCCTCTAGATTTTTACTTAAATTATAATGATCACATCAAAGCCAACGAGAACCAAGAGGACTTTTGACAGGACCAAATCAGTCCCTCAGTAATAAGGCCATGGTGACATAAATATGCTTGACAGTGGTGTTAATGGCCAGTGCACAGTACACCTCCATGTGGCTCAGCGCAGGGTCCACCCTGCAATACAGCTGAGAGGTGGAAACCCAGATGCAACGTCCAACTCCCAACTATGTCACCTCGGACAAAAACTCACTCTGAGCCTGTTTGCTCATCCAAGACACATGGATGGTAGGATGAGTCACCCAGCAGGATGGCAGGAAATGACAGGAAGTGACATAGACCCTGGGGAAGAGCCCAGGATGAAATGCCAATCCAGATCCAGTTGGAAAGGCAGCATGCTGGATTGCACACCATGAGCTGTGAGCATCTCTCACACGTCATTAGTGGAAGGGTGAAAACAAACCCATGGATTTCTCAGCAGGATGCATCTGTTCCTCTGAGGGCAAGCCTTTCCATAGTTGAAGGTGACAACAGGACAGTAATCTTCATAGCTGCCATGTCTCTGTAACTACTCTATGAGACCAACACCAGAGGACCAGGGAGGGTGAAGGAGCCAGGGATGTGATGGGGAGGCCCAGAGAGGATGAAGGAGCCAGGGATGTGATCAGGAGGACCAGGAAAGATGAAGGAGCCAGGGATGTGATCATGAGGACCAGGGAGGGTGAAGGAGCCAGGGATGTGATCATGAGGACCAGGGAGAGTGAAGGAGCCAGGGATGTGATCATGAGGACCAGGGAGAGTGAAGGAGCCAGGGATGTGATCATGAGGACCAGGGAGAGTGAAGGAGCCAGGGATGTGATCAGGAAGACCAGGAAAGATGAAGGAGCCAAGGATGTGATCAGTGCTGTTTCTCCCTCCTTTCTTCTCAAATTGTCCTCATTCTGATTTGTCCAGGGAAAACTTACTGTGTCTTTTTCCCCTTTCCTCCTTGCAAAGTCAGTGAGCTCCCCAAGCAGCCACACACTGCCCACAGCTATGAAAAAGCAACTGGGGAATTCCTTCTGCATTATCTAGAAAGTTCATCTGCAAATAGTACTGAAGAGAAGCTGATCAGTAAAGGAAACAATTGAGTAGCAGGAGGTAGCTAGGGCTTTGAAAAGCATGCTGCCTGCTGGCTCCAGTTATGAAAACACTGGGGAGGGAGAGCCTAGCCCCTCCGGCAGGCCGGAAAGGACTCTGTGGTTATAAAAAGCTCAGCCCAAGGAGAAGAAATAAGGTGTTGAGAGTCATCCAAACCAGCATGCCGGAAAGACTGCTAAGCACCAGCCCTGCCCTTCCTTCTACCTGTTCAGGGACAGCTCTGCCTCCTCCACTCTGCCTCCTCCACTTCAAGGCTTAGCCCCCTAGAGTAGCCCCTTAGGCCCTTAGCTAGCCTAGAGTTCACTGTTTGGGAGGGTTGATGAGATGAGACTTAATGTAGCCAAGGCTAGCTTCCAACCCAAGATTGCTCTGTTTCAACCTTCCCAGTACTAGGATTATAGGACTGCATGCTAAGAGGTTTTTTTTAAGACTTATTTTATTTTTGGTTGTGTGTATGTAGGTATGTATGTGGGGGTGGGGGTATGTGAATGTGAATGCAGGTGTCCACATAGACCAGAAGAGGGTGCTGGGTCCCCTGGGGCTGGAGTCACAGGCCACTATGAGCTGACTTGGGTGCTGGGAACTGCACTTTTCAGCATTGGGCCATCTCTACAGTCCCTGTGACTTTGCTCAGAACCTGAAATAAAGTGTTACCACTCTGGGTGGGAAGAGGGCTTCTTCTGGGGTGGGGAATAAAGTGGAGTGGGGCTAAAAAGATTTCAAGGAAGAGACCCAACCTCAGGACAGTCAAAGACTGTGAGGGAAGTTTAAAAAAGATTTCCACTTTTTATCTCTTTCCTTCTTTTTCTAAAGTAAGTATAATAAAAGAGTATGAATTATTTTGAAATAACTATTGGTAGCTGACTATGTTCCTTCAACCACAGCTCACTCAGGGATTGAACCACAAGGGGCTTGGCCCTCTGAGTTATGAAATCACAGTGGGCCCGCGAGGTCAGTTTCCAAACAAGCTTCTTCCCATAAACCCCCTGGCCTCAGTCCCATGCAAGGTCCTGGACGTTGCTTTCGCTCTCCCCAGACACTGGCTTTGCCTAATTGGGCGGGATGAAATGGAGTTGCCCAATAATTGAAGACTGCATTTTTGGGCAGGAAAACCAGCCACAGAACACTGTTCTATGGGATTGTTTTTGATAAGGGGTGAGCCAGTTGTGGCAAACCAAGCCAATTAAAATGTATCTTTTGAAAAGGAACACAAGCAAGCTCAGGCTACAGAAAACTGAAGGATAATGACTTTGAAACCTGCAATAGAGCCCTGCTGGTACCTGTGGTTCAGTGATAGAGTGCACCTAGCATGCTGGGGGCTCTGCGTCTCATATAGTTCTCAATAAATATATGAGAACAGTAACAAACAAATGAATAAGTAAATAACTATGTATAATTACTCCTTTGTGGGTCTATAGTTCACAAGGAGATGTTTACATAGTTCTAAATATGACTAGGGCAATTTGATCCAATCATTATAGTATGCATTTGCATTCCAAAGACCAGCTACCCTAATATTTAGAATTCTGTATCTGATCCACTTGAATTTATTTTCACTGAAAGCAGGTAAATACAGCCTTCATTTTTTTTTTAATGAAGTGAATTTTCAATCTCCCAAGTTAACCTTAAGATCTTCCACAGTCTGAGAAAACCATATTCAGAGCATAATGCCATACCCAGTCTTTTAAATAAACCACAAAAACAATGTTCTGTGCTAAAAACAGGCCTGCTTGAAGGCTTACCACATTCAGCTTCCTAATCTTCCAGATTTTTTACATTCTTTGCGAAAACATTTTATAATGAAAGATAGGTAGCAAACAAAATCACAGAAAGGAAATTACGGTGTCATGTCATATGCAATACGTCCTGACTCTTCCCTGTCACTCCCTCAGAAAATACCCCAGCTGTAAGTGTGGCAGCAACACCCCAGAAATGGCTTCACATGCACGCTGGTGACAACCTTGTTAAAACACTCTGCGACTGTGCGGTTAATATCCCACACTAAGGCCCCTAATTTCCCCCAAATAGCATTATGAAGTCATATAAGGGTAGTCAGAAGGAAACAAAAACTATTAAAAATATCCTCTGAAAAGTGAGAAGATGCCAAAAATCACACAAGGACTTAATAACCATGGTATTTACGATGGAAAATGATGCTTCTGCCAGAAACCGCGCTCAGGTCACTAGCCAGGCTTCTTATGTTTAATTTTATAGGCAAGCTTTTTGCCCGAGTTTATGATTCAGTTGCTTTTTTTTTTTTTTACAACCTCCTCTAAGCTTTGTTATCTTGCTTTTATCAAACACTGACCATTTAAATTTGAAAGCAAAAGAAAGTAAAAGCTAACCTCTACGTAATGATGTTTAGACCCACTTAGCATAATTGAAACAAGCAGGAAAGGAGTACTGTGAGGTCAGTCCTCTGCAGGAGAGCACTGGAGCACAGACAGGTTGAGTAAGCAGCCCAGGTCACACATTGCTAAGTGCTGAAGCTGGAGTCTGAACATGAGCAGGCTGGCCCCGACCTGTTTTCTCCTCAGCATTCAAGAATGACCTCTCCCGGTATTTCTAAAGCACTTGGCGCAGCAACTGAGGGATTGTCGTCCAAACTGGTGAACTTTACTGGTCATAGAATCTATTTACCTACTTAAACAAATCCTTAACTCCAAATAGATTCATGTTTTATCTACTGTACACAAGGTACAGTGTACACATTAATACTCACTCTCTCTCTCTCTCTCTCTCTCTCTCTCTCTCTCTCTCACACACACACACACACACACACACACACACAACTTGTTCTGATTACATAATACTCAGGTTCTTTGAATAAGAAGGAGTTGCAGGAATTCTGTTTGCCCTGGTAAGGAGTGAGGCAAGGTGAGGCGAGCTGGGGCTGTGTATGAACACCCGCCTCTTCTGTGTCTCACACATCATGAGCTGGCTGATCATTGTAGCTCAGCTTCACCCGGCTCTACATCAAATCTCTCCTGGCCTTGCCTCCAGCCCTTTGCCTCAGGACCCTGCACTTGCTAACACATCGATGACCCCATGGGTCTCCTCTCCGTGACAGGTAGAGTTTGGTCATCTACTCTTTCTCTCACAGAAGGACACCAAGTCTCCCCAGGTCAGCGCTAAAGCCCATGTACCTTGCTGCAGCTCCAGTGTCACCTCCCATGGGACTTTCTAGTCCAATGTGTGTGGAGAATTCTCTGGGTCCTCCTGTGTTCCAGCCTGGCCTCTTCTTGGCTTAAGAAGCCATATGTATCCAATAAAGTCCAACTCTTGCACTGTTTCCTTTACAAAGCCTCCACCAGCTCTATCCCTCCAGTGAAGGATGGATATGACATCTCTCTCTGCTCCTGGGCCTTGGAACCTGCCTCCGGGGACTGCAAATTACAAGTAACCCAGCTTTATGCTATGGGCATCCCAGAGTCTTAAGAACATGGGGATTATTGTACCTGCCCATTCCAAGCCTCCACTCTGGGCAAGGGTGCCTAAAGAGTACTGTAGGCTGAAGTTAGAGACTCAGTGTTGTCCCTGGCCCACCACATATGGCCTCAGCTGATATAGGTCTCTATAGGAAGGCATGCGGCCCTCATCACTCTCTGCTGTATGACTCCCTACCTACGGTGTCTCTGAACACACCCATGGGGACCCATGGAAAGCAGAAAGCACATTGGGACCACCAGGCGGTCATGTGGACACGTGGGCCAGGGATAAGGGGTTCTTCTTGAGGTAACACTTGATCTCTGACAACCCCTGCTGACCTCCCTTCCAAAGGAGCAGGTAAAATAGGTCACACTGTCCCCCTAGATGTGACCCCCATGTGTACATACCTGGTAGCTTTTTCTTCCTTTTGCCAGATTCTGTTATCCAGTAAGTGGGCTAAAAGACTCTCTCCAAAGGTCAGAGTTCACACCAGCTCCAGAAGCATCTTCCAGCCAGGCAAAGGGATGCCAAAGGGCTGCTGCAAAGGAGCCCCTGGCATTCCACACTAAGGCAATGCAGCCAGAGTCTGTGCTCTCTGCCGGGGTTCAGTAAGTAAGAGAGGCAGTGGAGACTAGTGATCTGTAGCTGGAGACCAGGAGAGGGGTGAAAGACATTCAGAGGTGAGGCTTAGGCTTGGGAGGACAGGGGGTAAAGGAGGCCCCGGGGAGGTCTGACTGGTCACTTCCATCTCGGAGCCGTTTCTGGAGCTTTCCAAGATGGCTCCCTTGACTTGGCCTCCAGCTCATTCTAGGGCTGCAGGTACAGTTCCCATGGGAGACATTTCCAGCTCATGCATGTGTGAAAATATGATTTTCCTGCATTCACATTCTTCGCGTACTGTGACTGCAAGAAGAATTTCCTTCAAAGCCCTGTCAATGTTCTCTGTAAAAGGGGCCAGAATTACCCTGTGTTTCACGGGCCTTTTTCCTCATTTTCATCAGAAATTAATTCGATAGAAATTAGAACTTTATTGAACTAATTCCTAACTAAAATTTAAATGTCATAGTGCTCATGGGATTTATTTTTAATTCATTTTACCCATGCTTGCTTGTATTTTTCTGAAGATCCATTTTATTTTTAGCTTTTAAATCTAATTTTCATCTCTTTTCTAATCTAATCTATAAACCTTCATCTAATTATCAAGGTAATTCCTAGTTTCCGATCCAGCCCCCAGCACTCTCTCCAGGATAAACAGGGCATTTTCTCTGTCTCTGTCTTCAGATGTCCCTTGTCATTGACCAGCAGACGTGGGACAGGACACAGGTGTTCAGAGCTCGTGTCTGGGCTGCACACAGAGTACCTGTTACATCACAACCGTTTCATGCACAGAGCCCAAAGCATCCGTTTTATTCTGCCCTCAAGTTCTATGGCCCAGGAGTCGTGCTGGGCACAGTGAAGAATGCCACTCCTGCTGAGCCTTCCCCAGTGACACAGCTGGCTTCAGAACTAGGATTCCAAAAGGCTGCACCCAGTAGCTGTCGTCATTTGAATACGTTTTTAGTGTCCTCCAATAGTCGCAGGCTAACAGGCAGTACCCACTGTGAGCCATGAAGAAAGGGGAAACTCAACCTGAATGTTGGGCTAGGAGGTGGCTAGACTTAGGTAAGGTCTTCAGGACCGAACACTGGTGGCCTCATAGGGAGTGAGAGACAACAGAGGACACACGTGTACTAACTCCCTTCTCTCACCAAACAATGCTGGAACCATGCTGAGGGGCGGAGGTTCTGTCAGCAGAGAGCTTTCCATGTAGCCCCACACCAGTGGAGCTGCTCTTCCCCCAGTCAAGTGTCCCAAGAGCATCTGTTCCAATTCAACAACGTGACTCAGAATCTTTCCCATCTCACCACATTGGTAGAAGCTGTCAAAACCCCCCCAGATTCAAGGTGAAGGCTGGAAGACCTTGCCCCTTCATAGAATTCAGAGATATTATGGAGCTGATGGCCAAGTCAAGAGAACATTAATAATGGCAGTGACAGACTTCCTCACTGGGATTGCCTCCACTGACTGCCCAATCCTGTCTGCTTACCACCAAGTCTGTCCTGCAGCCCAGTCCTGGGTGGGGACCAGGCTCAGCAGCCACCCACATACACAGATCCAGTTTTTCCCTTTCATGTGTGGCATGTCACAGAAGATAGGGATGGAATGAGAGTCACTGTTATCCCTTCTGTGGCTCCTCTGGCCCACTAGACTTCCAAACGTCCTTCCCCTCTTGGAGCTAGCATGGGCTCAACCCCTGTGCTCAAGAGACATTTCTCTATTACATTTGGCAGAATCTCTGCTACCCCCTTGCAATAGTGAGCTGGGATTCTGCCTGGGCACCTGCAGACCTTTTTCCCTTTTCTCTCATTTACAGCCCTTTGCCAGAAACATCTGAAAGTCTCTGAATACCAAATGTCACCTACTCCGTGTCTTCTGGAAGATTTAGCCACAGTACCCTGTTTGCTCACTTGATTTTCTTTGTTTTCTTAAGAAAATTGTCCCAAGGCTGGGGAGATGGCTCAGCAGGTAAAGGGTTCACCAGGCAAGTTCCAGGACATGAGGTCAGAGCCGCAAAACCCACACAAAGCTGAACATGGTTGTGTGATTCTGATCCCAGCACTCCTATGGCAAGGTGAGAAGTGGAGTTACAATCCTGGAAGCTTGAGAGCCAGCTAGCACATACAGCAGCAAAAAGAGACCCCGTCTCAAACAAGGTAGACGATGAGGACCTAAACCAGGGGTGTCCTCTGACCTACACAAACACACACAGGAATGGGAGAGGTGTCTCTGGAATTCAGGGTGGAAGGAGGAGCTCCCAGCTCTGCTTTGCTCCACCATGACTGAAGTTTGAAAAAAAGCAAGCTTCCTAGGATGTGGAGGTGATTTCACTATGCAAGTGTAAACTCCTAAGTGATTGGACACAGATGTGGTCAAAGACCTTTGAAAGTTCCCATTGCTTTCCTGGCAATATAAATGAGAGAAATGGCTTCCATTCCTGTGTTTACCATGATTCCAAGACTTAGCAGTGTTGCGAACACCTTCCCTGGAGAGACGCAAACATCTGCTCAGATAGAACAGCAACAAAGTATGATTCTACCAGAGTCCAATTTGTGCCAGTGAGTTTACTGGGCATTCTTCCCGCCCCCCCCCCCCCCCCCCCACCCCCCGGAGCTGAGGACCGAACCCAGGGCCTTGGGCTTGCTAAGCAAGCACTCTACCACTGAGCTAAATCCCCAACCCCACTGGACATTCTTATAGAGTATGGGGGAAGGGTTTCTTACAGAAGTGTTAGTGACCCCAAAACAGCTATATCACCACAAAGTCTCATCCCATCCTGGATGACATGTAGTCTTTCTGTTAACCTTCCACTTCCTATAGACTCTCATAGCTACCAAGTAGTTGTTGGGAACAAGAAAGCAAAATGGCTGGAATCATATGTGAGAGTCTTGTGACCCTCCCATCCCTCTCAAAAAGGGATTGTCAACAGCTCCATTACCATTAATGTAGATCTAGCTATATCCACATTGCTCTGCTCAGTTGGTTGCCATGGCCACCTGTCAAAGATGTATGTTTTGCCTGGAGTAAGATAAAAGGCCATACTACAGCAACCAGAAAGACACCAAGACCCTCTGCAACGAAGAGCTCTGGATTCGTGGAACTCCAAGTTTAGCCCTGCATAAAAGTTCAGACAGCTGGATGGAGCTGCTGCCTCCTCCCAATCTAACTCAGTGGGTGTTGAGACCACACCAGCAGGATGAGGGAGGACTAGCATCCTTCAGCAGCAAGTGATGGCAGCAGTGACAAACAGCCCAGACATCCTATCTATGAATCGTGATTCACAAAAATGTGATTTTTACTTTCACTGTAGCTGAAGCTATCAGACTCAAGTCCAGCTTTGTCTTAGACTCTGCTCCTGATGACCACGAGCTCTGGGAATGCCCCGTCTCTCCACTCAGATTGTACACACAGTCAGCACACCAACCCCTTGCCTCAGCACCTAGGTGGTGAGGTTCTTGGGGGTCAACGCCTTTTTGCTCAGTATTGTCCAAGGCCTTCCCCTACACAGGGATGAATTTCACTGGAAACTGAACTTGACAAAGACATTATTATAAGGACCTCAGGCCTGGAGAAGGGATGATTGGTTGAAGGCTTTGGGAGGTGTCCTCTTTCCAGGGCTTGTCCAGGGTCCCTACTTCCCACTCAGGTTTTTTTCCCCCACTCAGTTTTCGTATTGAATGAGATACTCTTGGAACACCCAGTTTATAAGAGCCCTAGCTGTCCAGCCTTTTTCTAAAGGTTTGCCAAGGGTTTTCTCTTTTGAAATCTCTCTAGCTCATCCTGGATCATCTTCTAGAGTCTACATCATCTTCATCATCATCTTATCATCTGAGGAAGACTGAGAACAAGACCACTACGTTTTAGCTAGGAGTGTCACAAACAAAAGAAAAATCAAACATCTGGTCCTGGAAATCGGTGGTAAGTCACAGAATCCCGCAAACGTTTTACAGAGCCCAGTTTACCAAGCCACTCCAGTTTTATGGGAAGCTGGGAGGCAGCAGGACTCACAGAAAAAGCTGTCTGTCTGTTGTTAAGGGGAAAGCCCACATTTTCAGAAAGCTCACCCTACAGTATTTAAAAATAGGAGCACTAATCTTCCCCTTGGTGACTTCTCTAACACACTTTCTCTGCCTATGAATTATTTAGAAGTTCTGTGAAACTGTTACTTCATTTCAAGGCATCCTTTGCACATGACCTTGCCTGGTCTCTGGTGCATCCCCGCCTGTTACCAACAGAGGGAGCTATTTCCTGCAGGATGCTCACAATGCTTCCAACCACACCCTTAAGACTGTCTTAGAGTGACTAGCTCCATAGAAAGGCCCCACAGATCCACAATCACCCAGCCTCAGCTACACCAGTGACTCCAGACCCCAGGGCAACCCCATCCAGGCCCAGGGTGACCTGAGCCCAAGGAATTGGACTCTCCAGCCTTTGTCTCTGAGTTTTGCTTCCCTTATCACTCAGATCAGAGCATAAACTCCAGTAATCCCTAGGTCCTCCCCAGAGTTGTGACCTCAGACTGTTCATCTCTAAGCAGTACCCCCAACACCATGCCTAAGTAGCCTTGGTCCGCTGACTTCTAGAGAAAACAATGATAAAAGTCTTCCATGTGAAGCTTCCTGCCTTGGACCATTTTCTGTTGCTATTGCAAAGCACCTGAGACCAGGCAAGTATATATAAGAGTGAAATGTTTACCTCAATCCAAGAGCATGGCGCTGGCTGGCAGGGATGGTAACCTTCTTTCTGCATCGTAACACGACTGGGGGCATGGTGAGGTAGAACACAGGAAGTGTGACAGGAAAAGCTTGATCTTACAACAAAGCTGCTCTCTCAATAGCCCACTAATCCTATGAATGAATCAACCCATCATGAGGGTAGAGTCCACATGGCTAAGAACCTGTCCTCCAAAATAATATTAGCCTATGAATTTAGGGATTATTTTGCAAATAAAGTGAAACTTAGCATGTTCACACATGAGCTCCTACCCTTATTGCCTCCAAGATCGGGTGGCCTCCCACAGGCTGCCCTTCTGACTGGGCTCCTGCCACAGACTTCTGACCTCCATGTTCCAGCCTTTGTCATATCTGGTCTGCTAAGTACTAGCTCACAGCCTCAGCCTTTGCCTCCTCATGAGTAGAAAGGTCCTTTAAGAACAACCCAGGCTGTGCCACAGACTGACAAAGGAAGCTCATGTCTCTTCCTTGTACTCTGCCACCCTTCTCCTTAAACCCTACCTACTACCCACCAGGGGTCCTTCTGCTGGTTCTTAAGGCCCAACACCTAACAAGGGACCCACACCTCCACCTCCTGACCCCTCCGTGCTCAGGACTTTCCAAAGCCCCATCCACCGCCCACCAGAACGCTACCCAGCCTTCTCCCTGAGCCTTTCCCACTGAAGACTCCCAAAGCACTGCCTGCTGACCACCAGGGACCCTTCAAGCTCATTCAAGAGGCCCAGAAATCCTGGTGAATAACCTTCTTGCCAGCCCCTTTCTCTCTGGACTCCCCAGATCATTACCTGATGCCTAGTTGGGACATTCCAGCCTACCAACAGGCCAGGAGACCTTGTAAGCAACCATATACCTCTTCTCAGATACTCCCAACTTGAACAACCCCCAAATCCCCACCAAATGTCCACCTGGGCTCTCCCCCACTGATCCCTCCAACCACTGCCTTAGATTGCTCAGGAGTGTGCATTGCCTGGACCATTGGCAAAAACTCATATAAAAGACTAAATCAACCAAGGCATTACACCTGCCCTTCTCATACCACAGATCCTGAGCCAGCAAGATGCCTCAGAGGATAAAGGTGCCTGCCTCAAAGCCTGATGACCTGAGTTCAATCCCTAGGACCCACACAGTGAAAGCAGAAAACAGACTCCCACAAGTTGTCTTCAACTTCCACAACCATGGCTTAGTATACACACCCTGACAACCACAACCACAATACACATAGATAGATAGATAGATAGATAGATAGATAGATAGATAGATAGATAATAGATAGGTAGGTAGATAAGTGAATGAATGAATGAATGAATGAATAAATAAATAAATGCAATACAAATTTTAAAGCACCAATCTGATAGTAATAGTCCCTAACAAGTACAGCTAAGCTTGGATATGAAATGCAAGACACAGTGTTCAAAATAACAATTATAAACAAACATGTTCAAAGAGTTTAAAGACTTCAAAGGAGACACAAACAAACACCCGAATTAACAGAGAAAGGACAGGAATAAACTAATTGAAGCTCAGAAAACCAAACAAAGAGCTGGAAGAAATAAGGACAATCCAGCCACATGGAAATAGAATTCAACAGAGATAAAAACGCTGAAGGAAATCCAAACTGAAATGAAGATGTAAGCAACAAAATAAAAATAAGAAAAAACACTCAGCGGAAAGCCACACCAAAGAACGGATCACACAGGAAGCAGAAGAGGAGGTAGCGCGATTGACTGGATCATTGAGTCAGATGAAAAGCTGAAAAATAATACATGAACAGAATATGCAGGATCTTTGGGACACCGTAAAATGAGCAGATCTATTAACAGGTGTAGAAGAATTCCAGGTCAAAGGCATAGAAAATATTTTCAATAAAGTTGCTGAAAAAGTTTTACAAAATCTAGGGAATGAATGAGGATCCAGGACAAGAGGCGCACAGAACAAATAGACAGGGCCAGAAAAGAAACTCCCCATGTACATTATAATTGAAGTGTCAGATGTCCAGAACAAACGGAGGGCATTGATAACTGACAGAGAAGACCCAAGTCATATATAAAGACAACAACTATTAGAATTATAGCTGGTTCTCGATGGAAACCTTCAAGATCTTATTTTGTCCTTTTGTGTACATATGTGTGCTGCATGTGGGCTTGTGTTTGTAAGTACAGTGCCCACAAAAATAAGAAAAGGGTGTTTGATCCCTGGAGCTGGAGCCATAGATGGCTGTGAATATGGATCCCTGATATGGATGCTGGGAAACAAACTGAGCCCTCTCTCCAGCCCTCAATGGACATTTTAGGAGCCAGAAGAGCGTGGAGCAGTGTAATTCAAGCTCTGGATGAATACACACACACTTCTAAATATACACATCAGACTTGAGCACACCAAATTTCACAAAACAAATCCTGAGGGCGTTAACGCACAGGTTAACTTCAACACTATTATAGTAGGTGACTTCACTCCCCATTCCCACCGAGGGAAGTTAATCTATAGGATACAACGAAGGCAGTCCATTCTCCAAGCTACATTCCAGCATGAGAGAGATCTCAAATTAATAATTTAAAGATGGACCTTATTCTGAATTCATGTTGCTGTGATAAGTATCTAGACAAAAATCACCTTGGTGGAGAAAGGTTTAATTGGCTCAAAATTCCAGTTACAATCTTAGTCATTCTTCTGTTGCTGAGAAGAGACACCATGAAGTCTCTAAGAGACACAAATAATCAGACCTTGTCTTAGGGTTTCTATTGTTTCGATAAAACACCATGACCAAAAAGCAAGTTGAGGAGGAAAGGATTTATTCAGCTTACATTTCCACATTGCTGTCCATCACCAAAAGAAGTCAGGACATGAACTCAGACAGGGTAGGATCCTGGAGGCAGGAGCTGATGCAGAGGCCATGGAGGGGTGCTGCTTTCTGGCCTGCTCCCCGGGCTTGCTCAGCCTGCTTTCTATAGAACCCAGGACCACCAGCCCAGGGATGGCACCACCCAGAGTGGACTGGGCCCTCCCCCATTGGTCACTTACTGAGAAAATGTCTTACAGCTGGATCTTGTGTAGGCATTTCCTCAACTGAGGCTCCTTCCTTTCTGATGACTCCAGCTTGTGTCAAGTTGACACACAAAACCAGCCAGTACAACTGGCCCCTTGTCAATCTGACACACAAACACATCGCTATTGAACCACAACCCTTCCTTTCTTACTCATCCCAAGTTCTCACATTAAAAACATAAATAACTCTGAAAGTCCCACAGTCTTTACAAATTCAAACACATTAAAATTTCAGTCCCTTTAAAAATAGCCAATCTCTTTAAAAACCCAAAGTCTTTTAAAAATTCAAAGTCTCTCAACTGTGGGCTCCAGTAAAACACTTTCTTACTTCAAGAGGGAAAAATCAGGACACAGTCAATCAAATCAAAGCAACATCAAATTCCAACCATATAATGGCTGGGATCCACTCACGATCTTCTCCAAAGGGCTTAGGTCACTTCTCGGGCTCCACCCTCTGCAGCACACACAGCATGTCTTCTAGGCTCCAGCTGGCTCCACTCCACTACTGCTGCTGTCCTTGGTGGTCATCCTATTGTATCAGCATCTCCAAAACGCTGGGGTCTTCTTCTGCAACTGGGCTGCACTTTCACCAATGGCTACTCCTAGGCTCTCTCCGTGGTGCCAAGCCTCAGCTCCTTTGCACGACCCCTGGGCTTTCAACTGCCACTGAGGAGGCTGCACCTTCACCAATGGCCTCTCCTGGCCTCTTAGAGTGCCAAGCCTCAGCTGCTCTCCATAACCCCTTCATGCCTTCAAAGCCAGTTCCACCTGGGTGACTCTTACATATTACCAAGCCCTGCTGCCAACACAAGGTACAACCATGGCCATCTCTGGAACACAGCCTCTCGGTGCTCTCAGGAAACACTTCCCAGAAGATTTCACCTCAGTGATGCTGGTCTCTTCTTAACCACTGCTAATTTCTTAGCTCCAGCCGATCAGCATCGAGCATCCCAGCAAAGTATAATTTTGCTTTAGTAGTTCCGGTATCTTTTAATCACAGCTGATTACTCAGCCCCCAGCTAACCAGAACCACAGGATCTTCATTCAAAATAACAATGGCCTTGGAAGAGTCTTTAATATTTCCTCTGAAACTTCACAAGCCAGGCCTCCATCTTCTACACCACTCTTAACATTCCTATCTTCCAAGCTCCTAAAGAACATCCCAATGAGCTCTTAACTCTCAATGGTTCTTCTAACCCAAAGTTCCAAAGTCCTTCCACAACCCTCCCAAAACATGACTAGGTCTGTCACAGCAATACCCCACTACACTGGTACCAATGTGTCTTAGTTAGTGTTTCTGCTACTGCAATGAAACACCATGACCAAAAAGCAAGTTGGGAAGGAAAGAGTTTATTTGTCTTACACTTCCATGTTGACATCCATCGCTGAAGGAAGCCAGGACAGAAACTCAAACAAGGCAGGAACCTGGAGGCAGGAGCTGATGCAGAGGCCATGAAGGACTGCTGCTTACTGGCTTGCTCAACCTGCTTTCTTATAGAACCCAGGACTACCAGACCAGGGATGATACCACCCACAGTGGGCTGGCTCCTCCCCATTGATCACTAATTGAGAAAATGCCTTGCAGTTGTATCTCATGGAGGCATTTTCTCAACTGAGGCTCCTTCCTCTCTGATTACGCTAGCTTGTGTTAAGTTGACACACACAAAACGAACCAATACAGACCTTGAATCTTAATAAAAGGAAAAATATAGTAGCAAGGAACAGCTGGATCTTACTCCCTCCCAGTGGTCCCTGCTTCAAGTAGCAAGGGCTCAGAACCACAGCTGCTCTCTACTTCTGGTTCATAGCAGATAAGGCATGCTTACTACCGAAGATGAAGAACACTGCAGGATAAACCAGCAGCTATTTCAGATAAGGGGCTGGTAGGGGATGGGGGGACTATAATAATGACTCGGTGGTTAAGAGCACAGTATTCCAGAGGATCAGGGTTCAATTCCCAGCACCCAGATAGCAACTCACAATTATCTAATTCCAGCCCCAGGAGATCTGACACTATTCTGGCCTTCAGGGGAACCAGGCATGCACATGGTGTACATACTTATGAGCAGATAAAACATACATACACATAAATTAATTTTTTAAATTTAAAAAAGTAGTTCTGATCCTTAGCTCCTTTTACTAAGACCAAAACAATACGTCTATCATGACATCTAAGCACAATTCTTGTATTATTTGGTGCTCATTAAATAGTGACACCCAATCAAAAACTTTCCTATCTCATTCAGGAGATAGGTCCTTTCTACACTTAAGCATCATAACGGAAAATAAATAATTCCTAGGCAATGGGAGACACCTCTCCAGACACCTACACACATCACCCCATTGAAGTCTGTGAGATCTGTAGGTGGACTTTTCTGTCCCGCCAGTCACTCCCAAAATAACCATATAAAGACTTAATATTAATTATAAATGCTCAGCCAGTAGTTTAGGCTTACTACTAACTAGCTCTTATAACTTAAATTATCCCATTTCTATTAATCTATGTGCTGCCCCAAGGTTTGTTTGCCTCATCTATGTACTTCCCATCCTACTCACTCTGAGTCTCATGGCGTCTCCTCTCGACTCCACCCTTCTCCCTAGCATTCTCTCTGCCCCCAAAATCTTGCCTAGCCATCGGTGAATCAGCTTTTTATTAACAATCAGAGCACCATGTCTAATTATTATTCCACAGTAGAAATCTAACTTTGCTGAAAAGGTATGCCACTCTGCTCTGGCATGTGGCATGGCTGGGCTCCTTGTTCATATGGTGGGTTTCCCTGTTACACCTCTGTTCCCAATTCTGATCCTGTGCTTTGGGGACCATATTGACTCTAGAACCAGAATGCAGTCAATAGAAGGTTCTGGAAGACTGAGGAAGATGAGTTAGTTTGCTAAGCTGATACAAATCAATCATATTCATTAACATTTTAATTGTTAAGATAAAAGTCTGATATTAAGAGACTTCAGAAGGTCACATTTGCACAATACTGTAAATATTTCAAAGCAGAAGACTGAAGGCCGAGCTGATGAACAATTAGTCAAAAAGAATCCATGGGGCTGGACAGCGGTGGCGCACACCTTTAATCGCAGCACTCAGGAGGCAGAGGTAGGAGGATCTCTGTGAGTTCGAGGCCATCCCGGTCTACAGAGTGAGTTCCAGGACAGGTTCGAAAGCTGCATAGAGAAACCCTGTCTCAAAAAAAAAAAAAAAAAAAAAAAGAATCCACAGGGATTAAAGGGAAATGATGTTTACTGAGCAACTGCGATGTGCTGGGCACAAGATGTTGGGAGGCTGGTACCAGTATTTACCAATGTCGTTGGGAACATGGAGGTTCCCACAGGGGAGCGTTTTTATGTGTTCATGCACCAAACTGTTCCACAGAACCATATGCCTAGAAGTGGGTGGAGTCCCCATCGATTTTAAATCATCCTAATCTCAAGAGAGTTCTGTCATCCTTGGGAGCCTCTAACTCAGGAATGGTTAAGCTGGTCAAGACAAGGCCTATTTTCTACTCCCACATACCTTTCTTCTCTAATACTGTCCTGAGACCATGTTCCACTCCGTGACTTCTTTCTCATCCTTTGCACACTTTCACTCTCCTCCCCTAGTCCCCTAAACTCTTGCTCAGCACCCCATCCTGCTGTAGTGGAATGTGTCTGCTTTGTGCTTTTTTTTTCCAGGAAAGAAAATTACTTATGTCTTCCAAAAACTTTCAAAAATTTGGACCCAACAACTAATTACCTCACATCTGCTTTGTCTCAAACATGAGCCTGGACAAGGCAGGTATTATCTGCAGACCTCTCTCAAGGCTCTCAGCACTCTTCAGAACTCAGAGGATATATGAGCCATCATCCCGTTAATGGATTGCGCCCTATTTTGCAGGACTCCCACAGGCGGCCTCACAGCCTACAATTTGCTAAGACCTAGTAAGAGGTAATTGACTCCAACCTTGGTCAGACCAAGGGCAAAGAAAATGACTAGAATTCTTAAACCAGAGAAGACAGACACCAAAGTCCAGACAGGCCCTGATTTATGGTAGTTCTGCTTAGGACTTATCCACTATATAAAAGAGCAAAGCCAGTCTATTTTTTGCTTTCAGAAAATCACAGATGATACTCAACACATTGTTATCAAGTAGGCTTTGTGTTAGATGACTTTGCTCAACAGTAGGCTCAAGTTGGTGTCCCGAGCCTTTTTAAGACAGGCTAGGCTATGGTGTGTTGAAACGAAGTCTATTAAATGCATTTTGACTTGATTTTTTTAATTGGAGTGGGCTTATTAGGGATACAACATATTGTAAGTCAAGGGGCATCTGTAATCCCCAGGTGCAGAAAATTAAAAAAAAAAAAAAAAAGACATCCCTGCTGAGCCTGGAGCTCACTCTTATAGTGGCAGCATTTGGAAGGCTAGGCATAAGGATTGCAAATTCTAGGCCAGCCAAAGCCACGGAGAGCAACGCTCTTTCAAACACAACAGCAGCAATAATAGCGCACAGCCCTGAGCATGTAAAGGACGAGAGCAAAGGTTGGGGGCTGGGGGAGTCTGCTGCAGAACAGGGAACATTGCTGCAGTGGTCTGCCCCCCACCACCTCACTGCCTTCTCTGTAAATCTCACTTAACCGAAATCTCTCTTTGAACCAGAACATGAGCCCTGGCATATAGTTCTCCTCACATCTGGACTTCAAGCCACCTACTCCCACAGTGTAAAAGCAGAATGGGACTGAATTCCAATCTTTACAAAACTCGGAGACTTACACTTAGCCAATCTTGCAAATCACAATCTGGAGAGACCGATTGCATATTTCTTTAAGAAGCAGTGACAATTCAGATCCCAGATTCACTCTCAGGCTCTGATCTAATCCTCTCTCATTTGTGCATTGAAAAGTAAGGCCAACCATATGTTAGAAAAAAGTTCAAATCTTATTTAAAAAAAATAAAGGTAAAAATATGAATAGCAAATCCTCCTCACAAATCATGCCCCCAGGCTCCCTGCATAAGGGAACCATTATGAATGGTTTCTATGTGCCTCCACAAAGGTCCTTACGTGTGCAAGCCCTGGTGTCCATTCCTATTGAGTGCATTCGTGTGCTCTTCATATCACACGAAAGCATCCAGTACCCAAGGCGATGTATTTCATTTGGCATGTTCAGGAACACTTGGTCCTTTTCAACTGTACCATTTCATTTTATGGAAGAATGTATTTCCCCAGACTCTTACAGATTGGTATTTAGGTCCCTTCTGTTTTTGACCTTGCAGAAAACACCACACCTGTGCAGGTGTGTAACCTCTGCACATGCATGAGCATGCCTGTGTGACACATCCTTTGAGGGGTGATCTCCATTGTTCATCTACCGCAAACTACTGAATTGTTCTCCGAGAACATTGCATAAATGTGCACTCCCAGCATAAGAGGCTCGTTGCCCTTGTTTCACCACGCTGGTTTGCTTACTCTCTGCCCTGCTGACAGGGGACAACGTCACTCTACATTTTGTCTTCTTGGTCTGTCCTTTCACTGCAGATTGCCTGTTTGTGTTCTTTCTCCCTGTGTCTATTGAGTTTCTGGATTTTAGAAATGGATTTATAATTCCTGGCTTTCCCTCATCTGACATATTTGGCAAATATTTTTCCAGCTTCACGTTATAACTTAAGTTCTGTCACTGTTCTCTTTGGTGGACTTTAATCTTGTTTATATGCTCTCATATTTATTAGTCTTTTCTGTTATAATTTCTGGATTTCTCATTGCTTAAAGAACCCTTATGCACGCTCAAGAAATATGCATGAGACTGAAAGAGAGAGACATGTTTGTCTGGTAGATGAGTCCCAATTTCTCTCATGGAGAGCTGTGGTTTGGCTCTTGACTTTCCCCTAGAATCCAATTTCTTGAAGATATGACTTGCAGAGAGGCACTGCTGGGCAATGGTGGAAACTTTAAGAGGCAGTAATTAGGAAGACATCTTTACATCATTGTGGGTGTGCCTTTAAGAGGATCCTATGACCTTGGGCTCATTGTCTTCCTCTTTCTTCTTTCTCTTCCTGGCAGGAGACAAGATGTGCTCCCTCATGTGATCTCACCATGATATTTTGCCTTGTTGTTGCTCAAAATAATAAGCCAACCAACCACGGCTTGGGGAACATATGGAAGAAGAATCAGAAAGATAGTAACAGCCAGAAGAACAGCAATGCCAGCCACTGGATGGTGCCTTCTAGACATGACTGGGATGCTGAATCCATAACATCTCAATAATGTGGCTGCCTAACCAAGTCCTGCACACTGGAAACACCAGTTGCCATGCCAACATGAGGGGGGAATATCACAAGGCAGCATGCCTAGATGAACTACAGACAATTGATGACTGCTGAGAGAGCCCCATAATTGGATATCCAATATTAATGGTCAGCCCTAAATACATGTATATCTGAGCAACACTAAATGGACTCAGTAGATTATGTGTGTGTGACAATAACTAAAGAAGAAGATGCCATGGATTTGGGACAGAGTAGAAAGGACACAGAGGAGTTGGAGGTGAGGAGGGAAGGGAAATTATATAAATACAGTACTTAGATGAAATTCTCAAAAAAATAATAATACGACGGAAGTTAATGAGAATGTAGGGAAAGAAGGACACTTGTGCACTGCTATTGGGAATATAAATTGTTTCATCCACTATGGCAATAAGTATAGAAGTTTCTAGAAAAACTAAAAATGTAACTGTCATATAATACAGCTATTCTACTTGAAGGTACACCAAAAGGACCCCAAGTCCTACTTCAGTAACAAGTCCTATGCTTGTTACTATATCGTTTACAAGAGCTAAGAAATGTGCCCAGATCAGATGTCCATCAACAGATGAGTGCATAAAGGACATGTGGTACATATACCTGATAGAATCTTATTTAACCATCAAGAACAATGAAACTGTGACATTTAGAACAAAATGGATTGAAATAGAAATTACTATGTTAAGAGATATAAGCCAGACTCAGAAAAATATATATTTCATACTTTCTCTTATATGCAAATCCTAGATTTTAATTTTTATCTATCTGAGTACAGATATTGGAGTTATAAAACCAGGAAAGGGACTGTGGTGGTTTCAATGAGCTGTTCCCTCAGCCTCTGGCATTTGAATACTTGAATATTTGAATATTTCCCAGTTGGTGCTGTCTGGGGAGGTTTAGGAGGTATAGCCTTGTCAGAGGAAGTGTGCCATCAGGGGTGGACTTCAAGAGTTTACAGATTCATGTCATTCTGCTTGGTGCTTGAGGTTCAAGATGTGATTTCTCCATTTGCTGCTGTAGCGACAGTGCCCACTTATTCCCTGTAGTGGTGTAGACTCTTTTCCCTCAGGGACTGTATGGCCAAATAAACCAAATCAGTGTGCGTTCGTAAGTTGGTCATGGTGTTTTATCACAATAGAAAAGTAACTAATACAGAAGTAGGTGCCAGGAAATGGGCTATTGCAGTGACAAAACTGACCTTGCTGGGCCTTGGGGGGGCAGTTATTTTGTTGTTGTTGTTTTTGTTGGTTGGTTGGTTGGTTGGTTGCTTGGTTGCTTGGTTGCTTGGTTGCTTGGTTGGTTAGTTGGTTGGATGGATGGTTGGTTGGTTGCTTGGATGGTTTGGTTGGTTGGTTGGTTGGTTGGTTGGTTGGTTGGTTGGTTGGTTGCTTGGTTGCTTGGTTGGTTGGTTGGTTAGTTGGTTGGTTGGTTGGTTGGATGGTTGGTTGGATGGATGGATGGTTGGTTGGTTGGATGGTTGGTTGGTGGGGTTTGTTATTTGTTTTAAAGACTGTAAAAGACTGAAACTTTGGACTGGAAAGTGGCTAGACTCTGTAAGTGGAGCTTAATGGGCCTTCTTAATAAGAGTTCACCTGGTACTGGGAGCTGGCCAAGAACCCATGACTGAGGAGGTCATAGGCCCTCAGAGGGAGAGAACCTATGACTATTGTTTTGTTTCATTTGAGAAGCTTCTTTCCCATGGAAGGTAGTTAATACAGAGTCAACTGGTCAAAGAGAAAAAGCAGGTGTGGAGTGTTCAAGTCATGAGCAGGACATCTCTATCACACATGCACACACACCCAAGGTCCAGGGAACTCTGAGGAAAAGTGGTAAGAAAGATGCAAGAGCCAGAAGTTGAGGGGTGCTGGGAAATGGTGTCTTCTAGACATGAGACAGCCATTGCACTCATGAACGCCCACAGCTGTGATTACCTCCACAAGATGGGGCCTTCACTATTTCATTATGGAATGGGAAAGGGCTTGCACACACAGCCTTTTCCTCTCCTTTAGGGACTAGTGACAGTTACGGTAGCTGGCATTGAAGGCATGCCACTGTCTTCAATGGTGTATTCACTGGTAAGTTGCCCATGCTCCGGTAAATAACCTCCCACCCACACTCACATAGAAAAGCCTACCCAGTGAGTCACACACGTGCAAAAGACCTGAAGTTGCAGGACTTGTTGGGAAGAGAAAAGTGAGAGAAGAGGGGGGATGGAAGAGGAAAATAGGAGGTAAAGGGAATAGAATTCCTCATACGGTGTATGAGACTGTCGAAGAATAAGAATTAAAAGAGGCTGAGGAGTTGGCCCAGCAGTTAAGAGCATGCCCTGCTCTTTCCAAACACCCCAGTTTGTTCCCTGACCACAAGTAGGGTGGCTCACAATCACCTGTAACTCCAGCTCTAGGAAATCAGATGTCCTCTTCTGGTCCTGTGGGTACTTGCCACACACATGGTATACACACACACACACACACACACACACACACAAATATATCTTGTTCCTAATTTTTTATTTTATGTATATGGGTTTTGTCTGTATATATGTTTGCATACCATGTGTGTGCCTAGTATCCAGGAAGGCTAGAAAAGGGCACCAGATCCCCTGGGAAGGGAGTCAAAGATACCTGTGAGCCACGGTGTGGGTGCTGGGAATTGAACCAGGGTCCTCTAGAAGAACAGCCAGTTCTCTTTACTGCTGAGCAATCTCTTCAGCCTAAGAAAAAATGAAAAAGAAATAAAAATAAAATAAATTTTGAAACCCATTGGCAAAGTATTAGCATATTTAATGGAGGAATCATTGCTGTAGATTATTTTAAGGTGTGTTACTTTTGTTTATGTTGCATTTGTTTAGCTCTGTGAAGCTGTGTTACTGTGCCTGTCTAAAACACCTGAGGGCCTAATAAAGAACTGGCCAATAGCAAAACAGGAGAAGGGATAGGCAGGGCTGGCAGGCAGAGAGAATAGACAGAAGGAGAAATCTGGGAGGAGGAGAAAAAAGAGATGGAGGAGTGAAGAGAGAAGAAGCAGGAGGAGGAGGTGGAGGACTCCAGTGGCCAGCCACCCAGGTACACAGCCACCCAGCTACACAGCCACCTAGCTACACAGCAAGCCACAGAGTAAGAATAAGATTTACAGAAGTGGGCTGGAGAGATGGCTCAGAGGTTAAGAGCACTGACTGCTCTTCCAGAGGTCCTGAGTTCAATTCCCAGCAACCACATGGTGGCTCACAACCATCTGTAATGAGATCTGGTGCCCTCTTCTGACCTGCAGTCATACATGCTGTATACATAATAAATAAATAAATCTTAAAAAAAAAAAAAAAAAAAAGATTTACAGGAGTAAGAGAACAGGAAAAGCCCAGAGGCAAAAGATAGATGGGTTAATTTAAGTTAAGGAAAGCTGGCAAGAAACAAGCTAAGCTAAGGCTGGACACTTATTAGTAAGAATAAGCCTCCATGTGTGATTTATTTGGGAGCCGAGTGGGGGGCCCCCAAAAAGAGTAAAAACAACCAACAACATTAAATTATGATATATGTTCCATTGATAAACACACTTCATATCACATTTGTCTATTTTAATAAGCATGGGTATTTGTATAACTTTTCATGATGCCTAAAACATACTGTTCGTTTTATTAACAGTATTTTCCTTTTTCATTTCATTTCCCTTACCATTGGTTTCCTACTTATGTCCAGCCCATCCTCCAGCCCCTCTCCTTCCCCTCCACCAGCAGAATATGCTGACCATGCTCATCTTGCTGCCTGCTCTTATGAGCATATGGAAATGTACAATTGTGGTGGTATTGTGTTCCCTAAAATATTGTGCACCCTAATAAATTTATCTGGGGTCAGAGAACAGACAGCCACTAGATACAGAGCCAAAAACGGTGGCTAGAAAATGGGTCAGAGCAAGCCATAGCAGAAGTTGGGCGGCGGTCGTGCACGCCTTTAATCCCAGTACTTGGGAGGCAGAGCCAGGCGGATCTCTATGAGTTCAAGGCCACATTGGAAACAGCCAGGAACGGTGACACACGCCTTTAATCCCAGGGAGTGGGGGCAGAAAGGGAAAGATCATATAAGGCATGAAGACCAGAAACTAAAAGCATTTGGCTGGTTAAGCATTTGGCTGGATAAGCTTTAGGCTTTGGAGCAGCACAGTTCAGCTGAGATCCATTCTGGATGAGGACTCAGAGGCTTCCAGCCTGAGGAAACAGGATCAGCTGAGGAACTGTCGAGGTGAGGTAGCTGTGGCCGGTTCTGTCTCTTTGATCTTCCAGCGTTCACCCCCAACACCTGGCTCAGGTTTGATTTTATTAATAAGACCTGTTAAGATTCCTACTACATCCAATGATGTATGGATCCTTGGATGTGGGTTCACACACACCACACTTTGTATTCTTGCGTGGGTAGAGGATGTGACTGAACATCCACTAGGATCATATCAGATATGCTTCTTCATTTTGCTTTTTCGACTCAATCATATTGGAAGAAAATTAGTTTAATCTCGCTCTTACATAATAGTGTGATGTACATTAATGAACACAATTTATTTTACAGACCCCTACTTGAGGACAAGTTTATTCCCAATGTTTATTCCCAGGAATGATGTTGTGATGAGCACCATTTCAAAAATAAGCGTATAAGTGTGTTTCATTTATGAATATAATATATTTTGGGGGTCTTCCATATTATTATAACAAGAAAAGCCATTGTGTATATTACAGTGGATTGATTTTTCCTTGTTTATTGAAAGTTCTCTTTTCTGTATTTCTTGGAGGGCAGGGGTAACTAGAGACCTGATACACAGGAGTCATCAGCAGAGACCTGAACACATAGAAGTCATCAGCAGAGACCTGAGCACACACAAGTCATCAGCTTCAACATTTTTCTTCGTTCTTGGCCTAATATTTGAGGTCTTTTTGTCATTTTTATATCTGATTTTTAAAACTCTTTTTTAATCATTAATAAATATAATTTCTTGATATGTCCTTGTCTTCACTGAAGTGCTCCAGGACCATTCCCCCCAACCCTGTCCCTTGCCCTCAGCATCACACCCAGACCAGCCTTCACGTGAATTCTAAAACCTCATCCCTGATTTTCCTGGATCTTCCCATCGACCTGATGACCCCGTCATCCTGAGGTGTTCCTCTTCTTTCTCTGCTTCCTCCTCTTTTATCTCCCAGGGCTCAGGGCTGTGTTTCTTGGAAGAGCAAATGTTAAGATTTCTCTTATTTAAGTTACTCAGGCAACTTTTTGTCCCAAGAAGATTTTGAATTTTCTTTTGCAAGCTACCTTTACCTTTCATGTGTTTTCAGGAAGAAGATCCTGCTTCTGCCCTTCTGCCTGTCTTCTGGTGTTTGCCTCCAGAGTGTCATCTACCCCCACCTAAAGAGTTTAAATTAATTATCCCTAGGTTTTCTCACCATTTATTTGAAGTGTTCAGAGTTCCGTTTTAACTCATTTGTGGTTTTTATTTGTGGGGCAATACTTGGGTGCACTGTCTTTTTAGTGATTTCTCTGGAAACTGTAACACATAGCTCAATGTTTACAGCCTCGTTAGAGTTAATACTGCATGCCTCACATAAAGTGTGGTGAGCTTGTGGTAACCATGGAGATGTGGGGGGAACATTTGGCTCCTGCCTTGAGTGCTAAAAGTTTATCACTTGTTTCTTTTTCCATTCTTTTTTCTATCCAAGGGGCAAGCACTCCACCACTGAGTACATCCACAGCCCAAGCATTCTTTATTGCGAGCACTTTCCCCTTAAACTCCAAAAGAAAACCTTTTCTTTTTCATTTTCTGTGCTTCCTTGCCATTTGTGAATTTAACTCTGTACATATACATATTCACTTGCACACACATGCTCTCCTACCTACCTGAACTCAAGAAGGGGTTCTTACTGCCTAGTCACAAAAGAAGGGGCTCCTATTGCACGTTGATGGGTTTAAAGACTGTTGTTGCCTGGAAACCAATGCCCCTAACTCTCCCACAGCCTGCGATCAGGAGCTTGCCCCCAAGAGCCAAAGTGGTATATCACACAGTGGGCCCAGTTCCCCCAGCCCACCCCACACTCCGTCTACCTGGGACCAGGATGTAGTTCTCTGCTCTTCCAACATGATGTGAAGACAATGCCAACAGGCTACAAGAAACAAATTTGCACTTTTGGAAAAGATTCAGACTTCAGGGACAAATGTCCAACCACCAGAGGCTGAAGAAAAGCTCGGTGTGATGGGGCTGAAAACCTTGGATGTTTCTGCCAACGTGGCACCAGTGTGACCACACATAAAAGGGAGGGTAGGGTGAGAATGTATGGGTCATAGCAGGTCAACAAAGTTAGTTTGCTTTTATTAGTGTTTGCTTTTGCAAAGTGTGGCCAGTTTTACACACACACACACACACACACACACACACACACACACACAAAGTTCATGGGTTACAAGTTGGTTTGAATAAGAAAGGCCCCCATAGGCTCATATATATGAATGCTTGCTCCTTGGAGAGTGGCACTACTTGACAGATTAGGCGATGTGGCCTTGCTGGGGGAAGTGTGACACTGGAGATGGACTTTGAGGTTTCAAAAACCCAAGCCAGGCCCAGAGGCCTTTGCTCCTCCTGCTGCCTTCTGATCCGGATGTAGAACTCTCAGCTACCGTGTCTGCTTGAATGCCACCATGCTCCCCTCCATGAGGGTAGTGGTCTAAACTGCTGAAACTGCAAGCCAGCCCCAATTGAACACTTTTGTTGGGTTGGTTTTGAGGGTATGTTTTTAAGATCTCACCCTGTAGCCCAGACTAACATAGAAATTCTGATAATCCTTTTGCCTCTGCTTCCTCCTGCATGCTGGGAATGTTTGACGCAAAGGACCACACGCTTAGCAACTCCAGGTGCTGCATCCTCGGCTCCTACCATCCCAGACACCATTTTTGTTGTTGTTGTGGCATGGTGGTGGTGGTGGTGGTGGTGGTGGTGGTGGTGGTGGTGGTGGTGGTGAGGCTCTTACATGGGCCAGGCTCACTTCAGACTCACTACATAGCTGAATTCCTAATTCTCCGGCCTCCAGCTTTCTATTTCTAAGCTCGCAGGTTGGTGCCACCATGCCTGGCTAACACAAGGTTTTCCCCAGTTTTTTGGGTATTTTTGTTTTTGTTTTTGTTATTGTTGTTTTTTTTCCCCGAGACAGGGTTTCTCTGTGTAGCTTTGCACCTTTCCTGGAACTCACTTGGTAGCCCAGGCTGGCCTCGAACTCACAGAGACGCCGCATTCCATTCCAAGGTAGTTACATGTGTTGCTAATAGAGAGAGGTGTAGTTAGAGTTTTCCTGCCTGGCCTGGTCAGGACAAATCTCTCTTACCCGCCAGTCCCACAGTCGCTCAGACCCAAACAAGTAAACACACAGAAACTTATATTGCTTACAAACTGTATTGCTGTGGCAGGCTTCTTGTTATCTACTTCTTCTATCTTAAATTAACCCATTTCTGTTAGTCTATACTTTGCCACATGGCTTGTGGCTTACCAGTGTCTTTACATGTTGCTTCTCATGGTGGAGGCTGGCAGTGTCTCTCCCCAGCCTTCCTGTTCCCAACCTCCTCTTCTTCCTTGTCCCGCCTACCCTATCCTTCCTGCCTGGCTACTGGTCAATAGGCACTTTATTTATACAGAGTGATATCCACAGCAGAGAGGTCTGCCTGAATCCCTTCTGTGATCTGAGTCCTTCAAGTGCAAAGCCCTGGTTTGGATCTAGGCTCCTCTGAACTGGGAATTGAACCCACAATTCACACAATCTAGGCAAGTGCTCTGCCACAGGGCTGTGTATGTCCAACCCAGAAGCTAAAAAGCTTGAGGGGCAAAGAGAAAATCCTAAGGCAGGGAGCAAGAAAACACAGAGAGAACACAAGATGTAGCACCCCAGAATATCTTGCCATTGTGTGCGTGCTCATATGGGCCTGGCTTCCCATTATGCCCCACTCACATGGTTAAGGTAACCCCATAGCACACACCTGGCTGCTTTCTACTGGCCAGCGCCTCAGCTCTCTACTATTAAGCTGTGCGTTGACTTTACAGCCATCCCAAGGTAACGTCTGGTGGCCACGAGGTTTTGAAGCAACAGAGCCTGAAATCTGATGGATTTTCCATCCTGTCTCTGTAAAATGGCTTCCAGTAAGGAGCGCTGCCGATTCATTTAAGGTCCAGTGAAAGATGAAAATAAACAAGTATTAATCCTGAGAACTTTTCTGAGGAATTATGAAAACAGTCTGTTATAAAATACATCCAGATGTCAGCCAAGGCTGAGTCAATTGGGATAATAGCTCCAAGTAAAATCAGCGAAGGTCAGCAAGCCAGGCGATGGAATGCCTGGTCCACAGCAGCAGGGGAGGAGCTGGTACACGGAGGCCAGCCCGGAGCTGTCCAAGACATAATTGCTTAAATGATCTACGAAAAACAATTATGGATACATGGGGTCAACATGGGTTTTTTGTTTTGTTTTTAAGATTAATTTTGTCACAGCTTAGAGATAGTTTTACAGACCAAAATAAAAAGAATGTCATTTGATAATAAGAAAAAAGTTACAGAGCAAAACTTTTAAAAATGTCCTCTTGATCTAATCGTTATTAAATTTTTATATCAGTGAAAGAGAACGCTCAAAGACTTTCAATTTTCTTCTCGTTAATAACTCACTCACCCAGTTCTTCTAAGACACATGTATGAAGACCATCCATTGGGACACTTACTGTTAAAATCTGTAATCTCATCTGTGTGTCCAAGTGTGTCATATTGGTTGGGGAAATGATAGTACCTGCTGTAGCAGAATAGAACACGAATCTGAGCAGGGCAGTGGCCTGCTGTGAGGTCTGGAAATGCACCTATAAACGGCCCAAGAGCAGGGGGCGAGCCTCAAAAGCGCCACTATCTCAACATCTTTACTAACGATTGTATCGACCTGTGTTTCTCTGACTGTGCAGGGAAGATGCTAGGAAAACAGCAGTGTGTGTGGAGGCTACCTCTGGAGAGTGAACTGGTGTCTAAAGACAACAGCACTTTCCTTCTGTGTTATGCTGCATCGCACTAGAGGAAGCTTCTGCTCTGGGTGGGAATTGCTTTTGGAAAAAAAAATTGTAGGAGCTGGAGAGATTGCCCAGTGTCTTTAGAGCACAGGCTACTCTTACAGAGGACCCAAGTTCAATTCCCAGCAACCACATAGCAGCTCACAAATGTCTGTAACTCTAGTCCCAGAGACATGGCATCCTTCTCTGGCCTCCTTGGGTACCAGGCACACCACATGGTATGGTACACAGACAGACAGACATTCAGGCAAAGCACTATGCACATAAAACAAATAAACTTTTTTTAATGTTTTTATTTAGTTTTTAAAAAGCAGAAGAGATTTGTGGGATACCGAGAGCTGGCCTGGAGATCTGGTTCTTAAAGGGAAAGAGAAACCCACTGAAAATCCTGACACCCTATGAAATGTTAAAAGTCCCTCAAGAATAATAGTCTGCCTTTGTGCTTCCAAAAGATAACACTAGGCTGTTACATTTATTTAGTACCTAGTGAAGGTCTGAGAGCTAATTATCATCTCATTTTTTTTGATGGTGACTTCACTTCAAACTATGAGAAGGAAGGAGGAGGGGAGAGGGAGGGTTGGGGGAGGGGAAAGAGAATTTGTGTGTGAATTAATGATCTCAGACAGGCTGTGGAAGACTCCCATCACTGGCCCCTATCTAGAGGCCTTCCTTCCTTGCTGCTGGGGGCAGTTGGTACCAAAGGTCCTGAGCACTCCAGACAGAATATCTTGGTACAAATCCTTAGGGGCCCATTATAACTGAAATCACATCAAAGCCCAAGACAGACCCTTTAATCCCAGCACTTGAGAGGCAGAGACAGGCAGATCTCTGTGTTTGAGGCCAGCCTGGTCTCCAGAGTGAGTTCCAAGACAGCCAGGACTTCATAGTGATGCACTGTCTAGAAAAAAATAGATAGATAGATAGATAGATAGATAGATAGACAGATAAATGCTGACACAGTAAGTACTCTGCACCCCAGATGCAGCATTCTATTTACAGGACACTGGCACATCTGTAAGGCGGGCCAAACTCCCATCACTGCACAGCTGGCAAGGATCCTTGGTAACGGGTTAGAATAAGGAGGTTTTTACAGAGAACATAGGAAATGCCACAATTAAAGAGTTTAATGTCCAAAGGAAACTAATTCCCAGAAGCCTCAAAAGTGAGCCTGAGTGTTCAGTAAATTAAAAGACTGAGAGGCGTTGACTAATATAAACCCTGGGGGAGTGGAGGGGTCTGAATCTGGGACATACACCCAGAGCAGTGGTTTGAGATCGGGGAGAAGCAAAGGACCATGGGTGTGGCTTATCTTCAAGTTCCAACCAGGTCTCACTTAAAGGTCCATCGATGAGATGGTCACCTGTCACCTGCCCTGGGTAGCACAGGAGCCTAACAGCAAAGGGTTGGTGCATCCTGGGATGTTCCTGGGGTGGAAAGCTGGGTTCCAAGTGCCTCAGAACTGAAAGAAGACATGCCCCTCTTGGGCTGTGCCTTCCTGTGGCTTTGCTACACTCTCAGCCTATGGCTAAGGATGTATACAATGGGTTAGTTAACAAAAGCTAACTAGATAATGTGCACAGTTACTGTGAATGTTAACTTGACATTCCAACTTGACTAGGCCAAGTTAAAGGGGTGCTTGAACACCTGATCAAACAGTACCTTGTGTGTGCATGAAGGTGTATTTGAACAAGAATAAATCAGAATTGGTAGATTGCGTAGAGCATGTCCTCAATATGGAGGGGATGCATCTAATCAATCAAAGTCCCAAACAGGAAAAAGTTAAGCATGCAGAACCTGCAGCTGCAGACTTTTCAGCCTCGGTCATCATGTGAGACAGTAAGTCTCTTATGCAGACTGACACATACACACATACATATATACACACACAAAACACATACATGAATACACATATATACACCCATACATGTACATGTGTGCACACGCATACACACACACACACATACACAGCTTCTGTTTCTTGAGAGAACTCTAAGGCACCTACCTGTCTTTATGTTTGTATAGTTATTTCCTTAGGGGAAATGCACCAGGAGAACTCTTTCTAAGCCCGGTCATGGAGCTTTCTGAGTTTCCAGTGCACAGCCACATTCCCACTGGGAGACATTTACCTTCCCAGGCAGCTCCAGCTCTCAGCTGCTCCGCTTCCTGTGGGCTGTGCCCGCGTGCTCAGTGCCATAGCCACCTAGTTTACATTTCTCCTCTGGCTCCTTTTGTGATCTGGGCTTAGTGTTCCACATGTTTTATCTAGTTGGTGTCTGCCTGAGATTGGATAAGTGTCTTCCAAAGGCCCATGTGATGAAGCCTTAGTTCCCCTCACGGAGCTACTACAGGGAATGTGACTTTAGAGGTCCATCCTAGTAGGGGGAGGTTAGACCTTTGGGAGCACATTCTTGAAGGAGATACTAGGTGGCACAGTCCAGTCTCCAAAACAAGCCAGGTGCCCAAGGACTGAAACTGTGTGCCAGAAATAAGCCTTGTCTTCTTGTCAGTTACGTATCACAGGTGTTTTGTCACAGTGATGGAAAGCTGACGAACTCTCTTAAGTCACACTGTCTGGTAATCAGATCTGAAATAATAATGTACCACATGCGGCAGATTTGGCAGGTTCGGCAGTTTGAATACTTGGTCTCCAGTTGGTAGCCCTGTTTGGTAGGTGTAAGAGCCACAGGAAGTGGCCTTGCTGCAGGAAATGTGTCACTGTGGGTGGGCTTTGAGGTTTCAAAAGACGAGCCATTCCTAGTTGGTTCCCTCTGCTTCCTGTTTGTACTTCACGTGTGAGCCCTTAGCTCCCAGCTCCAGTCCCCATGTCTGCCTGCTGTCACACTTCCCTGCCATGATGGTGACTAACTCTTGTACCTCTGGAGCTGTAAGCCCAAAATAAGCCCTTCCTTCTCTATGTGGCCTTGGTCATGGTGTTTTATCACAATAGAAAAGTAACTAATACAGCAGGCTTTCTGAGAAACATCCAGAAGGAGAGAGGACAGCAGAGCAAGACAAGTTCAAGTCCTCTGATTGCATGGGCACTCCATCCAGGACAGCCTCGGAGAGCTGACCCATGCATGCATGCTGCCACTAGAAGGAGCTGCAGGCATGGACCACAGCTCTCTTCAGCAGGGGCAACTCCTGGGAAGGTCCCTGGACAGCCAACACTCAGTGGAGAAAGGGATGGATGCAGTCCTGGAAAGAGGGTGCGGGTGTGGGCGGCAGCAATCGAGGCACTGAGATTTTGCATATTTGTTTGAAAGAGCTCTTTATACAATCATATTCATCTTCTGTCACGTGTTCCCAGCTCAGCTTTAGGACCAGAGACAGAGTGATGGTAGAGTACTCCTCTGGAACGTGTGAGGCTGGCAGGTTCAGTGGTTTGAATACTTGGTCTCCAGTTGGTAGCCTTGTTTGGTAGGTGTAAGAGCCACACACACACACACACACACCAGGATTCAATTCAGCTTTAATGTTTATTATCATGCCCTCCATCCTGAAGATGTTTTGGTAGTAGTGGTGTTGGCTTGTTTATTTATTTATGCAGTCGGTTCTGTCCAATTTCCTTCGAGCTTTGAGATTCTGGCTCAAGATTACAAGTGTTGCCCTGCACTTCCTTCTAATGTTCTGTGGCTTTCTATCTTGCATTTAATTAACTTGATAAAGATCTCAGTTTATTACTGCTGTAATTTTGTGGCCAGCATTTTGCCAAATGCATAATGAGTTGTGCTAATATATTTTACTGGGTAATAGCCCTTTCCTAATGTGATTTAATGGCACTCTTATTGTTTAGGATGTCGTCTACGTGTATCCACATTTCTAGGCACGTGTTTCTGCCCCGCCTCCCCTGAGGTCATTTCAAGGCTATTCTGATCACTGAAACACAGCCTAGTGCTTTAATAGTTAGAGCAATTACCAGACAATTACCCAGGCATTTTTCTAGAACTCTCTTGGCTTTCTTTACAGGTCTAGATAAACCTTAAAACCTTTTGGTTAGGTTCTGTAAAGAAGTCCTGCTGGGACACTAACTACAGTCCTGTCTGCCTGCCGCTGGGAAGAACTGAGTCCACACCACACTGTTTTCAGTGGAGATTTCCCTAGTTTCGAGTTTTAATCCCTGTTTTTACTCTGCTTCTTCTCCAGTCTATGCCACCTCCTTTCTGCAGCAGGATCAGGACCATCCTCAGAAGAAGGTGATCTGTTCTTACACGGCAGCCACGGCCTCTGGGCAGCCACTACTGAAGCATCTGCGTCAGCGCATATTTTTCTATGGCAGGAAGAACTGTTTTAGGGTTGTTGGGGGTTCCCAGCTGTACCTGCTGTCTTCTGGCCACATCTGGTTTTGTTCTGAGAGCCCTGAGGACAGCACGTGGCTCAGGCCTACAGTTCTGTCACTGTGGAGGCTGTCCTGGGTCTCTCATTGGTTCTCCACTTGGTCCACATCCTCTGTACTCCTTGGTAATTTCCCTTCCCTGAGGGAGGCCTTTGGCACTAAGGTTTAACGGCCACGCAGTAATTCCCACCGACAGTCTGCCCATGCGGATTCCTCCACCTGATACTCTCCTTGCTGCTTCTGCGCATTTCTATTGGGGATAACGATGTTTTTTAATATAAATCTTTTTCTCATCGCATATTGTTGTCCTTCATAGCCTTACATTACTCTGACATTTTCCTGAGATTCCAAATCTGGAATTTTGAATGCTTTCTCCTTCTTCTTGGAGTCAGTCCATTTCCTGAAGGAACACTGGCCCTTATTACAAATGAAAACCGACGTGGTGGGTTTGTTGTTCTTTTTCAACCTTGTCTGGTTTTTATAGTATTGGGGCTTTTTAAACTTTTGCCTAGACGTCTTTATAGAAGGAGGCCCATGAACCTCGGGACGGGCTGTCATAGAACACTGGCTCCAAGGTAGAGTCTTCCCCGCAAAGATGGAAGAGCGGAGAAGTCAGAATTGATAGCCCTCGGCTTTCCAGGCAACCTTCTGGGAAGGTCTGGGAGGTGGGAGTGGGTAGGAATGGGATCCAGAGTGACAGACCCATGCAGAATGGCTTGTGTCCTGCATTTCAGCACCTCCTGAGCTGAACAGACTGCCCGCAGCGGCCACCCAGCCTGCCTAGTCACAGCTGGACTTCCCCTCCCAGAGGCCAAGGTGTTCCTGGGAAAGACACCCTGAACTCCACCTCTAATGCTATTTTCTCCCCCAACCCTACCCCACAGAACTCATGTCTTTTCTTTGTGGCTTTTCCACTTTGTTACAGAATTCTGGTTCTTCTGCCTCACTTTTGTGGACACAAAGCAGACGTTTTCTACAGCATCCTGTTGTTTCCTGTAGAAAGCGGTTTTAGAGATCTGCTCTTCGTCCATGTCCACCAGCTAACTCTTGTTTTCTGGAGCTTCGGAATGATCCCAAGACAACTTCATTTTAATCTTTGCCCCTCTTAGAAAACAGGAAAGTCCTGTCTCCGAGCTTGGCATCTGAGGACAAGCACAGAATGTAGACTGTCTTGGGTCACTCTTCACTCTCCCAGGGGAGATCAGCCCCCCTTCCAACAACTGTCCAGAGGATGAATGGAGCCCTTGGCCCCATTTGCTTCAAGCAGTCTCCCGGGTAGAACTGGTCATGGATCTCAGTACAGTGATGGTGTCTCGTAGTGGTTCCAGACCCCATTAAGGATCTGTAGCAAATCCTCCTACCACTTCATGAATGCTTCCCACGGCCTAACCCCCAACTCATGTCATGAAACTTCATGTGATGTGTTAGGAGACCGTGCTTTGAGATAGTGACTAGGTCATGAAGATGGAGCCCCCATGAAAGAGACCAGAGTCCTTACAAGAGAGGCCCCAGAGAGCTGCCTCCCCTCCCACCATATAAAAACACACTGAAAAGTGTCATCCGTGGACAGAGTGTCACCAGACAGAAAATCACCTGGTGCTTTAATCATGAGCTTCTAGCCTCCGAAGCTCAGAAATAAATTCCTATTGTTTATAAGCTACTCAGTCTATGGGGTTTTGTTACAGCAACCAAACAGATGGACATCTCCCATTTCCCCTCCTGCTTTCTCTTTTTATAAATAAAAGTTAGAAGCACGCTATCCTTCTGGAAAGCTATGTGAAGCACCATGCTGAGGACTCCTCTTCATCTTCATGGCAGCTCCACAGAGTAGAGCTAATTGCTGGTATTATTGTGAGGCTTATGTTATAGAGGGCAAAACTGAGCTCGGATACATGAGTGCCTTATCAGAGACCACACAGATGGGAAACATGGAATTCCATTCTATTAGCAGTTAGCAACCCTTTTTGAAGGGGCTCCACAATTTGGGACACAGCGTGTCCTTCATGGTGGCTTTTCTGCCTCAGAACAGATGGGCAAGCCAAGACTACGGCTGTAATATGTGACAGAAGAGCAGAAGGAGGGTCGGCTTTGGCTTAGTTTGAAGGCACAGTCCATCACAGCGGGGAAAGCAGGGTAACCGGAGCTCGGGGTGACTGGTCACATTGTGTCAGATCAGAAAACAGAGAAGACACTTATGTTCCACTGGCTTTTTCCTTTTATTCTGTCTGGGACCCCAGTCCATGTAACTGTCTCCCACATTTAGGGTGAGTCTCCCATGTCAGCTCACCCATTCTAGAAACCCTCCTATAGCCATGCCCAGTGGTTTTTCTCCTATTTAATTCTAAATCCCCTCAAGTTGACAAGCAATACTAACTCCAAGTCCATTCCTTGTCAATATGTTACACAAATATATCACTTTTAAGCCATACCCTTCTGCCCTTTATCCCCACAGGCTCATGGCCATCTCATAATGCAAAAGGCATCCAGTCCAACTCCCAAAGTCCCAGTTGTTTTTAATGGTCTCAACACTGTTCAAATAGGTGAGTGCAGTCTCTTCAGTCACTGAGGCAATCTCTTAACTGTGAGCCCCTGGGAAAGCAATCTAAAAACAAACTATTTGCTTCCAATATACAATTGCAAAGAACATTCCCATTACAAAAAAAAACATAAACAGGAAAAGAGCAGGGAATGACGGGAACCAGGTAAACACAGCAAATGCTAAGCCCACAGCTTCCTTTTCAGCAGTTAAGACTCACGATGGAATCATCTGGGGTCCAAAGGTCTTGAGTGACATTCCCTCACCAGGCCTGCCACCTGCACAGATAGCCTCTCTTGAGCCAGCTCCACTATGTGTGTGTCTTCTACTCTCCTTGGTGAATATCCTATGGTCCATGCTTCTCTAACATCCCAGGGTCTCCATGGCAACTTAAGCTTAACCTTCAAAGCATCATACAATGGCCTCCGATGGCTTCCTTGCAGGGATCCAACCCTGCACGTATTGCTGGCCTTACCATCTCTCTGAGACCTTGGTGCAGGCCTCCTGCTGTCATTATTGCATCTTTCACATATACAAAACCAGTAGCATAGGAATGCCACTGCCGACTTCTGCTGCCAACTTGAAATACAGCCCGGCTCCTTGGTCCAAAGCTGCAGTGGCTTTTGTGTGCTTGTATGGCTGACTCTAAGACAAAGTATTTCCCAGTTGTTTTTAAGCAGGGAACACCTGTAGTGACATTCTTAGCTCTGGCTCTCTCCTTTCAAATGGATTTCCATTTTTATAAGTTGGAGCCTTCTATGTGTGGAGGTTTATACCAAGGGCGCATTTCCTTTCCCTGATGAAGCAGTGCATTTCTAATAGTACACCTCTTTCTGCCCCACTTGTTTCTCTCTCTCTGACTGTAGACCTAGGTAAGACCGGTGAGCAATGACCATGCCAACAGCCTACATTCTATCCTTTTTTGACAATTCCTCCTTCAATCAAATTATTACTTTTTAATTTATCCACAATCAAATTCTCATGACATGTACAGAATGCAACCAAATTCTTTTTGCCAAACTATAACTCAAATGACCCCTATCCCAGCTCTGAATAGAGAGTCCTTGTTGTTCTCTGAAAGTTCATTACCTGGGCCTCCATTGCCCACATTTCTCTCAGGGTTTGAGTCGTCCAAACTTCCATCAGAACAGCTTATTGATATCTGTTTAAATTTTCAAAGGTTATTCTAGCCTGAAGTTCCAAACTCTTCCACATTCCCCCGACAAACCAGCTCTAGAGGCCTCATAACCTCATGGCCCAGTTTATCATACCATCGACTCCACTGCTCAGTACCAGCTTTTCTTCCAGCTCTAACAAAATGCCAACTCATGGAAGAGTTTGTGTGGGCTCAGAGCTTGAGGGTACACAGTCCATCAGAGCAGAGAAGGCACAGTGTTAGGCAGCTGGTCACATTGTAGCACAGTCAGGAAGAAGACCACTAAGGTGTCACATGCTTTTGCTGTTTCACCCAGTCCAGGAATCCAACTCTAGGAAGGTGTCAACCACTTTTAGAGTTAGCCATTCTCCCTCAGTGGGCCCAATCTAGAAATTCCCCACAGAAATTGTTCCCTTAAATAATTCTAGTTCTCATCAAGTTTACAATCAGTATTAACCCTCACAAATGGGATGCTGTTTTTCCATGTCCTTATAGAGGGAAAAAGATAGAAAGTAGCAAGAAGTCCTCTGAGGGCAAAAGAAATTCAAGGTCACTTTTCTATGATCCCCGATTACCTCCCCTCTCCCCCACTCCCTCTCTCTTCCTGGTGGCCAGTGTTACTGTTTCTTTTTTACTTTTTACTTTTTGCTGCTTATGCATTCTCTTTCCCTTAGATCACTCCCTTGGGAAGGCCTGTATTAGTATCCACGTCCTTAAGAGAAAAAGAACAAAACAAAATAATAAAACATTAAGAATAAACCACAGGGTCTGGAGAGATGGTTCAGAGGTTAAGAGCACTGGCTGTTCTTCCAGGGGTCCTGAGTTCAGTTCCCAGCAACCACATGGTGGCTCACGGCCATCTGTAATGAGATCTGGTGCCCTCTTCTGGTCTTCAGGCAGAACAGTGTATACATAATAAATTAATAAATCTTTAAAAAAAAAAAAAAAAAAAAGAATAAACCATGATATTCCCCCAAGCCTCCTTCCTTATAGTGTGGAATTCTTCTAAGGATAAGATTCTGAAATGAGAGAACATGGAGATATCTTTTCATCCTTACAAAACTGAATACATCAGCTGTTCATTCATCCCCCACAAGAGCAGAAAGTAGAATGCCCACAGTGTTAGTAAGTACGGTCTTAAATATGATGTAGTAACAAATAGTGTCCAAATCTCTGTGGCTGAAAATAGCACAGATTTGTTCTTAGTCTGTTCCACATACATTTTAAGTCATCAAAGTGCTCTGCTACTTACAGAAGATTCTGTCTTCCAGCAGCTGCTATTTCAAAGATTCTGGTCACTGAGCATGAAGGCAGAAGCACTGGGAAGATCCTGACATCAGTTCAAAACTCTAAGTTAGACATACAGCAGCCTTTCTATTCATAATACATTCTCCAGAAATAATCTCATGTCTCCACCCAACCACAAATGGACTGGGAAGTACAGCCCTACTAAGTGCTTACAGAGAGGGGAAACGTGACCAGACACTCACAGTGGCAACTTTCAGCTACTTCTGCCTGTGGCAGTCGGTGGTACCAAGACCCATGAGCTTCACAAGCAGTACAGTCTCCCAGATGGCTGTGACAAGATTAGCAGCCAAGGTCCTTTTAGAAAGTGGTTCTCAACCTGTGGTTGGTGAGCCCACATGGGTCATAGATCACATATTTATATTTGTAATCCACAACAGTGGCAAAATTACAGTTATAAAGTAGCAAAGAAATAAAGTTGTAGTTGGGGGGTCACCACAACATGAGGAACTGTATTAAAGGGTCACAACTTCAGGAAGGTTGAAAGAACCACTGCTCTAGAATATGTGAGAAGAGAAACCATCTCTCACTGTAGAGAAGGCCTCTTCCCATTTCCTCAGGTTTGAACGCTAACTCTCCTAGCTAGGTTATACCTACCCCATAGAATTAGCCTCAAGGTTAGCACTAACAGTGAATTACATTTTGATTAAACAACTAATGAACACTGAGCAGGACCAAGCTGTTGTCTCCTCCTTCAGGGAGGAAGTCAGTAACCCTCCTGGACTGTCATCTGCACAGGGCAGATGTGCTGGCTGCTGGCAACAGGAGTTCCCCCAGCTTGTTCTCTTTTCAAATAAGCGAAGGAGCCAAGCTACATATCACTGAGATCTTTTGTTGCAAAATGTTGTAAATGTAAATTATTAAGGAGAATCAGTTTTCACTGTTGCTATTGCTAAAAGATAATTCTGTTTTTTCAGCCAGCATCTCATTCTCCCTGGGCTCCTATGAACAGAAATGTATGTACATATATATGCATGGGTGTGTGTATGTATGCGTGTATATGTGTGCATGTGTGTATGTGTATCTGTGTGTGTATGCATGTGTACATGTGTGTATGTATATATATATGTGTGTATGTGGTGGTTTGAAAGAAAATGGGCCCCAAAGGGAGTAGCACTATTAGAATGTGACTTGTCGAAGTAGGCATGGCCTTGTTGGAGGAAGTGTGTCACTTAGGGGCCAACTTTGAAGTCTCTTTTGCTCAAGCTTCACTCAATGTGACAGTCAGTGGACTTCCTGTTGCCTGCAAGATGGAGCACTCTCAGCTCCAGCACCATGTCTGCCTGCACACTGCCATGCTCCCTCTGAAACTCTAAGTGAGCCTCCCCGATCAAATGTTTCCTTCATAAGAATGGGTGTGTGTACATGTTCTGAAGCCCCTTTCCTCACTCAGAACCTTTTCCCTGGGGAGATACTGTCCCCTGTGTGCAGCCACAACCTCCGATGACACCTTTAGAATTCCTGACGGACATATCCAGACTTCTGCCCTGTGCCTCATCTGCCTTCCCTGTCAGTGTCCCAAATTCAGTTGTCTCAGGTTAAGTGTCCTCCCTCTGCTTCCTCCCTCCCACTCTCTGTCTCCCTCTCCCCTCCATCCTTCCCTCCCTCACCCTCCTCCTCCTCCTCCTTCTTTCTATCTCTCTCTCTCTCTCTCTCTCTCTCTCTCTCTCTCTCTCTCTCCTATTCTGACTGGGTGATAAGCCTGCTCCAGGTTCAACCCATTCTCCCTCTCTGCCACCCCCAACACACGATGGAGCCAAGATGGGTTCCTGCAAGGTCACTCTCCCTCATGGTCCCTGTGCTTCGGCTCTCAGCCTCCCCAGTCCTTCTAGTGCATATTCATATTAAACACGAATATATTACTCTAAAGAATGAATTGAAGGTGGGTATTGTGCCACACATTTACAATCCCAGCATTTGGGGGCCTGAGGCAGGAAGATAGCTCCAAGTTCAAGGCCAGCAGTGTCCACCCAGTGAGTTCAAAGTTAGTCTGAATTAAAAGATGAAATCTTATATCAAAAAATAATAATAACAGCAAAAGTGAATCAGGCCATTTTTATAAACTTGTTGGTAGAATCCTCTTCCATCTAAGATGAAGGTCCAAGTCCTGGCCCCCACACACTTCATCATACCCTCTGCCATTTTCCTCCTTGCCCACAGGACCCGGTCTGCTCACCATACTGTGTGATGCTTTCTTCTGCCCAATACTCTAGTCCATCCTGTCCCTCTGCCAGACATGCCTCTCTTCTGCTTCCTCGTCTGCCCTGTGCCCTCCCAGATTCTTCAGCTAATGGCTCTTCCTTACAGGGGCTTCTCCTGGCTAAACACTGTCTCCTTAGGCCCTTTTCAACTGATCCTTTTATTTTCCCCCCACATCATTTAAAACACTTTTTAAAAATCTTTATGTGTGTGTGTGTGTGTGTGTGTGTGTGTGTGTGTGTGTGTGCACATGCATGCAAGCAGGTGTAGAGATCAGAGGGCAACCTTGTTGAGTCCGCTTTACTTCCTCATTTATGTGGGTTCCAGGGACTGAACTTGAACAACCAGTGTCTTTATCCACTGAGCCATCTTGCTGGCACCACACTTTTAATTAACATTTATGTCTAAGATTAGTCACATGACTGTAAGTTACACAAGGACAGCAATCATGCTGTTTTGCTCAAGACTCTCTTCGGCCCTTTGCCCCAAAATTAGGACAGACTTCAGTACATAATAAGCATCGAGAAATACCTGTATACTAAGTGAGCAAACCTGTGCACCTAGACCATGGAATATAGTAATAATGATGACTTCTAAATTCAGTTTCTTACCCAAAGAGCAAAAGGGCATGTGCATGGAGCTGATTGTTTGTAAAAGAAAGAAATTAAATACCCCGCCATGTTCATCAGCAGAGGAAACACTAAGTAAAATGATCCATCCATTGAGAGAGGATCCTGCAGGGTTAACAGAGGCTGAAAAGGATCTTTATATAGTTACACCTTAATGTGCTTAACAGTGAGTACAGTATGATGCCTTTTGTCTAAGAAAAGAGGCAATGTATGTGCCTGCCTTCTTTTGTCTAAAATATGAATAGAACATTTCATTTTAAAACAGACACGAGAAGAGACGGGAGCAGGGGCCAGGTGCTCGCTCTACGCACTTCCCGGGCAGTTTAGCTTCAGAATCCCATCATGAAGTTACAAAACAAAATCAAACCCAACTTGAAGGAAAAAATCTTACAAATGAAAACAAAAGAAACCTATCATGATGATGTTTAGCCATTTTAAATAAATCTAAGCCACAGGACTGGGACTACACACACACACACACACTCACATACACACTCACACACACACTCACACACACACTCACACATACACTCACACACACACTGGTGCAGTTGAAAGAAAGGACAAAGATATTCTCAGTAGCTTTCAGCTGTCTTGTTTTTTTGTTTGTTTGTTTTTTGTTTTTTGTTTTTGTTTTTGTTTTTTAAGCTAAGGATCGAACCCAGGGCCTTGCACTTGCTAGGCAAGCGCCCTACCACTGAGCTAAATCCCCAACCCTGTCTTGTTTCTTAATAAGTGATGTTGTTGCTGTTGTTTTGAAATCATGCACTTGCACTCTCACACAAAATGCTTAAAAATCAGTCTTTAGTCCTACTGTAAGGCTAAAGTAATATAAAATCAAAAAAGCTAAAATCTTGGATTTTGCTTAGAAATATAAATATGAACTCACAGCACACTTTTCTTCTCAAAAATAAAAAAAGTACCGCATATTTTCTAGTGTAGTAGCAATACAGATTTCTTTGATTTTCAAGAAAAATGCCCAGAAGCAGAGAAAATCATGTTATGATTACCCCCAGCACCCACACTTCAGTCCCTATGTAACTTTTCTAGGGCTCTGTTGTGGAGAAGGAGAGCTTGATTCAGCGTTCATCAGAAATCCTGAGTGTTTAATCTAGATGATCTCCTCATATTGGAAAACAAGAAAGCTAACCCAGTTATCTGGGAAACCTCTAAAATATCGGGGACCAAGCTGGAAGGATTCCCACTCGCCGAGAACAAACGAGCAAAAAGGAGACCAAAGAGCTGAGTTATATGAAATAAGTTAAAAACCCACAGGTAAAACAGCAGCAATAAACCCTGCACCAATCACACTGGGTCACTATTCCAAAAACCGGTACATGGAAAGAAGAGAACGTATGCAGACTTCCTACCTATACACACTCTCTGTGAGGGCAGCTGACCAATGACAGCCCGGAAGGCCCTGTCTATAGATAGAGTCCAGCTAACAGATGCAGAAATAATTGCTCTGTTAGGGTGTCACTATCGACACCCTCATAAAACCATGGATATGCTGAGCAGTGGGCCTTTAATCCCAGCACTTGGGAGACAGAGGAAAGTGGATCTCTGTGAGTTCGAGGCCAGCCTGGACTACAGAGTGAGTTCCAGGAAAGGCGCAAAGCTACACAGAGAAATCCTGTCTCAAAGAAAAAAAAGAAAAAACATGGATATGCCATGACCGTGGAGAGCCAGCAAACCCATTAGATGGGAATCTGAAAAGAAAATTCCCACTTATGAACTATATATCCAAAAAGGAGAGATGCCAGCCTCGAATTGCCCTGGTGGCAGGCAGTGGGAGGAACCCAGAAACACACAATAAACATTCCTGCTTTAAAAATAATAAAAAAAAAAAGAACCCAAGCTGATGGAGCCAGTTATCCATTCACACAAGACAGAGAGCGGCACCTCTGAATAGTCAGCCAACCCAGCACATGGAAATTTCTATGGGACACTTTATTCAGTTTTTCCAAGTGAATAACAAAGCAAAATGGCGAGAGGGGTGAGTGTGTAACAAATATGTGCACACCCTTCCCGCCTGTCATTAATCAGCTGTGAAGAGAACGAGGGGAACCTGACCGCTGACTAGACTGAGTGATATGAAGGAATTACATCACATCTCCAGCGTCATAATGACAAAATGGCTGTTTTTAAGTAGCCCATTTCTCTTGGAGATTCATAGTTAAACATTTATGGACAAAACAGTCTAATGCCTGGTCTTCTTTTACATTGTTCATTGTGGGGGTGGTCATCATAGCAGGGACGAAGGGGATGTTTTGTAGGTAAAGCAAGAGAAAAATGTAGCTAACTGCTTCAACTCAGTTTTCCCAACCTAAATCTTCTCAACACATATTAATAAAATAAAAAGTTAGCTCTTAATTCTATTCAAGAATATGAATCACATGTGTTTTCAATAATAATTTGACTTTATATTTAAGACTATAAAATATACACTAAAAGTTGTTTAGCCCAACTGCAATAGATTGGCAAAGCCAGAAGCCCCTCCTCCACACTTGTGTCTCTTGCTGGGAAAACAACTCAGTGGTAATCACAGTCATGGAGCCTCCCTGGCCCCTCACCCTTGGCCTGAGCCAGGTGCCGCAGTTTGCACAGGTTACTCTTCTGAGGACACAATATAGTCCAGCTCCAGGTTGTGGCCTCCATGGCCAGGCAAATCTGGGTTCAAGCAATGCTTTCTGTCCCATTTCCTGCTATTTTACTGACTGTACTATCTGCTCACATTGGTGAGCTGATGTAGACTCCTTCCTGATAAGACCCTCCCATCTCTTCTTGAGAAAAGTCATCCATGGCCTATTCTGGTACATTCCTGCCTTGATGAGCAGGTGGCGATGGTCTCTTTACAAGGGATAATGCGGCCAGTCTGAGATCAGAGCAACTGATGACGAGCTGCTGAGATTAGAGACAACTGTGTCAAAGACACATCATCTTTCCAGCACCATGGGCCCTATGAGTGTGAAGAGCAATGGACGGACATCAGTGATCAAAACACTCTGGGCCATAGCTTCTGCATTCAAGGTGACCTTTCATGCGAGAGACAGAAGATGGTGGAACCGGGTGGGCCTAAACATGTCAATCAGAGAGATGTTGGCTGGAACCCAAACCAGCTTCCTACTAGATAGTTTAACATAGGCAATAACTTTCACTTTCTGGGCCCCACATTCCTCTCGTATGCACTGGCTTGCTGTATAACCAGCCCCCACCACCAAGCCCACATGGGGAGCCCGAGAGAGACTCCCTATGAATTTCAAGAGGGTTACTAGGCAGCAGAAGTGAACCTTTTGGAACATCGTGTCCATGTAAATAGTCCATCCATCTTCTCATCCTGTTCCAGAGGTCTTTGCATATATTTTGGGGTTTCTGGCTTGGCTCTCCAGCCCTGGGAACCTTTGGCCCCAGCTCTTTCCAAGTTGAAGACTCTTACATTCCTCCAGCACCCTGGTCACTTCCCTCGGTAAGACTTTGTGGGAGGGACAATTCCAGGGGAGACAATTGCAGCTGCCACACTGGTACAGGAGGGAGGAGGACAGTGTGGTGGCTCCACAATCTTCACTATCAGAAAATGATGAATGACTTCCTGCTCAGGCCGAGAAACTTGCTAATTAACAATCTGGCATTGTCATCCGCAGTCTGCTGTCCAGCTCGTTTGTCTTTGCAGAAACACTAAATACTGGAGGTCCCGCTTGGGGCATGGGTTCCTTTCTAGCTGCCTCTTTATGTGGAGGCCTGGAGGAAACGCTAGTGGGGAAGGGTCAGTGTGCTTCATAGGCATCCTGGGGACATCTGGGGCACAGAGTTGGGAGAAGCGACGTTACAAAAGAGTCAGTCAGAAGAAAAACAAATGTACAGGGAGTCTCAAGAGGTGCCAGAAAAGGACGTGCTGCTCTTGCAGAGGATGAGTTCAGTTCCCACCATCTACATGGCAGCCCACAGGAGATCCAGTGTCCTCTTCTGGCCTATGCAGGCACTTGCATACACGTGGTGCCTATACATACACTAAGTATGTGTACATATACATAAAATAAAATAATAAAATATATTTTTAAAAGAAAAATTTAAGGCCCTTGCCATTTCCTCTTCCATTAAATCCTCAGAGGCACTGTAGGGGTTAAGTGGCGGGGTTAATGTTATTTGGAGCTGAACAACCTGGAAAAATGATGTGTCTTCAGAAAGGGCAAATAATGTCCTCAGGGTCACATCACTAGTAAATGCTCCATTTCATATTTCAGCACAGTCAGTTTGAGTCCAGAACCACTGTTTGTGACCCTCATATGATACACTCCTCGATACGACCAGCAACTACATGATACACTCCTCGATACAACCAGCAACTATATATGATACACTCCTCATACAACCAGCAACTACATGATACACTCCTCGATACAACCAGCAACTGTAGACTTTAAACAGCATGACTGAAGATGTAACATACATGGAAAATTATGGATGCAATATACTCAAAAATCAGGATTTCATGGATGGAAGGGATAGAATCTGAGAAGAGTATAGAAAGCTTCTCATGCTGCATGGCAAATTCATGGCTGTTCATATGTGTTGGGTTTCAATGTCTGTGCACGTGTGTGCCTATGTGTGTGTACATATGTACCCACACGTGTATGACTGCACGTGTGCATAAGTGTGTGTGCATGCATGCATGTGTGCGTGTATGCGTGTACATACATGTATGTGTGTGTCTGTATATGTACACCTGTGTGTAAGTGTGTGAAACCTAAATGATGCATTCATAGGCCAATAATAGTCACCAAAAATAAAGTCAAATTCACTTGTCGAAATTATTGTACAGAATTATACCTAATACTATTAAGACTTTGTAACAGACACTTAAAAACTGTGTTTGCTGAAAAGCATTGACTGCACTCCAGCCCACAAGGAGATATTAGCCTGGCATCTGTATTCTTTACTTGGGATTGGTTGCCTACTTATCCTGTATGTGGAAATGCTAACCACTCAAGGAGTCTATGTACCACACATTGGCAACTAACCCCTCTCATCCCCCTGCAAGGCTAAGGCAAAATAAATAAATAAATAAATAAATAAATAAATAAATAAATAAATAAATAAATAAGAGAAACCAAGGCATCTTAGTGTCAGCTTTCACAGAGTCCCCTCCAGACCTCCAGAGGCAGGAGGAGATCCTCCTCAGTCACTGTCCTAAGCATGAAGTCACCTCAGATCCCAGAAACAGCATGGAGACCATCACTCCACTGTGAGACCAGCCCTATGCAGAAGCAGTCACCTAGCTTGCTCCCCTCAGGCAAGAAGGACTTCTTTGAAACATTTTGTAGAATCATGGCTGACACAGTGGTCAACTAGACCTCACTCTGACAAGGACAACCTAAGTATACATACCTCTCATGCCCTGCCCCAATTGCACCATATTTAAACTTAAAGGTTGTGTCAGTCCTCGAAAATGGGCATGGGGATTATTGGACCCCTTAATCCTCATGTTTCATATTGTCAGCTCCTCCTTTCCCTGCTCCCCATCCTTTGTATTTGTTGTGCTGAGGATAGGTGGCCCAGCCTGGCCTGTTGGGGCCTCCAGGGCTTCTGCCCCTAAATGTCAATAACAACCATAAAGAAAAAGAAACAAAGTTCCTGTCTGTGTGATACAATGCCACAAATGTAGGCTAGCATGTATGAAAATTATCAACCAGTTCTGAGGATTCACAGGGTCCTCTGGCCGGAGGTCTGTTACAGGATTTCCTGTAGGCTAAATACCGGATGCTCAGAAAAAGACTGCAATTCCAGGGTGGCCCCTGGTGCTGCCCTTGGCAGGCCTATGCTTTCAGTCAGTCTGACTTCCCAGGCCTGTGACTGCTCTGGGGGACATTACTCTTATCTCTCTGGTGTCAGCAGCCAAGAGGCCTAAGGAGACCATGAAGAAGGAGGAGTCTGTGTCCCTGGATGCTTCTTGAGTGCCTTTGCAAATGACCAGAAAGCCACTGTCTTATTTAGTGTTGCTATTGCTGTGATGAAACACCATCACCAAAGCAACTTGGGGAGGAAAGGGTTTATTTGGCTTATGCTTCCACATCACAGTTCACCATCAGTGGAAGTCAGGACAGGAACTCAAACAAGGCAGAAACCTGAAGGCAGGAACTGATGCAGAGGCCATGGATGGGTGTTGCTTACTGGCCTGCTCCTCGTGACTTTCTTATCCTGCTTTCTTATAGAATCTGGGACCACCAGCCCAAGGATCTCCACCTACAACGGGCTGGGCCCTCCCCCAACAATCACTAATTAAGAAAATGTCCTACAGGCTTGCCCACAGGCAGATCTTAGGGAGGTATTTTCTCAGTTGAGGTTCCTTCCTCTTAGATGACTCCAGTAATCATCAGGGAGATGCAAATCAAAACGACTCTGAGATACCACCTTACACCTGTCAGAATGGCTATGATCAAAAACACTGAAGACTCATGCTGGAGAGGATGTGGAGCAAGGGGAACATTCCTACACTGTTGGTGGGAATGCAAGCTTGTACAGCCACTTTGGAAAATCAATATGGTGCTTCCTTAGAAAATTGGGAATCAATCTCCCTCAAGACCCAGCTATACCACTCTTGGACATATACCGAAAGAATGCTTAATCATACCACAAGAACACATGCTCAACTATGTTCATAGCAGTATTATTTGTAACAGCCAGAACCTAGGAACAACCTAGATGCCTTTTAACTGAAGAACGGATAAAGAAAATGTAGTAAATACACACAATGCAGTACTACTCAGCAGAGAAAAACAATGGCATCATGAAGTTTACAGGCAAATGGATGGAACTAGAAAAAAATCATCCTGAGTGAGGTAACCCAGACTCAGAAAGACAAACATGGTATGCACTCACTCATAGTGGATACTAGATGGAAAGCAAATGATAACCAGACTGCAACTCACAACTCCAGGGAGGCTACCTGGAAAAGAGGACCCTGAGAAAGACACAGGGATCGCCCAACACAGAGAAATGGATGAGATCTACAAGAGCAAATTGGGGGTAGTGGGGTAATGAAGGGCAAGTGTTGGGGGAAAGAGAGCTTAGGGGAGTGGGAGGTACCAGCTGGATCAGGAGAAGAGTGGGAGAATGGGGAGGGAGACACCATGATGAATGAAGACCCCAGGGGAATAGGAAGAAGCAGAGTGCTAGAGAGGTCCCCAGAAATCCACAAAGATACCTCCACTGTAGACTACTGGCAATGGTAGAGAGAGAGAGAGAGAGAGAGAGAGAGAGAGAGAGAGAGAGAGCCTGAGCTGACCTGCTCTGGTGATTGGATGGCCGAACACCCTGGCTGTCATGATAGAACTCTCATCCAACGTGTCATGGAAGCAGATGCAGAAATCCATGGCCAAGCCCCAGGTGGAGCTCCGGGAGCCCAATCAGCAAGAGAGAGGAGGGATTGTATGAGCGAGAGATATTGAGACCATGATTGGAAAAAGCACAGGGACAAATAGCCAAACTAGTGGAAACACATGAACTGTGAACCAATGGCTGAGGAACCCCTATGGAACTGGATCAGGCCCTCTGGATAAGTGGGACAGTTGATTAGCTTGAACTGTTTGGGAGGCCCCCAGGCAGTGGAGCCTGGACCTCTCTTTGGTGCATGGGCTGGCTTTTTGGAGCCTGGGGCCTATGCTGGGACACTTTGTTCAGCCTTGGTGTAGGGAGGAGGGAACTGGACCTGCCTCTGCTGAGTCTACCAAGCTGGGCTGACTCCCCAAGGGAGACCTTGCCTTGGAGGAGGTGGGATTGGGAGGTGGATTGGGGGAGAGGGCTGGGGGGTGGGAAGAGGGAAGATGGGGAAGTCTATGGCTGATATGTGAAATTAAGTTAATTATAAAATAAAAATATATATATTTAAAAAGAAACTAGCAGTACAGCCACCCTCAAGATGTAACAATTTAAACAGTAAATGAGCCAGTGCTATCCATAGGCATGTGACAATTCACTACTGTACTCACCCATCTTGGCTGCTACAAGAGTGTGCCCTTATAGTCAGATACATCACCCCACGTCCTGGAACTCACTCAGGTACCAGGGTAAACAAGTATGGCATTGGTGAAGTGAGGGTTGCCGTTAGCCTCTCTGAGTACTCTGGTCTGGAAGGTTCCAGTGCCAAGTGATCTGGGCCTGGGCTCCCCAGACCAACCACCCTCAGGCTTTCTACCAAGCCATCAGCCAGAGGAGGGTCACTTGTGTCTCTCAAATCATTCTTTCGTCATCTGGATGTAGCAAATGCCATCTCAGAGGACAGAGTGATGTCAGTACTTACCTTGGTGCTTTCTGGAGTATGAACGCCTGCCTGTCACCTAGATGCTGTTGTTGCTCCTTCTCTGTAGTATGGAGGCCCCAGCCACTTGTCTCCTTCCTTGCCTCTCACTCTCCTCTATGGGCCTCTGAGGCCAGTGGGCCCTGTGGGAACTTCCAGACTCCCAGACTCTGTAGAAGGACTCCCCTTTCTGCCATGGTGTAGGTCATAGATCAGATCAGAGAAAGAAATTATGTATGTGGCTCCCAGCAGTGAGGAAGCCTCAGGAAGAGGCAGTTGGGATGGCTGTCCTCAGCCATGCTCACAGCCCCCACTAGGTTCCTCTTTCTGTCACCTGGATCTCCCCTGGTGGCTGGACACAAACGAAGGATGAGTTGCAGCCTCAAGAGCTGAGATTTCTCCTTTTAGTAATTCTTACTGCAGCCTCACATTCAACCAAAAGTGAACCTGCTCAAGTTCACTCTCTGGGAAGTAAATCCTCCCTGGGAGCACTCCAGTGAGTCTTCCCAGGAGAGCACTCCAGCATTCCTGCCAAGTCACTAACCTAACACATGAAAGATCGCTCTTTGATTCCTCACTGTGACACACAACTTCATGCTCTCTGCTGTTTCCATCACGTTAACTAACAAGGCAAAAGAAGCCAGAAATGATGGAATATTGCCTCTGCCAAAGAATGGGGCCCTGAGTAGTTTCTCAAGTGACACTGAGGCTTGCTCTCAGGATTTCAATAGTTCCAGAAGAGATGTTCATCTATTATGAAATCCAACAATTCTGTGTGTGTGTGTGTGTGTGTGTGTGTGTGTGTGTTAATAATTCAAAGTAGATTGAAAGAAAATCTGAGGTAATCATTTTGTAGCAGCAGCATCGTTAAGCCCCCGGGAATAACAACTTCCCAGAAGTCCTTATCAGCCCAAAATTATTTTTATCTGCCCAAAATTAGTGTTATCTTCTCCCAAATTAAGGAAAGTTTAGATTGCAAGATTGCAACAAGTTGGAACAATTCACAAAGAAGAAGGAAAAAAAAAAAAAAAACAGCCCTGAGCCCTGGCACAGAAGCCAGGAGTTGATACTTGTCCATTTCTTCTGTAGTGAAACTTACCAGGGCCACAGGCCAGGCCATCCTAACTAACCCCCACTCACAAGAACGATGAAGAAAGCATCAGCCACAGGATGGAGAAAAGGTTGCAGCCATCCCTTACTTCTAATGAAACATGTGCAAAGGTCCCTAAAATCCAGTGACAAATGTCCCTGTGAGGGACATCTTCCCCGACAAATGTCTATAAACTTGCTACCTTACCCTGATTGTACATACCCACATATAATTATAGAATTATTTCTATGGCCACCTACTTACCGTCTGCCACCTTGGATAGCCTATGAGCCCACTGAGGGTAAGAATATTCTCTCTATGTGTTGTATTGTCCTTATCTCCTTGTTCATAGTCTCCGAAGGTTTCGCTGAATAGCAGGTGGCCTTGTTCCTAACGATTCTGGATTCCCTTCTCTATCCTCAGTGATGACCTGGAAGGGAAAATCAGCTTACATCACTTTGAATTACCTCAAGGTAATCTTGAGAAATTTCACAAAGTCAGACGAACCCAATTGCTCAAGTTCAAACCAAAGTTCAACATTACCAACAATCAAAATGACCAACATTCCAGAATCCAGGTCTTCTGGTGAAAAAACAGAACTCATCTGGTTCCAAATGATAGTTGGCGTGGTGAAGCACACACACCTGGAGGAAGAGCATCCTAGGAATGACAAGTGAATGCCAAGACCATCCCAGTGAGTGCCAAGGACGGAAGGTGGGAACTCTCCCGGTCTATTAGAGACCAATGGCACCATTGTTGGGGTAGTGCACTTGGGAGGAGAGGTTTACTCTGAGATACCCCTGGATGGATTTGAAAACGGAATTGTGCTCAGACATATTCTAAAGTCTGGCTGTAGTTACCATAGGAGGAAGAAGGGAGTAAGGGAAGAATGAATAGGCAAGCATCACTGATGTTGGCCTGCTGCGGGTCTGTATCTGTGAACGTCATTCTCCTGAGTGAATCTAGAGAGGGTTTATGGGACTGTCTGAGAAACAGAGAAGGGAGCAAGTCCCTGGTTGACTCAAAAAGCAATTCCCATATTTAACATAGCAATTCGGTGTTATCCCTAGAATTCTGAGCCCAGAGAGAAGAAGGTATTGTGTCCTGGGAACAGGCCAAGCATAATTTCTCTGCCTCTGGTTGAAGGATCAATAATTGGAATCCACTTTGAGTCTCTAAGAATCAACTACAGCTCAGACATGGCTGCCTGAAGCTCTGCCAGCAGTTGCCATGTGTGGAGAAGCAGCAATCCTACAGGCCCAGCTGCTCTCTCTCCAAACCCATCTTAGGTTCAGACTGCTACCAGGCTCTGCACAAACTTCTCAGTTCATCTCTGGGGGTCCTCATATTTGTGAAAATTCCTCCACATCTCTTGAGACCAGTTTAGTGACCATGGTAGGGACATAGCCAGGATCTAGGAAAAGCAGGCAATAGTACTGACAGAGCTCCTTGCTAACTGGGACCTGGAAGACACCTGCTTCCCGAGGGGATCAGCATCATTCTCTATGAAATAGAATTGGTGCCTTTGCTGACCTCAGTGAGGTATTAGAAATGCCTAGCAGGTACCTGAGAGAGCGAGCAAACACTTAGTGAGGATCTGTTGTTATCTGTACAAATTATCTCTGTATTCCCCAGAGATAATTTTATGGGAGGAAGGTGAGGCTTTTTTGACCTCTTACCAGGTACCTTTTTTTTTTTTTTTTAACAAAAACTAAAATACATTTTTAAGCATAGCACTAACCCTTTCTAGTTTTCTGAAGTTTTCAAGATGGTTCTCAGGCTGTACAGATTAACCCAATCGTCTTTTAGAGTTGGGTTTTCCCAGACAGGTTAATGCTTATGATTGACAGATTTGACAACCCAGTAATAAGGAGTAATATTGTATACACAGTCCCAAAGGACAATGGCAGAAAACCATGAACCACATTCCAGCTCTCTGTGACCTCTGCCAACTTGAAGAGTTGGCCATGAATCACCATGATTTAAATACTTGGTAGAATTCATTTTCATTCTACTGGACTCTGGAACTCTGACTACCTGTGATATAAATGAACATGTCCCTTTGGTCACACTCAGGATGGATGAAGGAGACCCCACCATCCTCAGGGTCTTTACTGTCTCACAGTGGGAGGTAAGCTGCCTGCGTTGCCCTGGACCAGTGCTTGCAAGTGTTCAGTAAATGTTTGATGACATTGATGAATATCAGCCTCTCAAGGTGGTCTCTACAACCAGCATGATAGATTGAGGGACCCTGTCGGCTAGCTGTGACAATTATTGATATCCACATAACATGTAGAAGCAAAAGTTGAGTGCTTGGTACAAAGGTCAAGGCATTAAGCAGAGTTGCTGCAAATGTCCAGGGAATACAGACTCTGCTCACAGCGTGACCACCTGGCCCCCTGCTCTGGGCATCAGGACTAATTGGCATCTGGAGGGCATCAGGAAAGAGCTGTGGGCCAGTTGAGGTCACCGTGGCCACATAACACCCTGCCTCCATTTCTCTGTTAATTGGGTTGCCAGAATTATTTGTTTTACTTTTTAAACCCTCCAGACTCTGGCTCCGGTCCAGGCCCACCTTGTTTTAGCTGACAGTACACCTCTGGGGACCGGGTGCCACTTCTGAGCCCCACTCAAGGCCCACTCACATCCCTGCCCACACAGCAGCCACCTGGGAGCACTCAGGTCACTTTCCAAAACAAAGATTGACGGGGATCATAATGTGACCCGCTGTTTTCTCAACTCTGTGGGTTGTTTTCTTTTTCTTTTCTTTTTTTTTTTTTCTTCAGAATTTTCAGAAGGGCTTCTTCACCACCTCACTAGGTCCTTGGCTACAATGTATTTATAGGCTTAAAATGCATAAATTGGTTCAGACATTTGCAGTCTCAAAGATAATCCACTTCCTAAACTGTACAGTAAAAAGCTTGTAATTAAGGACCAGCACAAAACAGAGAGTGGACCCCACTGCAGACTAGTAACTGTAGTTAATAATAAAGTAACAAGTAAACCTGCAGCACTGGGCACCATAACTACAGTGGGTGACAAAGGGTTACTGCAGCAGTTTGAATGAGCAGTGTCCCGTGTGGGCTCGGGTATTTGAACACTTGCTTCCTAGTTGATGGCACTGATGCTGGAGGCTATGGATGTGTACTAGAGGAAGCATGCCATTGGGGGCTGTGAAAGTGTGCAGCCTCTCCTCACATCCTGTTTGCTCTCCCAGTGTATGAAGGAGGCAGCTTCCTCCTCCTGCTGCCTGCTGCCATGCTGGTATCTTCTTACAAACTCTCCTATCTCTGTCTTTCTCTTCCTGTCTCTATGTCTCTCTGTGTCCCTCTGTGTCCCTGTGTGCGTGTGTGTGTGTGTGTGTGTGTGTGTGTGTGTGTGTGTGTCTTTCTCTGGAATCATAAACCAAAACAAACTCTATTTTACCAGTTCCTTCCGGTCAATGGTATTCATCACAGCAACAGAGAAGAAACTAATAAGCTATAAGAGAATTCTTCATATTACCTGCTCAGTTTTTCCTAAATCAAGGCATACACCTTTAATTCCTGCACTCTAGTGGCAGACACAGGGGGATCTCTATGAGTTTGAGGCCAGTCTGGTCTACAAAGAGAGCTCCAAGCAGCTAAAGTCTATATAAAGATATCCTGTCTCAATAAATAAATAGGTAGGTAGGTAGGTTGATACATACATACATTTATTCATACATACATACATACTTTCTCTTAAAAAAATGAAGTCTGCTAATTAAAAATAATTATATGGGCAGGAAAGGAATAGAGGGGTGCAGATGAAAGAAGATGGTCTGGTATTTGGGTTAATTTTGGAGGCTGAGTGATGATGGATCTGTGGGTGCATCCTTATTTTATCTCCACAACAAATGTTTTTATCAAACTAGTTTGATAATCCAACAATGTACCTTCTCTTATTTTTAAAAAATAATAATTTAGTGCTGAAGAGATGGCTCAGTCAGAAAAGCACTTACTGTACAAGTCCAAGGACCTGAGTTCAGATCCCCCAGCCCCCATGTAACAGCCAGGTACAACAGTGCACATCTGTAACCCCAGCCCTTGCAGGGAAAGGGACAGAGGCAGAAAGATCACTGAAGCCTATTGGCCAGCTACAAATCAATGTGCTCCACATCTAGTGAAACTAATAGTCTCTCTCTCTCTCTCTCTCTCTCTCTCTCTCTCTCTCTCTCTCTCACACACACACACACACACACACACACACACACACACACACACACACATGACCACACACAATAATATTACTATTATACTTGTTGCAGACATTTGAAAGGTGATGACAAAGAATCACCCAAACCATGCTATCATCAACACTTTGGCTGTATCTACAGACCACAAAACTGAGATCATCCTGAACAAGCAGCCTGGGACTCTGCTCTTTGTTTAAACTTAGTGTTGTGCTATGAACAGCCCCCTATGCCTTAAAATAGCTCCCAAAGCATGCATTTCACAGTATAGCTACAGCATAAAGGCTAGAAGCTAAATCCCCCTGAAAGGCCTTTCCCCATCTGGTTGAGATTGTCAGAGGTGTGAATCTGCAGTATCTTCCAGTCCTGTGATGGGGATGCCTGACAGCCAGGAAGCCCTTTGGACCCCAGCTGAGGGTGAATTCCTCACACTTCACATTATAAAGAACCTCAGCACTGTTTAATGTAGAAGAAGGGCCTTTTGTCCTCAAAATGTACACAGGCTCTGGTGGATTTTCCTCTTATAGAAACAGAGGCAGGATTTGCATATTCAGAGCCTGATTGTGATGTAGTTGCTAGGCTCTGCCTGGACCCACAAGGTAGTATGGGGACCTGGGGTATCCAGATTCAATGTCTACAAGGTTAAGGTGAAAACAGTGAACTTCTCTGACACCTCCTCCCACTCAGTAATACACTTCAGAGCTCAAGTAAGTCTGAATGATGCTGCAGTGAGAAAATCAAAGCTTATCCCCCCCACTCCCATGGCTGTACACCACAGAGCTCAAGGAAAAAAAACTGTGAGTCTTGGCTGGGGAGTGACAGCCTTTTCAACTATCCATCCCTCCTGACACAGAAAATCTGGGCTGAAAGTGGGTTGCAATGGGGTGGAACAGCCAGCAAATGGAACACACGCTAGCCAGAAGGCATTACATTTGACCAAACTTGTGCAACCAATGGGACTTCTAGATCACTTCCAGCAGGAACAGATTCTCACTGCACCACCAGCTCCCCCTGAGACCCAAAAGATACAGGCACAGCCCACCATGACCTTTACCAAAGGTATACACTTCCACAGAGCTGGAGGGCAAGTGGGACTTACAATTTTTAATTTGAGAAGACATGTTTTCTAAAATTCAGGTCTCTTGCCAATTTATCGAGAGCTTGCTCTTGGAAGGTTTCTCTAATCAGAGGGTCCTGGGAGAAGGGTTAGTGCTGCAGGGGATCCATTGCTGAGAAGAAAGTGGCTGAGCTCCCAGAGTCAGAAGAGCAGAGTCAGCTCAGTCTGAGAAGCAATCTGTCGGTTGACCAATTGAACTGAGAATCACTGGCTCTGTGAGCTGCTGGATACACTTGCAGAGAGGTGCCCGCCCTTGTGCATGAGCTCCTTGACCAGTTCATTCAAAAGGTTCATGTCATTGGTGCAGAGGACTAAGGGAAGGCTGACATCACAGGACACAAGGCAACCAAGAAGGGAAAAAGAAAAATGCCATCTACCTTGGGAAATAGTCTTCCGGGGTGTAAAAGGCCAGTGAAAGAATACTCTGGCCCTGAGACCAGAGCCTAGGAAACACACCCTGCCCCTAACCAACTCACGACTTGAAATCTCACCAATCCCTGAGCATGAAAACCAATCCCTAAGCACAAAACCAACCAATCCCTGAACACAAATCCAACCAATCCCTGAGCTTGTCCCAAGCTCAGGAATTTGAGATCCTTCCCATCCCCACCCTGAAAATCTCTACCTCGGAAAGATTCACCCCTAAGAAACCCTATACAAGCCCTGTACCTGTTCAGTTTGGGGCTGTACTTTTTCCGCCCTGGCAGAGGCAGCCATTCTCCTGGATTCCTCCCTCCCAATAAATCTCTTGAGTGAGGTTTATTGTAAGGACTTTCTTTCACCAGAGCAGAGCCGAGCCCTAATGGCTTTCACTCGAGTGGAGCAGAACTGCTATAGTCCCAAGGAGAAAGTTTCACTTAGAGGAGCAGAGGTATAACGACTTTCATTGGAACAGAGCAGAGCTGTAAATGCTCTCACCTGCGCAGAGGGAAGTGGAGCCGGAGCAGAACAAAACTATGACACTTTAGCTGGGCAAACCCTCCCTGCTGGAACAGAATTGTTACACTCTGGGAAAGCTGAGCAGAGCTGTAACACATATCTGGAGCAGAGAAGAGCTGTAACAACCTCACTGGGGAAATCCTTCCCTGCTGGAGCAGAGTTGTTTACACTTGCATTAGGGAAAGCTTTCCTGGAGCAAGGACTGTAATACTTTGCTGGAGAAACCATTCCCCCACTGGAACAGAGCTGTAACACTTCTGTTTGGATACCTTTCTCTCAAAGCTATAACACTTACAGAGAGAGCACTGGAACCTTGGGACAGACAGCTCATCTACAGGGCAGGAACTATCACTGTGTCCCTGACCTAGAGACTGTGATGTTCATACAGTGTCAGACATGTCCCTCTACACTCAAAAGAAGGTCCCTTCTGTGAGTTGCAGCACAGCCAGGTCTGATCTAAGGGTCTGGGACCTGTGTGGCACTGAGGATGATGAGAGTTGCCCCAGCTCTTCTTTGGGTCTGACTGGGGCTGTGAGATTCAAAACTGTTATGCTGTACAATAGAAAATCACTAGGGTCTTCGTTTGTATAACGGTTAATCTTTACGGTCAACTTGATTGGGTTTAGAATCACCAAGGAAACATGTCTCTGTGTGTGTCTGGGAGAGAATTTCCTGAGAAGTTTGACTGGGAAGAAAGACTCATTCTGGTGGGTAGCACCACCCCATGAGCTGGAGTCTTAAGCTAAATAAAATGAATAATAGCTGATAGTCAATCTGTCTCTCTCTTCTCTCTCTTCTCCCTCTTCTCTCTCTCTCTCTCTCTCTCTCTCTCTCTCTCTCTCTCTCTCCTCCCTTCTCCTCTCCTCTCTGTAGATCTGAATAGAAACAGTGATCAGTAGCATACCACAGACTGAACACTACCATAAAGTTCCTGACATAGAACTTCCTCCACCAAACAAATCACTCTATTGCTTTTGAATTGAGCCTCACTCAAGTTCTGAGGCCATGAGCAGAATAAAGACAGATCTTCTTCCAGAATGCAACAGAGTCCCTCTTTCCCTTTGAAACCTCATGAGACACTCTCCCATTGTCCACATTTCTCTCAGGATTCTGGTCTTCCAAATTTCCACAATAGTGTTCCATCAATCCCTGCTTAGAGCGTTCTAAGGCTTCTCTAGCCAAAAGTTCCAATCTCTTCCATGTTCCTCCCACAAACCAGTTCCAAAAAGACCTCAAACCATGTAGTCAGGTAGATCACAACAGCGCCATACCTGCCTTGTATCAATCTTCCAGTTTCTCTTCTCACCACTGGGGAAAAAATACCTGGCAAAAACAAGCTAGAGGAAGGATTTATTTGCACCCACAATCTGAGAGCACAAGCTGCCATTGCAAGGGAGTCATAGCAGCAAGAGCTTGAGACAGCTGGCCACACTGCATCTGTAGTCAGGGAGCAGAGAGAAATGAAAGATTTTTCTCAGATTACTTTCTGTGTTTTATTCAGTCAGGAACCCCAGCTCAAGGAACAGTGACCCCCACATTACATTAGCATCACCTCAATTAACCCAATCTAGAAACTCTCTCGTAGACATGCCTAGAGGTTTGTCTCTAAGGTGAGTCTAGATCCTGTCAAGTATGACATAGATAAAGGCAAAGAATTAAGGGGAAACAGGCTGGTACCCTACTTAAATTGAGAAAATGAAATTTTTTAATTCATGACAAAATATTAAACTTTTAAGGTTATTAATACAAGCAAAATAAGATAAAGGAATTATGATAAAAGTAAGAGCTAATAAAGGCCAATAATCAAACAGATAATGTCTCAGCCACTGTTCTATTACTGTGAAAAGACACCATAGCCAAGGCAACTTGTAGAAGAAATCATTTAATTGGGGGCTTGCTTACAGTTTCAGAGGGTTAGTCCATTATCATCATGGCAGGGAGCAAGGCAGCAAGCAAGCAGGCATGGTGCTGGAGCAGTAGCTGAGAGCTTACATCTCATCTACCATCATGAGGCAGAGAGAGAGAGAGAACTGGGAATAGCATAGGCTTTTTAAATCTCAAAGGCCACCCTCAGTGACACATGGCCTCCTCCCATGGCCACACCTCCTAATCCTTCCCAAACAGTTCCACCAATTGGGGACCAAGTATTCAAATATAGGAGCCTATGGGAGCCATTATCATTCAAACCATAAAACAGAAAAGTGTCTTAAAACATTCACAATATCAGACTAGTTAAACAAATTATAAAAATATAATTTTTTAGAAAGACAAGTAATGTTTTACAGTGTGGCATAGTAAATGTTAAAATTAAATATAGTGTATTTTCAACTTGAACCTACACATGCATAAATATCAGTAAGCATATCATCATGTAGTCACAGAGAAATGTGGGGATGTGAGCATGTACATATGCATGTGCTAAGTCTGGAAGAAGTTTCTGAAGCATGTAGTGGCTAGGTGGTGAAAGCCAGAGAGGCAATGGCTTGTGGAGCCTGGCAACTCACTGTGGTTCTAAAGTGGCTGGTTACCATGATAGAGCCTCCCCATCCCAAAGATACGCCTTTGCCCTTCCTTCTTTGGTGTATATTGTAGTTACACCTTCCATTAGGTCAAGTGAAACTCTCCACAAGTTGTGCCTGGCGGCTTTCTCACAATGATACACTCCAAGGAAGACACCATCTACAACCCCGGGAGACCACAAGGACCACAGCTCAGGCATGATATACAATACACGTTGCTCATATCAGCACCTCCATCTTCCCTTGTCCTCCCATCCCCCACCAGTTTCCCTCCTTCACTTAAATAATCCCCTACTCCCCTTCTGCTTTCATGTCTTATATGCAAACATATGTATTTATTATTACTTATTTTAATATAGTTTTGTTGCTAATTTCATACATATACAATGAAATATGATCACATGCACCCCCATTCCTCCCCTCCAAACCTCCCATATCTTCCCCAACACATCTTCCTAACTTCATGTCTTTTTTATAACTAAGTCCAATTTATAATAGTAATTTTTTTTATCTCCATTACCAAGAGATTGCATATCCTCAAATCTCTCTCAAGCTGTTATTATTGATAGAAACCCTGCTGAAGCTAGATAGGTGTGGTAGTTTGAATGTAACTGGCCCCCATAATCCTCATAGGGAGTAGCACTATTAGGAGATATGGCTTTGTAAGAGTGGGTGTGGCCTTGCTGGAGGAAATGTGTCACTGTGGGGATGGGCTTTGAGGTTTCCTATGCTCAGGATACCTCCCAGTGAGTCTGTCGACTTCCTGTTGCTTGCAAAATGTAGCACTCTAGCTCCAACATGCTGCCACGCTCCTCATCATGATAAGGAACTGAACCTCTGAAACTGTAAGCAAGCCACCCCAATTAAATGTTTGCCTTTAGAAGAGTTGCTGTGGTCATGGTGTCCCTTCACAGCAATGAAAAACCCCAACTAAGACAGTGGTCTATGAAAGTTCTTGGGACTTTAGATCGGTATGCCCCTCTTAACAAGGGAGCTATTCTGCCAAGCTCTCCCTCAGCAAGCCCTGGCTCAGCTTCCAAGAACAATTTTCAGGGAAATGACTGCTTCTGTTCACGGAGTTCACCAACAGTATCCAAAGCAGCTGGGGTCACCTTAGTGCCTGGGTCAGCATCGAACTTGCGCTAACTGTAGTACAGGGATGGCGATTTTATACTTGAGGTGGAAAAAAGGACCACCATGGTAGAGCAGTGCAGAGAATCACACATCGGTCCCTTGTTGGGTCTCAGCCCATCAGTCAACTCTGCACAGCCTAGAATCTGCAATAAGACATAACATTTGGTACTTGACACTCTTCCTAGGCGCTCAGGGTTTGAACCTAGACATTAAACTCGATTTTTATTGGGCAATCACTAGAGTAAGGCCACACAGTTGTATTTCCCTCTGGCCCCCCTCAGACACACTGGACATCATTGTTCCTTTCTCAGGAACAGTAACAGCCTTTACAGTTGCCTAGCTCTCAGCATTTCTACACTAATTATTCCCTTTGAGACAGAGGCCAACGTGTGAGATTGTTAAGCGAGGACCATGTTGGGGGGAGCTAAGTGGTTGCCCTCCGGCCATAAGACTTGAGAGGGGTGGGAACTGAACTTCTGACCCAGACTGAGCTCATATACATAAGCAGCCCCTTGACCCTAGACCACCCTACCCACATAGTCTCACATTATCAATCTGACCTTCCTCCATGGATCGCCACTGATTACCTGAGCCTCCATTTCCTCCAAAACAAGATGTTGTCCCTGGCAAACTGTATCTTACCGGCAGAAGTAAGCTAGCACCCCTTCTCCACCTGCACCTAAGAGACTTTGTGTGTGTGAGAGACAGGATCTCTCTGCATAACCCTGGCTGTCCTAGATCTCACTGTGACGATCAGGCTGGACTCAAATTCATAGAGAGCCCCAGCCTCTGCCTCCCAAGGGCTGGAGTTAAAGGTGTGCACCACTGCCACAGCAGGCTTGGACTCTTTTTTTCCTTACTACCTTGTACTATAATTGATTTATTTACAAGCGAAACTATTTATTTGTGAGCTCCTTAGGGCAGTGGCTACCTGAAACAGATGAGGAGAGTGTGGTCTTTGGAGCCAGGCTGCCGAGGACAGAATCCCAGATTTACCCTCTGCTAACACTTAAGCCCACTCAAACTTTCTGTACCCTTGTACACATGTTTCACATCTGGAAATGGGGGCATCAAGAATATTGCCAACCTTAGAGGAGTAGTGTAAGATAAAAAGGGTAAATTCACATGAATCGCTAACACCATGAACATTATGAAATGACCTGGACATGAATGACAAGTGGAAGTGATCTCTAGATATGAATACCCTGGCTGCCATATGAAAGAAAACACCTGTGCACAGCACCTGTGGGCTGAGTCATCTCCATCAGCACCCTCCTGTTCAAGGCATCCCTACTCCCTACCATGACTGTCGCTTGGTGCCCAAGAACGTTCTCTCAAAAGAACGAGCAAGTTGGTATAAAACAGTTAGGGACTGGAGTGAAATGGAAATGTTACTTACTCTAGGTTCAGAGCAGTCATGAACCTCTAGACCATGTACAAAAACTAAGATCAGGCTGAAGGGAGCATGTGCTGCTTTTGCAGAGGAAGAGCTCAGTTCCCAGAATCCACGCCAGGATGTTTATAGTGGGCACCTGCACTCATTGTACTCACACACATATACCAACACACAGACACACACATATGTAACTAAGTCAAATAAATCTAAGAAAAGATATGAGGCTCCTATTCCCTCAACAGAAGTGAGCGTGTGTGATGTTCTGAATGACAGTGATCAGCTGATGAACTGTTTGGTGTGGCTGTGTTGGAGATGTGTCATTGAGAGTGGACTTTGAGGTTTCAAAGCCCAAGCCAAGCCTGTGGTCTGTGGATCAAGATGTAAAGCCCTCAGATACCATTCCAGTGCCATGCGTCCTACCATGGTGATAATGAACTGACCTCTGAAACTGTAAGCAAGCCCCCAATTAAATGTTTTCCTTTATAAGAGTTGCCTTGGCTCAAATGGGGGAATTGCGACACCAACCCAGCAACAAAAACTTTGACCTACAGTTTGTCCTGCCTGCAAGGTGTTCTGGGACCAGAGCCTAACAGAATTCTCATCAAAGAGACCAGAGAGACTTCATGCAGCAACCAATGGAAGCAGATGCAGAGTCCCACAGCCAAACATTGGGTTGAGCTTGAGGAGTCCTATGGAGGAGGGGGAGGAAGAATTGGAGGAACCAGAGGGGTCAGGGATGCCACGAGAACAGCACCCACAGAATCAACTGACCCAGACTCATGGAGATTCACAGAGATCAGAGAGCCTGTTGGGGTCTAACCTAAGTCCTCTGTATATATGTTATGGCTAGCTTGATGTTCTTGTGAAATTCTTAAAAGTGAGAGTGGGGGCTGTCTCTGACTCTTTTGCTTCTTGTGTTACCCTTTTCTTCCAAGTCACCTCGTCCAGCCTTGATGTGATGGTATATGCCTGGTTTTATTGTAGCATATCATGCCAAGTTTGATTGATGTCCTTGGTAGACCTGCTCTTTTCTGAGGGGAGACGGAAGGGGTAGTGGATCTAGGGGAGATGGGAGGTTGAGGGGAAAGATTGAGGAAGGGGAAGGGAGGGGAAACTGCAGTCAGGATGTAATATATAAGAGAATTTTTTTCAAATGCCTGGCAGTGGTGGCACACACCTTTAATCCCAGCACTTGGGAGGCAGAGACAAGCAGATCTCTGAGTTTGAGGCTAGCCCATTCTACAGAGTGAGTTTCAGGACAGCCAGGGCTACAGAGAAACCCTGTCTTGAGAATAAAAAAGAAAAAAGAGTTGCTTTAGTCATAGTATCTCTTCATAGCAATAGAGCTGTCACCAAGACAAAGTGTGTGCATTTGAGTGTGTATATGAGAGTGCACGCATGAGTATGTGCATGTGTGAGTGTATGTGTATATAAGTCCGTGTGTGTGTGTGTGTGTGTGTGTGTGTGTGTGTGTGTGTGTTTCCTTATGTTTCTGGTCTGTTGAGTCACTGAAGAGAATGTTAAAAGATTCAAGTAGTTTGTCAAAGCAAAAAGGAATGTTTACTTGACAAGCTAAAACTTTTCAATTTTTTAGATTGATTTATGTGTGTGAGAGTTTTGCATGTATGTCTGTGTACCATATGAGAGACTGGTGCCCACAGGGGCCAGAAGATAACATTGGATTCCCAGGAATTGGAGTCACAGATGGTTGTGAAGTACCATGTAGATGCTGAGAATTGAACCCTGGTTCTCCGCATGAGCATCCAGCGTTCTTAACTACTGCACCATCTCTCTAGCCCCAAGCTGTAAAAAATAAATAACTAATGTTGGTTATTTATGATCCAAAGGAGCAGCTATCAAAAGGAGAGCTTTTGGAAAAATCAGAAAGATCAGGACCTGATATTTGTATATGACATTCCATTTCCAGCTTTATAAATAACTACTACACAAATCCATACAAGAACACCAGCTGAAATACTTCAGAATTTTATTGCAGTCTTTTTGTTATGGTGAAAAATTCACCATAGCAGAAGCACGATGAAATAGGTAAATTAAGAAACATTGATAAAGGGTGAAATATTATGCAGAAATTGTAAAACTGTTTATGCATATGTACTTGGTATATAAACAGGGATATGTTTCAAAACTAAATCTAGCAAAAAGAAATTCCATAGCAAATGTCGTGTTATTTATGGGCTAACCCTTGTAAGTTTTTTTAAAGCCGGGAGCTTTCAGTGATGTGACAGAATACATGAGCTGATTACATTTTATCTCCCAGACTCTTTCTATTACACAAAAGGAGCAGGAGAGTGGAAATGAGGTGATGGCTAATCCTCCACACCCGAGTGAGGGCGGCGGCTGTGCATGGCTGTATTTGCAGCATAGAGCTCTCATTAGAAGTGTCAGGAAGCCGGAGTATCCCACAAGCTGTTAAAGAGCAAAAGAAAAGCCAACAAAACTCCTCTCTGAAATTGGTCAAGCCTAACAGAAGGCCTCGGCGAGAACAGGCAGAGAGACCTGTGCACAGGAGTGAGTCCTTCCCAGGGCCCTTGTAGAGACAGCACCCAGAATAGGAAAACCAAAATCCCACAGGCAGGATCTAGAACAGCCAGTCAGTGGCGTGTTTTCATGAACCCAAATTATAAACACAAGAGGACAGCACCTGTGGCCAGCATGAGACACCAACCCATGAAGTATTGCCAATCAAGAAGTAACAGCCGATCCGAGAACAGCAGATGGAAATGGAAAAGGAGTAAGTTGTTGTTGTTGTTGTTTTTAGTTATGTTTGTTATTTTGTTTGGTTTTGGTTTGAGTTTTTGTTTTTGTTTTTCTAGACAGGGTTTCTCTGTATCCTTGGCTGTCCTAAAACTCAGTCTGAGGACCAGGCTGGCCTCGAACTCACAGAGATCCACCTGCCTCTGCTTCCAGAGTGCTGGGACTAAAGGTGTGCACCACCACTGTAAAGGCAATACAGACCCCATCTTAGGGTAGATCCACCATCTCAGACTACCTGCTGTACTCAGTTCCAGGAAGGACCTCAGAAATGTGTCATGACAACTAGAACAGATTCAGGGCAGTGTCCTCCTGCAGACATTCTGTCTGCAGTTTATGGCCCTTGAAGATATCTAGATAATCCTGCTGAGCAACCCAGGTAATCCTGCTCAACAAATTGTGGTTCCCGACAAAAAGTCTAACCCCATGGTTTCAAATGTGGTTTTGTGCCCAAAGTCTAGACCAATAGTTTCAAAAAATCACCTTGCCCCATATTCCTTCTACCCAATCCCAAATTGCCATAGTGTATAATTCCCAGCTTCTGGTTTTTCCCTATAAAAACTCTCTACACCTGGGCTCACCTCCACTGCATTTCCCTCCATCTGCCTGGTGGTGGCCCAGATTGAACCTGACAATAAAAGGACCCTTGTGTACTTGCATTGAAAATCAGCTCCTTGGTGGTCTCTGGGAGTTTCGAGGAATGGGTACAACAACCACCACCTGGCTACTTATGTTATTATTTAAGTAAAAACACCAAGTCATTTAAAAGGAAAAAGAAAGAGCAGATGTCAGACATGTAGACAGCAGCACTCTGTGACAAAGGACAACGGAATGACTTAAGATGCCCGAAGGCAAGAAGGAAGCCAAAGACCTTATACATAGCAAAACCAACCATTAAGTATAAACGCCGAAGGCAATCTTCATACAGAAATAAGAGCAAAGACAGGGCAGCCAAAATAAACAGACCCGATTCACAAGCTACTATAATCGACGGTGTTTGCTTGGTATAAACCCCCACAAAGAACTGTGTAGCAGAAGAGAGGGGCTAGAAAATGACCTGCCCCTGTGTAACTCACTTTCAGCCAAGGTGCACAGAGGATGCAATGGATACATTGGTAGCAAAGGGGGCTAGCGCTGTGGCTCCCTGCATATAGGTGCTTGTCGGGAAACTGACCTCCTAAGCCCACATTTGTTTAATTGATTGATTGGTTGGTTGGTTGATTGATGGATTGATTGATTGAGAGGGCGTTGTTTGTTGTTTTAGGGGGGAATTGGGTTTTTGAGAGAGGATCTCTGTATATAGCCCTGGCTGTCCAGGAACTCACTATATAGACCAGGCTGGTCTAAAACTCACAGAGATCCACTTGCCTCTACCTCCTGAGTGCTGGTTTACTGCCTTAGTCAGTATTCTGTTGCTGTGAAGAAACACCATGACCACAGCAACTCTTATAAAGGAAAACATTTGATCGGGGCTGGCTTACAGTTCAGAGGTTTGGTCCATTCTCCTCACGGCAGGGAGCATGGCGGCATGCAGGCAGACAAGTAGCTGAGGTTTCTACACATCTGGATCCAAAGGCAGCAGGAAAAGCAAGACTCTGGGCCTTGCCTAGTCCTCTAAAACCTCAAAGCCCACCCCCAATGCTTACTTCCTCCTACAAGGCCGCACCTACTCCTGCCAGGCCGTGCACATCCTCATCCTGTCAAATAGTGCCACTTCTTAGGCGCCTACGGAGGCTATTTTCATTCAAAACACCGTGTCCCACCACCGCTAGACATTCAAATGTGGAAGCAGAAAAGTCTCACTCTCATGGGGCCCCAGCTTTTGCTGAGGAGCTGCAGGTCATTACAACTGCTGAGAAAGGGAGAGTTTCCCCAGTACCAAGTGGTCAGCCTGAAAACATAAACATGCAAGCAACACCACGTGGACTCAGCAGGTTGTATTTATATATTTATGCATATATATGTAACAACAGTAATTAAAGAAAAAGAAGTCATGAATCTACAAGGGAGCTGGTAGCATGGGAGAGGTGAGAAAGAGAGGGGAAATGATTTAACTATACTCTAATTTAAAAACTGCAAATAAGGGGGTTGGGGAGATGGCTCAGTGGTTAAGTGCTCTGACTGCTCTTCCAGGGGTCCCAGGTTCGAGTCCCAGCACCCACAACTGTAACTCCACTTCCACTGTGTGCACATGGTACATATACATACCTGTAGGCAAAACACCCATACACGTGAAAACAATAAAATCTGCCTGACAGTGATAGCACACACCTTTTAATCCCAACACTTGGAGAAGCAGGGAGCAGGCAGATCTGAGTTCAAGTCCAGCTTGGTCTACAGAACAAGTTTCAGGACATTTGGGGCTATACATAGAAAGCCTGTCTTGAAAAACAAAAACTGCAAATAAAAATTTTAAATAGAAAAATAATCGATGGGCAAGCAGTACAATGACAACCAATATAACACAACTGAATAACTAAATCAAAATAAAATCGGATAGTTAGAAGACTGAAAAAGTGAAAAACAATTTTGACGAGTTCTTGCTTGGAGGAAAACAGCTGCAAACAGGAGAAGCAGTGGCGAGAAATGAGCAGAACCAGCGCACAGGCGGAAGAGGCCGTGGAGGGCGGGCTGCGGCCCAGACCTGCCCCGCGCTACAAATGAGTTCCACGGCCTAAGGAAAAGGCGAGCACGGGACAGGGTGTGGAAGTTCAGTGCGTGCATATTGACCGGTAACGGCGTTCCCATAGCTTTGCAGGTGCTTTACACCAGCTCTCTTCGTGTACACCAACAGGCTGTTCTCTCTCCCTTTTGATGCCCTTTTGGAAGCGTACCTGCAGCTACAGATTCAAAACCTCACCTGTAAAAGGCCAGGGATAGAGGCCACCCCTTCGATCCCAGCACTCCAGAGGCAGAGGCAGTCAGATCTCTAAGCTTAAGGGCAGCCTGGTCTACAGGGCAAATTCCAAAACAGCTAGGGCTACACAGAAAAACCCTGTCTCAAAAACAAAAGAAAAATAGAGACAGAACAGAGACAGAGATGGGGGGGGGGGGGGGGGGGGGTGAGGGGGGGGTGGGGGTGGTGGTGGTGGTGGTGGTGGTGGTGGTGGTGGTGGTGGTGGTGGTGTCTTCCTGCAGAGTGGTCCTTTCTCACAGCCTGAGGGAGCTGTGTGCGTGGGCTGATGGGAGGCCACTCTGGATCTATTTTGGTCACTGGACAGGGAATAAACCAGGAAATAAATAAAGGAATCAGTTGAATGAAGGGCCTGTGCAGTTTTTGCCATATTTCAGCCTTTGAGCCTGGGGTGGAAAGGAAGAGGAGTATGTATCATGCACCTCTTTGCAGCTTCCATCATGGGCAAAGAAGTAGAGAGATTGTGCCAAAACCTAAATTCTTATCAAAGAAGCGGGCGGACAGGAGGGAGCAAGAAATGCGGGACCTCTCTCAAACAGGGAGCAGAGTAACAGAGAAATCCCAGAAAGAGAAGACCCCAGGTTAAATCCAGGGCCTCTCCAGGGCCTCTCCAGGGCCGCGTGCATAGCTAAGTACTTTACCATTGAGCTACATCCTGAGCCAAGTAGTCAAATGCTTTTAAATACCAGAAAGGAGGACTGGAGGGATGGCTCAGAGTTAAGATCACTGGCTGCTCTTCCAGGGAACTGGGGTTCAATCCCCAGCATCCACATGGCAACTCACAACCATCTGTAACTCCAGTCCAATGGGATCGGATGCCCTCTCCTGGCCTCCCTGGGCACTAAGCATGTGCATATGCATATAGTACACATAGTATATTTATATGCATTTATATATAATATATATACAGGCAAAACATCCGTACATACAACATAAAAGTAATTTTTAAGTACCACAAAGTATTTTTCTCCTGAGTTCCCAATTACGTCCATAAAACAGGGCAGTTTGTTTGATCCAATGTGTCTGTTCACTGCAGTGTTGTCACGGACACAGTGGGAATGCAGCTGGCATCCCAGGTCTCAGCAGTTGGATGCCAGTCCGCTGTCACCACTAACCCAGATGCCTGGGGCCCAGACGCCCCTTTCACTGCAAGGCCTTGCAGAGGGAGCAGGAGGCAGGGGATCTGGGGACAGCATTCCAGGCATTGTCCCTCTCAGGTAAAGGTCTCCCCAGTAGGTCTGCGTCAGAACACAGGCTGGAGCTATTCTGGCCACGTTCTTGACCTAAGACACTTTTCCTGTTGATAGTTTTGACTTGGCTTGTTTGGGTCTCTTCAGCGGGAGACCAGAAGAAGATCAAACACACATGCCCCTCCAGCTGAAACAAGAACAGCCTGAAACAGCCAAGGAAGCCAAAGCCCCTGCTGCTGGAGGGTGGGAAACGGGATGGGGGCTCTTTCTCTGCGGCGTAGGGAAACACTGGTAAAGAAAGACTGGCCTGCCCTGAGCCATATAAAGCTCAGGTCACGGTAAGGCACCCTCGGAGGCCTGAGTCAGGGTGACCAGGCCAAACAACTGTGAAGGGCGCACCACCCTCAACCCAGGGTGTGTGGGGCCTGTCACTATTTGTAGCCAACCTTCAGGAAGTCCAGAAATAAAGAAAACATGACTCAGAAGACAAGGCCTACCCTGGCCCCTGCCAGACTCTGTCCACTGGGATGACATCCTTACTCAAGCAGGAAGAGATGCTGTGGAGGGGCCTGGAGGGGCTGGGGTCTTTCCAGGCCAAGGACATCTCATTCTCAAAGGGAAGAAAGAGCTGTGGTAGCGTGCCTTGCCAGGCACGGTGGTACACACTCACGATCCTGGCACTGGGCATGTCGAGACAGGAGGACCTCAGATCTGGGTTATATAACCAGATCTGTCTCAGAGGAAGATGAGGGAGGAGGGGAGGAAGTAGAAAGGGGTGAAAGAGTGGAAGAAGGAGGAAAGGGAAAGCAGGAAGAAAAAAAAGAGAGCTCCATCGCCAAGGTCACTGAGCAGACCCCACTGAGCAGACCCACCTACTCAACCCAGGAGCAGAGATGGGTGTCTCTGGGTCCACCGCTGGAGGACTCAAGAGACAGGTGAGAGAACACCACTGCTAACAGACTCTTGGTGTCATTAACTGCGCCAGGGACCTGTCACACCTGATCTTTATTCATAGTAGGGTTCCGTGCTCCCTTTGTCGGGCTGGGAAAGTGGTTATAATGTCTAAATTACGGCCTTGACATTTCCCAAAGAGCCAACGGTGATACAGTCAAGGGGGCTGAGGGCCGTAGGCCTGCCCATTCCGCCTCTGAAAGAGCCAGGCCTTCGTGTTCCATGTTGGGACACAGACCTGCAACCTGGCATCAATGCTATCTTTTTTAATAGGATTTCAATCATCCAAGCAGCCACAGAAAGGTGTCCATGGCATCCAGCCTGGGCTTTCTCAGAAAGGTTTTGGCTCCACGGCCCCAAGGCCGAGGCTGCAGTCCAGGGCAAGCAGCCTCTCCAAGGGCTGGAGTGAGTGCAAATCCTTCTCAGAGGCTAGAGGCATCTGGCCAAGATGTCTTCTCTCGTGACGGATAAAAAACTGTGAATAAAAGCTCAACATCTGGAAAACGATGCCTTTGTTGTTCAGTTAGTAAGAAAGCCATGTGTTAAAAGAAGATGGCTCTTTTCCGACTGATTCTGAATGAACTGCTCCAAGCCCTAGAGGAGCCAGGAGACAAACAGAGGGGAAGACAGACTTCCGAAGTCAGGGAAATGGTCTCTCCGTGCATGTGTCAGTACAAACGCCATTTCACCTGGGATTATTAAAGCCCTCGGTCTTTGTGCCAGGAATCCTCACAGGAAGCCAGAAGCGCATCTAGAGTCCAGGTGCCCGGGTCACATCCAGACCACTTAAACAAGATCAGGGGCTGAGGTGTGAAAGGGGGCAGGGGAGGACTAGAGAGAGGAATTGGGGGGGAAGGGAGGAGGGAGCAGGCACCTCTTCCTGGAGTTACTGATGCTTCACTCCAGTTCAAAGCCTCTTCCCCTGAGCTTACCTTGCCATAACAGTCCTCCTGCCTGTGACTTCAGGCACAGGGTCCTCTCTATGTCTGGGATCCAGGAGGTTTACTCTGGCCATAGAGGACCAATTGTGAATGAATTTCTTCTCTAGACCCCTCAAGTACAACATGATTCAATTCTCCCCTTCCAGATTGTACCATTTGCACAAACCAGCCAACCCAGCAGGGTAAACACCCCCAAACCAGTCAGCCCAGCAGAGTCAACACCCCCAAGCCAGCCAATCCAGCAGGGTCAACAGCCCCAGAGGAAGGCAGAGCAGAGCCTGGCAGCAGAGGCACTGGATACTGGGCACAGGCTCCCTTCCCCAGTCTCTGGAGGTGCTCCAGCCTTATTACTTGGTGTACATGTGAGTGATGGCCTGCCAGGCAGCTAGATGTCCTGGCCAGGATGGTGGCCTGGTCAGTATCAGACAAGAGAACCGGGTTAACAGGAACCAAACTCTGGATGTGAGCCCCAACAGAGGAACGAAATGGTCTTCACCCATCCACTGATGGAGAAAACAACCCTGGCTGGAAGTCCAGAGCCACTTTTCCCAGATGGGGTTTCTTCCACCTGAGGCAGCATCCTCTAGCCCATCTCCTAATGTGTAAAACGAGGGGCTATTCTCTTTGAAGAGGATTGTAAGAGAGACAGAAAGAGTGAGTAATAGGGAACATCATGAAATAAACCCTAAAATAGATGTGCAGGGGTAATTATGAACACACTTCAGGAAACATTGAGTCATTTTCAAACTGATGGTCAGTCAAAATGGCTTCCCTAGTACTCTTGTCCATCAAAACCTAACAGATTGTACTTTAAATGTGGGCAGTTTGTTATATCTCTGATACATCTTAATAAGACTTTTTTTAAGCATTCCAATATTCTGAGTGCAGGTTCATGGCCCCACCCCCCCCCCCCCCCCCCCCGACAATCTCTGCTTCATACAGCAACTGAACTTAATAGTGGTGATGACCAAAGCCGTAGGTAGCACCAAGGTGGCCTAGGTACACTTTCACCCTCCTGGCAAACTCTGCCACAGTCACTAGACAAACTCTAGCCATGTGCTCACCACTGCTGGAAATGCTTGGAAGAATGTCCACCCTCCCTCAAATGCCACAATGTGGACACTGTGAAGAAGAAAAGCTTCAGGACTGAGCCCACAAGTGACAGGAACACTGTGGGGTAGCCGCTGTAGGAAACAGGTGACATCTGAAAAAGCTGAACACAGAAGCAGCACGGCCAGGTATGTAGCCATGTCCATCAGCAGGTGAATGGACGAACACAAAGCAGTGTGTGCGCAGTGGGACACTATTCAGACCTACCAAGGAAAGATTTGCTGGCATGTGCTACGTCACGGTGACCCTGAGGACAGTGCGCTAAGTAACATAAGCCTGCCGCAGTAGGACAGACACTGTGTGGTGACAGTTATATGAGGTCCGTGGAGAAGTCACATCTGGAGGGATGGTGGGTGACAGGGGCTAGAGGAAAGGGAGGAGAACTGTGTAGTGAGTTGAGGTGATAACCAGAGTCCTGAACAAGCAGGGTAAGAGACGGCAGAAACAGACCTGAAGTTTCTTGATCATGCCAGCCCAAAGCTGTGACCCTCACCAATGCCCATGTTTCCCAAGTCATTCGGTTTCACTGTGTTGTGCCTTAAGGAAAACGTTGCTATCCAGTTCTAGAAAACCAACCCATGGGAATGTACAGCCCAGTACCTTGAGATGACTTAAAACCCAGGAACAAGAAGGCCTGTTGTGGGGCAGGAATGCCTGGAGAAAGCAGGAGGTAGAGGGCCCGCTTTAGGGAGGAGAAGGGTAACATTTGAGATGCATAAAAAGATGACTACAAACAGTGGAGGCATTTAATCGGTTATTAACCATTGTGGCACTCCTGGAGCCTGGATGGGAAGGAGGAGTCCTGAGTTCGAATGATGGAGAATAGGTATGAGGCAGTATGAAAGCCAGAAGGATCAAAAGCCAGCAAATTACAGAACAGGAATGGGTTTTTGTGTGATGGCAGTTGGTTCTGCTCTTATAATGCTGCAACTTGACTTAGGTAGTTACTAGTTTAAAGCCTTCAATGGCTCCCTGTGACCTACAAATTCCAACTCTTTCTTGGCACCAAGAACATCCTACTGCAGACCATTTTCTCTAGCTACTGGTATTTTGCATTCCCTTCTGGTCATCTGGCAATTTTATGCTTCCTGGCCTGGACCCAGGCTAGTTTCTCTGCCCAGAACAAATGTCCCTGCCCTTTGCTTTGGGCAAACGCTGCTTACAATTCAGTCTAAGAAACATGTTTAATGACAACATCTTCTCTCAGAGGCATGTGAAATTAGTCCCTTCCACATAAAGTTTTATTGATAGTCTCATGATGCTTTACTGCCCTTATAAATTTGTCTATCTGTACACTGTATTTTGTGAGAGACATGTATTCCCGAGGCCTAGATCACAGGAGGGCCTCAGCAAATCCCCAATGAAAGAATGAGGAAATGACATTCAACAGATGGCTGGTGGGTCGCTGTGGATCTGACATTGGCTCCGTCAGTCCTCTCCTGTGTCTATAAAATGGAAGCAATGATACTAACCACAGCATAAAGACCTAGAGAAGAAGATAACACTGGGGAAGTTTTATGAAATAGGCCATTCTAAATAGTATCCAAAGAACTTAACATGGCTGAAATTCAGGTTCATAAGAACACTGAAGAGATGAGTATGTTGTCACTACTTTTAGTCGATAGAATTAAGGTTTAAGAATTCCCACGAAGCATGAAGCTGTTTGCTATGCCATGGGGTCTCAGCAGACACTTAGCTCCCTCCCCTACCACTTTCCTCTCCTCTCTAAGAAGTCATGAGGTAACTGGGAAGAAAGGAAGGAGTAACTTGAATAGAGGAGAGAAGGAAACAGAGATGCTGAATTTGCAACACTGTTCCACAGGTTTCAGAGAAGAACACCCTCCCAAACCAAAGCAGGAGTCATGACCACACGGAGTAGAGATTCCTAGTCAGTACTCACTTGGCTTGGAGATTGCTTTAGGCCAGTACTGTTAATTCGACTCTCCTTTGCTTCAGTGACGCCAGACAAATATGGTGGTCACAGAATAGGTAGAGAAGTAATGCCTAGTACTCACTGCTTGGAGGCCCAGCTGACGAGCTCACGTTGGCTTACACACACTACCCCTCTGAGATGATTGCTAGCAGGAGTGAACTGTGTGGCTAGAGTCGTGGCACCTCATGTTAGTGGAGCATGCACTTTCTAACGGGCTCTGGACTGTGTGTTTTATAGCCCCTAATGCATGTCTGTCTCTATGAAACACTCTCTAGCATCATCTACTGATTGTAAGTGGAAACCTGCTTCTAACCAAGTAGGAAGAGTTAGGGGCTACCCTCTTGTCTGGACCAAAGAAGGTAATGGATAAAATATCTTAAATAAGAGTTTTCAAGATGATGATCCTTAAAAGTGGGATATCAAGAGGCATCAGTGGTACCTTGTGGTACCTCTCCAGCCACAAGGAGTCCAGCCACAGGGAGCCCTCTCCAGCCACAGGGAGCCCTCTCCAGCCACAGGGAGTCCTCTCCAGCCACAGGGAGTCCTCTCCAGCCACAGGGAGTCCAGCCACAGGGAGCCCTCTCCAGCCACAGGGAGTCCTCTCCAGCCACAGGGAGTCCTCTCCAGCCACAGGGAGCCCTCTCCAGCCACAGGGAGTCCTCTCCAGCCACAGGGAGCCCTCTCCAGCCACAGGGAGCCCTCTCCAGCCACAGGGAGCCCTCTCCAGCCACAGGGAGTCCTCTCCAGCCACAGGGAGTCCTCTCCAGCCACAGGAGCCCTCTCAGCCACAGGGAGCCCTCTCCAGCCACAGGGAGCCCTCTCCAGCCACAGGGAGTCCTCTCCAGCCACAGGGAGTCCTCTCCAGCCACAGGGAGCCCTCTCCAGCCACAGGGAGTCCTCTCCAGCCACAGGGAGCTCTCCAGCCACAGGGAGCCCTCTCCAGCCACAGGGAGCCCTCTCCAGCCACAGGGAGTCCTCTCCAGCCACAGGGAGTCCTCTCCAGCCACAGGGAGCCCTCTCCAGCCACAGGGAGCCCTCTCCAGCCACAGGGAGTCCAGCCACAGGGAGCCCTCTCCAGCCACAGGGAGTCCTCTCCAGCCACAGGGAGCCCTCTCCAGCCACAGGGAGTCCTCTCCAGCCACAGGGAGCCCTCTCCAGCCACAGGGAGTCCTCTCCAGCCACAGGGAGTCCTCTCCAGCCACAGGGAGCCCTCTCCAGCCACAGGGAGTCCTCTCCAGTCATAGGTAATATATACTGCCCAAGCTTAGGGACAAAGCAGCACATTCCACAGACAGCTGGATTTTTAAGACAGACAAACTACTCAGAGCTCCAGAAATGATCCTTTGAAGCTCCAGCGTGCATGTGAGGACACAAGTGGCTCATGTGCTCACACACCGCCAAGAGCAGCAGTGTGCCCTGGTGACGGCTAGGTATATGTCAACTCAGCACAAGCCAGAGTCATCTATGAAGAGGGAACCACAGTTAAGAAACTGCTCCTACCAAGTTGGCCTGTAGGTAAGTAGTTTAATTGCTCCCTGAACCAAGATCAAACATATTGATAGGAGGGCTGGTGAAGTGACAGTCCCCAGAACCCACATGGTGGAAGGATCAACTCCTACAAGTTGTCATCTGACCTCCACACACAAGCCATGGCACACACACACACACACACACACACACATCTATACACACACACACACATCTATACACACACACACACACACATCTATACACACACACACACATCTATACACACACACACACACACACACATCTATACATACACACACATACATAAATGCTGTGGTAGTTTGAATGTATTTGGCCCCATAATCACATAGGGAGTGGCACTATTTGGAGGTGTGGCTTTGTTGGAGTGGGTATGGCCTTGTTAGAGGCAGTGTGTCACTGTGGGAGCAGGCTTTGAGGTTTCTTATGCTCAGGATACTTCTCAGTTCAACTTCCTGTGCCTTCAAGATGCAGAACTCTCAGCTCCTCCAGCACCACATCATCCTGCACATCACCGTGCCCCCGACATGGTGATAATGGACTGAAGATCTGAAACTGTAAGCAAGTCACCCCAAAGAATGTTTTCCTTATTAGAGTTACTGTGGTCAGCCAGGCCTAGTGGTACATCTCTTTAGTCCCAGCACTTGGAAGGCAGAGGCAGATGGATCTCTGTGAGTTCAAGACCAGCCTGGACTACAAAGTGAGTTCCAGGACAGCCAGAGCTGTTACAAAGAGAAATTCTGTCTCAAAAAAAAAAAAAAAAAAAGTAAAGAAAAGAAATGCAGTGATCATGGTGTCTCCTCACAGCAATAAAAACCTAACTAAGACAATGTGATAAGAAAAAAGAAAGGAAGGAAGGAAGGAAGGAAGCTCTTTGGTAGAGCACCAAGTTCAAATCCCATCACCACTTAAAGTTAAAAATGTAATAAAATAAAACTTGTAAACAAAAAAAAAAAAAGTTGACAGAAATGCAAAGATACACAGCATCTGGTAGAGTGAAATTCACAGTGCCTGACATCCAGTTGAAAATTGCCAACAGGCAAAGAAGCATACCATAATGATAGAAAAATCCTCCAATCAGCATGACCCAGAATTGACAAAGAGAGACACTGAAATGTACTTTATATTGGTAGATGGCCATGTGCTGTTTGAGCTCACTAAGAAGTTGTCTCTGGGCACGAGGCTGTACCCCTTCCCCCTTTTTTTGAGACCCAAGCATATCTGTCTCAAAGTGTCTTCCAAGGCCCCTAGTCTGGCATGCTGGTCCAAGTCTATGATGCGGAAGACAAAAGAACTCAAGAGTAAAACCATTGTGTCCATTAGAACAGCTAGACGGTGAACCATTCCCTACAGATGTTACTGCTGTTCATCCCATGACAGGACGTATCTAGTGGAAAAAAGAGCAGGAAGATCATGAGGGACTTAGCCATGGAGAGAAAGCTCAGTCAGGAACTCCAGCTGTCTGCCTTGACTTCCCCAGCCAGTTTCAGCTGATGTTGTGAGCACCCGATTAGGTTATGATATCTATTGCTAGCTATTATTTTATTTCACAGCCTCACCACAGGAGGCACCTGCTCTGTGTGGCGCTTTCTCTCTCTCTCTCTCTCTCTCTCTCTCTCTCTCTCTCTCTCTCTCTCTGTTGAGCTTCTTCAATACACAGATTTAGAGTTCTGCTCAAATTGGGAAATTTTCAGTCAAATATTTTCATCCCCCATCCTTTGTTCATTTGTATTTATATTTTCCTCTTCTTGGGAGTGCATTTTAGATTATTTCTATACATTCGGTGTCTCCAATCTTTCCGCCCACCAGGCCCAGCCTGTTGTTAGTTCTGCCCACTATGTTTTTCACATCATGATCTCATCTCTGAACATCAACCTTTCTCTCTGGAACTGATCTCCCTGCACTCTGTGAGGTACAAAGGGAATTCATGAGGCAGAAAGGAACAGACACCACCACACAGAAATCTGGATCCACTCCAAAGGGTGAAGAGGATCCAAAATTGTAATGGTAGATAAGATTGTATTAGTATTAATAAATAATGACAATGTGATGTGGTGCTTACAGCACAGGTAGTGTAGAATGTCCGACAGCAGCACAAGGGACCAACCGGGGGCTGGGCCACTGTCCTAGGAGTCTGATACTGATAGGGAGGGGAGCAGAAACACTGAGGAGACTTGCTGACCTATCGTTCCTTCAGCATCCCCTGGGTGCCAGGAACTGTTCTAAATGCTTAGATTGCACCAGTGATCAACAAAAATACTGTCGTGCACAACACAGCAATGTTCCCTCAGCAGCACTCTGCACACACAGTGGTCCCGGAAGGTTACAAGACAGCTAAGAGAATTCCTGTGTGATGTCACAGTGGTGAAGCATCCCAGTCTACCGCACATGGTTTGTGGTGACGCCTGTGTCAACAGGTCCTGTGCTTGCAGCCATGCGCAGTGGTGCAGGTCACAGAGTCCTTGGCAATGACAAGCAATGATGCCGGTACTGGTTGTATGTTTTCGATAGTGCACATTTTGTCGTCTTAGGGTGCACACATACTCATTTTAAAAAAGAAAAACTGAAGCAAGAGGTGTGGTTTAGTGTTCTAGCACTTGCCTAAGCATGCACAAGGCTCCAGACTCAAATCCATTGAACCAAACTAATTGTTAATTCATTAATTAAGATGAAACTTAACTGCAAAAGAGCCTCCAGAAGATGCTTCAGGAGAATTCCAAAGGAAAGTCCTATGAACACAGAAAGAAAAGCTGCACGTTTTTGCCCTGGAAATCATTCCAGTGAGACAAGAATAGGAAGAAAAGGCAGTTAATGAAAATCCTGACCCTTGCCCCAGGAGGAGAGCTGCCCCTCCCCACCCTGGAGAACTGGCCCCAGAGGTGTGGGTGTGGGAGAGCTGGCCCCACAGCTCAGCAGCCCTGGGAGAACTACCCCGCCCCCCATTGCAGGCTGCTGCAACAGGAGACCTGACCCCACACATCATCATTCACTCAGAAGAGCTGGCCCCAATGCCATGGGCTCGGGAGAGCTGGCCCTGACCCTTGCCTGAGTAGGGTAGTCACAGTGAAGGTCCAGACTGACCAACTCATCTTACCACCCAGACCCACATCCAGGGCTTTGAGATGGCCCACCCCAACATTTACCCCATCTATGACTTCCTGGAGAGCATAAAGGGACTGGTCCTGTGGAACCATAGCTGCAAGATCTCCACGACTCTGGGCAACAGCAGAATTTCCAACAGAAGTTTCAGTGAGGGCCCAGTATTGATGGTGTAGCAGAAGCCAGAGGCCTTGAACCAGACCAACCACTCATCACAATGAACATTTGCAAATCTGTTTGGGCAAAAGGGTGTACTGTGTGACACATCGCAGCTCCCAATGCCACTACAACAAATGAATAAGTGATGAGGGCGTGGAAAAGACAGAGGAGGGAAGTGTTGTTTTGTTTGATTTTATTTTTAATTATTTTTCTTATTTTGGGGGGAGGCCACAAGGTAGAGGGCGGGCATGGAAGGACTAGGAAATGAGTGGGGCTGGGTGCCTAATGAGAAATTCCCAAAGGGCCAATAAAAGAATTCAGTTGATTAAAAAAATAAATGAAGGAAGGAAGGAAGGAAGGAAGGAAGGAAGGAAGGAAGGAATGGAAAGGGGGGGAAAGAAATCCTGACTCTTGTTGGCTAAGACAGACATGAATTTGTACTTTACTCTTTAAAAAACAAAAAAACTGAAGAAAAAAAAAATCTAGTCGCCTCTGCCATGTAGCATGTATGTGGTCAGTGGTAGCATCTAGGTTTGAATAAGTGTGCTCCATGACATCAGCAGGTCAAAACTACTCAATGACACCTTCCTCAGCACGTTTGAGCATTGTTGCTGGACTCGTGAACGAACACCTCCGCAGGTGTCAGAGAATGCAATAAATTATAAACCATGAGTGAGCACAGTTAGACAGTGGCAAGAAGAGTGGGAAAAGGGAACCGTGGAGAGAGATGGTGACTTTTACAGACTGTTTAGGGCATGGCCCTGGGCAACCTGGATTCTGAGATAAAGGCTTGAAGTGAAGAGGTGGACAGCATAACTCTGAAAAGGGAGAGTGATGGAGGGACAAGAAGGGGTTGGAACTGAAGTCTGGAGGTGGAGAAGGGCTAGGGGTGTAGGAGACCACTTGCCTAGTGTGAGCGAGGCCTGAGTTTTGATCCCAGCACTAGCACACATGCGAGCCCACACACACACACACACACACACACACACACACACAACTCTAGACTCAATAGGGGATGGGATATGAAAGAACCAAAGAGCTGTGCAATTTTACATCCCAAGAGACATTCTGGGGGATGAGGATGCGGCAGGAGTTAGCACAATGGAAAAACACCGGGAAGCCATTCTGAATGCAGCAAGCTGAGGAAAGAGCTGAGATCAGAGGGGGGGCAGGGGGGGGGGGGTAGGGGGAGGCACCAGGCAGCAGAGGACTCTGATGCACTGTGAGGATCTTGGGTTTCCTGTGATTATGTGGGGGAACTGCAGAAAGCCGTTGTGTATAGTGACATCATATAGCCTGCATTTCAAGGTTTAGTCTGGCTGCCGCGATCACAGTGGAAGGGCCAAGGCAGACGTGACGAGATCACCGTTCACTGCCAAACAGAGGAAGCCATGATACTCACCGAAGAAGCTGAGAGAAAGCATCTAAGACGCTGAGAAAGGGCTGGACACTGAGTGCAGCTTGAATCCAGCCCAAAGGAGTCACAGGCCGATTCAGCAAATGAGAGAAAGCCAGTGTAGCTCAAAGGTTTGTGGCCACACCAGGGGAGAGACGGGTACAGAGAGGGAAAAAGAGGGGGAAAGATACGGGTCGAGCTGGGTACGGTGAAGGACCACTCTGAGGAGCACCAAGTGTACAAAATCATCCAAGTGGACACAGCGCAGATAGGTAAACCTTGGTTAAGAACGGGGCTTCGCTGGAGACACAGACTCGAGCTTTGTGGGGTGCAGATGCCGTTGACAAGGCCATGGCGGCTTGATTTAAAAAAAAAAAAAAAAAAAAAAAAAAAAACACCAAGTTCTGAGCCATTATTAAGAAAACCAAGAGAAGCTTGGAGTTAGCCCAGTGAAGAGTATTGAAATAGTGCATGTGTGATAGTATGTATACTAAGACCCTGTCAGCCCTGTCAAAAAAAACCATAAGGAGAAACAATGGGTTAGCTGGTGACATCAAAATAAAACTTTTGCTCCTCAAAATGCAGTGTGAAGATTAAGGAAAGGCTAGCTGACCACTGTCTTAGTGAGGGGTTTTATTGCTATGAAGAGACACCATAACCGCAACTCTTATAAATAAAAGCATTCAATTAAATGGGCTCACTTACAGTTTCAGAGGTTCAGTCCATTGTCATCATGATGGGGAGCATGGCAGCATGCAGGCACGGTGCTGGAGCAGCTGAGTCCGACATCTTGCAGGCAACAGGAAATTGACTGACAGTCACACTGAGGGAAGCTTGAGCACAAGAGACTCAGAGCCCGCCCCCACAGTGACGCACTTCCTCCAACAAGGCCACACCTCCTCATAGTACCATTCCCTTTGGGGGCCATTTTATTTCAAACTGCTACAGCCACCAAGAAATAGCTCAACACAGACTTCTTTTGTCTTTATTATTATTATTATTATTATTATTATTATTATTATTATTGTGTGTATTTGTGTGGGGAGGCACAATGCTACAGCACATATGTGGATGTCAGAGGACACCTTTGTGAATTTGGTTCTGTCCTTCCACCTTTATGTGGGTTCCAGGAATCTAGCTCAGGTCAACAGGCTTACATCATCAGGGGCAAACACACTTCTCTGCTGAAAAATCTGGCCAGCCCTCAAGTCCTACTTCTTACAAAGAACTCAAGTGTCTAAAGAACCCCTATAATCCAATATAAGGGGGCGGGGAATCCAACTTTTTTATGTGTCACACCTGGAACTCTCACACGTTGCTGGCTGGGAAGAAAACAGCCGGCCACTCTAGAAATCAATTTGGAAGTTTCTTAAATATTAAACCTATAAACCACTGCCATATAAGCGAGAAATCTCACCACGTATTTATCCAAGAGAACCCCCGACCCTACCCACTGCATGTGCTTTCCTTTCTAAGGCCTCATCTCAATGTGGCAGATTGACAAGGGCCAAAAGTAAGGTTTCCCCCAGCTCCGTCCGACACTGCTCGGTGTCTATACATTTAAATCAAAGTCACTTTTCTATGCCAGAGGTCCTCTGGGTCTCTCACTGCCTGCTTCACATTGGTGATCAATCATCCTCTGGACTTCATTGTTTTTCTCCTCTCCAAGGCATTGATGTCCACAGCAGCAGTCACCTGATGCCAAAAACCTCCTGCTGACTGTCTCTGGCCCCAAGAGCCTGAACTGCGCATCTGCCAGCGTGCCTCCTTCCAGCACTCCCTGCCATCACTTCTCAAGGCCTCAGCTTCATGCCAAGTCTGTCCACACCCACCTGCCTTGTGATGTGGTCTTTATCACCTATCCGCATGGCCCAGCTTTAATATCCAGCTCTAGACCATGTTTCCAGGAACCTTCTGGTACTAGGTATCATGATGCCCCTTCTGAAGGGATTCACAGAAATCTCTGAGTTCTGCATAGAGACAGTCTTAGGAATGGCAGGTGGCAATCACATGTCTGAGGGAGAGAGGAAGTTGAACCACAGGGTGGTTGCAACAGAAAGCTGGGAATCTCCGAGTCTTGAGTGGCTGTCTGGTAGTCCTCCATCTTCAGACCTGAGATCTGGGCCTTTCTACCACTGTCCTCATCAAGCAGTTAGATGCTGGCTTCCCAGGAAAAGATAGCAACCCAGAGCAAGCCAGGGAAAATTCCCAGGGAAATGATTAAACTGAGAACTGTCAGGCCTAAGTGTGGACTATTACAGTCCTGAAGGGAGTCTCGTGGATACAGCAGCATCCACTATGCTCATTTTGTTCTACAGGAAAGTTGTGAGCACAGGAAAGCAAATAGTTCTGCAATGATTTTACAAGTAGAAGAGAATAAACGCTGGTCAGTGGTTTCTTTCCCAGCCTAAGCTTCTTTCGACTGAGGGTAGAGAGAGACTCTAACACGGGAAGATAAAGAGGCAGGAGGCTCCAGGCAGCATCCAGTACAAATGTAGGTTTGTCACAGCCCACAAAACAGCCCACAACTTTGATCAAAAGGAATTAGCTATTAAGTACTTAAGCGTGTGTCAGACCTTGTTCCAAGCATTTGTGTTTATATGTGTATGCTCAGCATACACATATATAAATACACACCCACATATGCAAAAGTGTGATCATATAACCCTCAGAGGAACTTGCAGAGAAAGCACTTTCAGTTACACTGTTGCAGATAAAGATGCAGAATATGGCTGAGATTAACTTGCCCAGCATTTTTAGAGGTTGGGTAACAATCCCAGGTCATTATCCTTCCCCATGCATCTTTTTTTAGACCAGTTTTTGAGTACTTCCTAAATTTGTTGAGTTTTCTATGTGTATAACATAAAAGTTATTGCTCTGGGTAGACAATGTCACTGGTTTCAGTGTGATTTGATCTCACAGATCACAGCACCAGCCACATGACCTGTAGCAACCGTGGATGCCATACCTAGATCTCTGGACTGCAGAATGTGGGTCAGCACAGAGCAGCATCTCCACCAGAGGATTGGTAGGACAGAGCTAATTACATGGGCTGTGCTCTGAATGGAGAAAGACCCACACAAACGGGAAGGGGGCTAGCTGTTCACGTGCACTGCTTATCACCATCCTTATCCACAGCATTCACAGCCCTGTCTCCTCTGTCAGCCACACACATCGTGGTCCCAGACACCAGGCCGAAAACTCAGCAACCTGGCAGATTACTCTATAGGGGATGTATGTATCCAAAGGGCCGTATTAATGACTGCGAAGATGATCTCACTATGCTTTTCTTCCCCAAAACTCACTGATCTGTTTCCAGCACTACCAGCAGCACCATCGTCTACCCAGCCTGTGAGAAGGTGGGATAACCCTGCATGTCACTCTTCTCCCATTGTTCCCTTCTTTGAGCTAGCAATCTCACTGACATCCCATTCAGCAAGGGCAGGATCACACAGAACAGTCATCCAGCATCCTATGCTTTTATTTAATGAATCTGGCAACTCTAACAAGGTCCACGGCGTCCATACTCTTATAAGCTTCCAGGATGAACTCAATAACTTGGAATGTCAAACCAGTCCTTCAGTAATTCTGGTCATCAGCCAGGGCTGGGGATTCTGGCAAGGGGCAGCAGTCATATACTGACCAGCTGCACATGCCCTCAGACTCAGAACTGGGCACCTCACACCCAGTGGCACCAGTGGACACCAGTGCCACCTTTGCATGGGGCCAGGGTGCCAGGCAGGGCTGGCTCTTGATTTGTGTTCTGGCTTTGAGGAGCACTGTGACGTGTCAGAATTAAAAATAAACAAAATTAAAGTCACAAAATCTAAGTTCATCTGCTGCTTTCCCTACGCACCAGCTGTGCAAACTTGGAAAGCCACACATAAGCTCTGTGATCCCCCTGAATTTATTTTCTTCGCTAAGGGGATGTTTACTGGGGCTTGGGAGATGGCCCTGTAATTAAAGGGCCTGCAGTCCAGGCAGAAGGACCTGGTTCAGAGCCCAAGAACTCACATGAGAGCCAGAGGTGATGGCCCACATATGTAACCTTAGCACTGATGGGAGTGAAACAGGTGGGTTCCTAAAGCTTGGTGGATTAACAGTCTGTCCAATCGGTAAGTTCTAGGTGAGTAAGCCTCGAATAAGAGACTCTCAAAAGATAAGGATTAGCAAGAGCACTTGACAAGCGAGTCTCTGACCCGAGTCTGGCCCTCAGAACCCACCATGGAAGTGAAAAACAACTGAATCTTGGAAGCTGTACCCCAATATCCACGTCTGTGCTATCATTTGTGCAAAGAAGCATGTATACACATGAACACACAGATGTACACAGACATACACATGTGTGCACAAGCATGAGTAGTACACACACACACACACACACACACACACACACACACACACCTCACAGGCACATACACCATAGGCACACATGTACACATACACACAAACCACAAAAATGTAAATAAATGTTTAAAAATCAAACAATGAAAAAAATCCACAGGCTGAGGTGGGAGGGATAAGGCCTTCAATCCCAGCACTCAGAAGGCAGTGGCAGGCAGAGCTCTGTGAGTTCGAGGCCAGCCAGCCTGGTCTACAGAATGAGTTCCAGCACAGCCAGGACTGTCATATACAGAAACCCTGTCTTGGAAAACCAAGATAGATAGATAGATAGATAGATAGATAGATAGATAGATAGACAGACAGATAGATAGGTAGATAAACAATGTGGCAAGTTACAGAAGCTGCCTGATGTTGACCTTTAGCCCCTGCACGCATATCCACATATTTGCACTTGCACACACATGAACATGCATGTATACAGACTACACACACATAAACAGTAAAATTAAAAAGAAATACAGAGGGCTGGAAAGATGACTCAGTGGTTAAGAGCACTGGCTGCTCCTCCAGAGGCCCTGGGTCCAATTCCCAGCAGCCACACAGGGGCTCACAACTATGTACCTCTAATCCCAGGGGATCTGAGCCCTCTTTTGTTCTCCTCAGGCACCAGACACACACAAGGTACACATACATACTTGCAGATAAAATACTCATAGACACAACATAAAATGAAAAAATAAAATAAAAAGGGGTTGTTTGTTTGGTTGGTTGGTTGGTTGGTTGGCTGGTTTACAAGCCCTTTATTAGTGAGTTCTTTTGACAAATCCTGTGATAATAGCAACAGACAAGGCAAGTGTGACCCTGCTGTCATGGAAGACACAAAGGTGATGTCACCCTTCTGTATGCACAGATTTTGCCACAGATTCCAGTGCAAATTGAAACTGTTCAGGCAAAAGGTGCCTGCTGAAAATGTACTGGCTTTTTTTTGTCTTTGAAGATATCACCAAAAACATCACTATTGTGCTTAGACATGCTAGGTGACGAGAAGCCAAGGGACCCAGCTGTAAGGGGAGCCCACTCTAGACATCAGAACCATCACGAGTCTTGAGCCCAAGAATATTAATCATCTCTTTTATGTTCTGTGTTTTGATGCTTTGCCATCTGGAGTCTTGCTGACCCCAAAGGACTGTCCATCCCAGGGCTCGCCAATTCCTGTGGATGCCAAACATCTGAGCTGTATGTGGCCTTCATGTGCAAATCAACCAATGCAGAAGCCAAGCACCAGAAAGCCTCCATTATCCCGCTCTTTACGTCACTGAACTCACTGCACATTCCCAGGAGGAAGCTTGTTTTCATATCACTTAAATTTTTTAATTTTTTTTCCTTTCAGACTCATGTATCTTTCTCATCCTTTGTTGTTGTTTGGTTGGTTGGTTTTTTGTTTGTTTTCTTGCTAGAACGTCTAGCTCGGAGTTGGGGTAATGAAAACAGATGTCCTTACCTTTAGAAAAGAACATTTACATTTCACTGCAGTATGCTTGCCCATGCTTACCCCAGGCTCACCTGGTGCTCTCCCTCTCTCTGCCAAACTAGGGATGTTACCCTTCTGGATCTGGCTTTCTGACAGTTTGATCATGAAGAGATAAAAGATTTGGGCAAGGTTTCCTTTCTGTTTCACTTGATGTAATGACACAATTTTTAACTTTAGGCTGTTACCAAGAAGAGTAGCATTAATGATTTTGAAAACATCTAGCATTCGTGGCAAGGGTAGAGGTGGGAGGGTGGGGGGAGTTGTGGGGCACGGTGAGGGGTGAGAGGCTATCATACCTGACATGTATTGGCCAAATACCTGAAATACTCCACAAGAAGCCGCCTAAGGGAGGAAGGGTCTGTTTTGATTTCCAGCTGGAGGAGAGGACAGCTCATCGTGGTCAGGAATGTAAGGAAGTCACACAGCATATCAGGATGCTGAAAGCAGACAGGAAGTGGAGTCAGGCTACAAAAACTCAAAGTCCATCCCTAGTTACCCACTTCTGCCCGAAGACCCCACCTCTGAAAGGTTTTACAGCCTTCCGAAACAATAGGCCCAGCTGGGGACCATTCAAATGCATGTGCCTTTGACTTTCACATTCCAACCACAATAAATAGCTTGAAATGTTTCTTCAAATTGCCGAGTTCATTTGCAAATATTTTATACTATTTGGGTGTCAGGCAGCTGGCTTCACCAAAGGCATTGACAAGTGTCCACTCCTGTTTCCTCAAAGTGACTGTACAGTTGAAGCTGAGTCATTCTTAAGCATTCGGAAGAAGTACCCAAAGAAACCATTATGACTTGAGGGTTTCTTTTAAGAGTGGTTTAATTACAAGTTCAATTTTCTTTGAGTTACAAGGCTAACCAAATTATATTATTTCGTGTTTAATGACCTGTGGGAGCTTTGGTTTTGAAGAATTTTTCAAATGTATATGTGTAGAGATGTTTTGGATCGAACTGGAGTCTGCAAGCCTAAAGTGACATACCAGCTTCACTCCTGACATTGGCAATAACTGTATTCATCCATTTGTTTTCTCTTACTAGAATTTTCAATTAACTTTATTGATATCAAAGTTCTAGCTTCTTTTTGTTATTGTTTTTGTTTTGATTTGTTTTTTGTTTTTGTTTTTTTTCCAAGACTAGGTTCCTCTGTGTAGCCTTCACTGTCCTGGAACTCACTCTGTAGACCAGGCTGGCTTGAACTCAGAGATATGCCTGCCTCTGGCACCTGAGTGCTGGGATTAAAGGCCACCACCACCCAGCAATAATGTAGCTTCTTTCACAGATTGTTCTTTATTGTTTTTGTTTCCAGCTGCTTGGTGTTCATTCTTACTTCCTTTTCCTTGACAAGGCTTGCTTTCTGAAGTTGTCAAAGCTAGGGGCTAGACACTTTGGTTGCTGGTATCTGATTTCCCCTTTTCCGGCATGTGCATGGGAAGGTGTAGCATTCCCATGACTCTGCTGCAGTGGATGTGCCCCACAAATTCTAATATGATGCACTTTCACTCCGTTCAATGTATGACTGAATCCCTTTGAGAGTCCTCTTGGACCCATAAATCTTTCCACATCTATCTGTGAGTTTCCTCATGTTTGGAATTTTCCTGCTGCTTTTCTGGATTGATTTCTAGTTTGATTGTTATACCAGAGAGTAGGACATATGATTTTAATCCTCTTAAATTTGTTGAGGTTTCCTTGTGGTTTTGGTCTATCTAGGTACATACTGTGGGGCCTGAAAAGAATGTGATCTGCAGGTGTACAATTTTCTGTAATTGTCTGTTCACTGCTGTTGATTGATGGCCTTATTCCTTTACATACTTGCAGTTCTCTGCCTACTTGTTGCATTGACTGTTAAGATGGAGCATTGGGCAGTGGTGACACATGCCTTTACTACCAGCACTTGGGAGGCAGAGGCAGGCAGATCTCCTACTTCAACGACAGCCTGGTCTACAGAGTGAGTTCCAGGACAGCCAGGACGACACAGAGAAACCCTGTCTCAAAATGAACAAAAAAGATGGGCGCATTCAATCGCCAACTCTACTTGTGGATTTGGCTTTTTCTCCTTCCGATTCTATCGGGTTTTGCTTCAGATATTCAGGTAGCTTTGTCTTTATGATGGACAGAGTCCCTCTGTCTCTGGTAACTCTCTTGTCTCTGAAATGCACTCTTAGCCTCTAGCCACTCCTGTCTTTTGATAAATACTTGTGCAGCATAACACTTTCCCTTTTTGGTTACATTATATTTGAAGAAAAGTTCTTATAGTTGTCACATAGTTCAGTCCCATTTTTAATCCACTCTGCTGATTGGATTCTGGTTTGTATTTGCTTCATTAGGATCACCTGGGCTTGCGTCATTCCTGGTGTGTCAGGGTTTCCAGCTGCTGCTCTGTTTACTGCTTTCTGCTTGCATTTCCCTCTCCCCCTTTAGATTTGCTGGGAGCTACTTGAACTCTCTTATTCCATGTCACTTTCTACTGCTTTTGAATGTCTGCCTATATAGCTTTTCTACAGACGGCCATTCTTGAGTTACATCACAGATCTACACACCACAGTCCGCTGTAAGCATCTTCCCTTACAAGACATTTGTCCACACGGTTGCCTTAACCACAGCCCACGTGGAAGAATGAAGTGCATCAAAAACACAGCTCAGATTGCAACAGCTGATGGCTCCTCGAATTCTCCAAGACAAAGTGCAAAGTCGTGACACACAGTGAACGTGGCCAGCACACCTAACAGCAGCTAAAAGCGGCTTAAGAACGCTGGGAAAGGAGCGGCTCTGGCCAAAGCAAGGCTTCCCGCCTCAAGTGTGACCTCCAGCCTTACAGTTTCACCAGCCTAAGAAAGAAAAAGAAAAACCTGGGTTGGTTCTGTTGTCATGATTTTCGCTACACATGTAAAAAGCTTGTCCTGTGCCTTCTTTTACGCTAAAGATGTTTTCCCATGAACCATTTTAACTTTCTTGTTGTTTCCTAAATGTTTTGCTCAGTTGTTTTCTTAGTGGATGTGGGGGAGATTATGACCAATATTTTAATGTAAGAGTGTAGTTTAGATGAACACCAACTTGATGGTAACACTACATAGAACTTGGCTTCAATGCTGCCCCGCTGTTTGCATCTCCCTTTTGGTGTGCCATGTTGTCATAGATATCGTGTCTGTATTTTTGCATGTCTGTTGACCTACTTCTAAAGTTACTGCTTTACTTTATCTTTTACATGAGGTGAAAAAAAAGAAACACAAAATACTTGGTTGGCTTTTTTATTTGTATGTTTCTGTGTTTGTATATTTATACGTGTTTGTATGTTTGTGTGTTTTTGTGTTTTGTATGTTCATGCATCTGTGTTTGTGTTTGTGTGTTTGTGCATTTGTATTTTATATGTTTGTGTGTTTGTGTATGTATGTGATTGTGTGGCTTTGTATGTTGTATGTTTGGATAATTTCTCAATGTTTTCTATGTGAAGCTATGAGAAACAATCCTCATTTTTGATGAAAAGCAGGCTGTCCTGCAGTCCCTCCTTCAGATGTGTCTGGAGTCTTGCAAGCTTTTGAGGACTCATGCTGTCCTCCAAACGGGTCAGGAGCACTTGATCTAGAGGTTGTCACACAGAAGCACAGCTATGCTACCCCCTGGACTGATGGGCAAGCCTCCACTATTTAGAAACGCCTGTTCTTTGAGCACATAGCTCAGAAGGGAGAAACACAGAACAGTGCAAGCAAGAGGCAGAGACTCCACCCACTAGACCAGAGGAGTCAGAGGGTGACAGATGCCACCGCCAGGCCACCCTGACACCCAAAGCGTTGTTCACCTCCCTGAGGATTTGAGCGGCCACCTACAGGCCTTTCATTACAACCTAAAGACTCCCTTCACAGGTCAGAGCAAACCTACTTCTGCCGAGTCCCAGTAGCTTCTGCTCGGCCTGATTCCACTTCCGGTTTTAAGTGCACATTTTCTGACTATGAAATGCTTGGTTGGGGCTCCTTTTTTTCTACAGTCTGAATATGTCATCTCACAGGCCCTGCCCCATCTCATAAGACAGCAGCTGTTAGCCTGACTGGAGGTGTGGGATCAGTCATTTCCTCTCGCTGCTCTTAAATTGTCTTTGTTTTTGACAGTCTGGCATGGTATGCGTGCAGGGGTCTTCCATGGTTATCATACTTGCAGTTCATTACATTTCTTTAATATGGACAAGTGTCTTTCATCAAACTTGGGAAGTCTTCAGCTGTTATTTCAGTTTTCTTTCTGGCCCTTCCCTGTTCTCCTCCTGGGACTCCCTTAATGCATATTTTGTATGCTCAGTGATACCTCCTAGGTCTCTTGAGCTCAGTTCATCTTTCTTTCTTCTTTTTTTCTCCACCCCTTGGATGACACATTCTCAGGTGACATCTACATGTCACTCCCTGGTGCTGCGGCTGACTCGGGTCTGCTGCTGAGCCTCTCCTGTGGATTTTTCATTTCAGTTCTATCTGTATCAACTCGAGAATTTCTACAGGCTATTTTCCAGTATGACATCCTTTATTTAGTGAGACACATCCCCACGCTCTCCTCTTAGATGTTTATGGGGTCTCCTTAGTTTTATGAACATATTTTAGATAGTTGGTTTGTCTTATTAATAGGTACAATTATGACCCTCCTCAAGGATGGTTTCCATTGGCTGCTTACTACAAAAATGATAATTTGCTGCTCTTGGTGCTGAAGCTGGATGTCTTAAAAGATACAGTGTGGCAGCTCTAAAAAGAGGCCTTTGTTATGTCATTTGTTGAAGATGCTGCTACTGTTTGCATTTAGTGACTTCAGTGAATACTGCAAACTCCATACATGACCACAGAATGCCTTCTGGTAAACTTGATGAACAACTAATGGTTGTACATCAGTGTCTTTAACTGCCAGGAAGAGTGAGGCCATCTGCCTCAGCTCTGTAAAGATTTTAAAAAGGTCTTCAAATCTCAGCCAAGTGGTTGACAGCTTCACCTTAGCCTTCCCTTGTTGGGTCTCCAGAATCTCAAGGTCGACCAGAAGGAAAAGATTAGAATTTTCCCAGGTCTGTCTTGAAAGGACACACAGCCTTGAACATGTGCACAGTCTTGTACATGCAAGTCGCCTTGTAGGTTCCAGAGAATGTCAGAGCTTCACAAAGCCCTCTATACATGCCTTGTTCTTCATTTTCCCTTCTAGTTTTTCTTCAGCTTGTTTCCTGTTGTGGAACAAGCCTTTTCTACACTATGAATATGTATTACTCTCATTTGCTAATAAAAAGCTGGTTGGCTGATAGCTGGGCAGGAAGAGATTGAATGTGAGAGCCCATCTGGGAGAATTCTGGGAATAGAAAGGATGGAGTCAGAGAGTAGCTGGAAAATGCAGAGAACCAAGATGAGAATGCCATACTTAGAAAAGGTACCAAGCCCTGGGACTAAACATAGATAAGAACTGTGGGTTAATTCAAGTGTTAGAGCTAGTTAGTAATAAGCCTGAGCTATTGACCAAGCATTTATAATTAATATAAGCCTCTATGCAGTAATTTGGGAAATGGCTGCCAGGATTTGAGAACAGGCAGTTGGAACAGGAAACATCCATTTACAGTTTCTCTCAGCTATTACCACCACCTCAAGCAGGTGTAGGGCTAAGCCATCACTATGGATAGCTTTGACAAATTCCACTAAGGAAAAGACTGTGTGCACCAAGAGCTTAGCCAGACCAGATAAAGACAGCTCTTGTGAGTGGGGAGCCACTAGAAGATTAAGTGATGATGTCCTCTGGGAATGTTTTTTGAAAGAGTTGTGGTTATTGGTTTTCAGGAAACTGCAAGGTTGGGAAGAGAAGATGGAAGAAAAAGTGGGCACCACAAAACTTCCTCTTCTTTCCAAGTCCATTTGCTTTTCTAGAATGAACATTGCCCAAAGTCTATGAGGTTCTGTTAAGTTCTAGAGTAACCCAAGTAAAAAACACAATTAGAAGGAATAGTAGAACACAGGTGACATGAGAAAACAGTTAGGGGATACCCCAAGTTAAAGGTGTGGAGGAGAGTAGAAAGGTAGGGGAGAATTAGGGAGTAGGTAGAAGTGGGTTAACCAAAACTGAAGGCATATGAAGAAATCTTATGATAATCTACTGTTCTATAAACTCTGTATGTGTGTGTGTGTGTGTGTGTGTGTGTGTGTGTTTTCAGGGGCACTCTGCATGAGAGGACAATGCTGCTCCCAGAAGACATGGGTTATTTAATGAAAACCTCAATGCTAGGCATGGGTAACCTCTCTATGAAGTATGAGTTAGAGAGGTTCCAAGGCACCCCAGAAACACAGTCGATTGCCACTGTTCTTGGTTGTCCACCGTAACTAAATGGTAAGACCTATTGCTAAAAACATTATCCATTTTTATTACAGGACATGGAGAAATCAATCTCTAACTGAGAGGAAACTCTCTCCCTGCTGGCTACCTTCCATGGTGCTGGACAGTGTAATGTAAACTGCTTGGAGAGAAAGTCATCAGTGGTCTTACTTAGCACCAGACCCTACATTATTCAAGTTGTAACCACTAGTAAAATAGTGGCATGATAGTTAAACCACTTTCTGGATTAAATCTGAGACCTGTTCCACAGGAGGTGAATTTGATGCCTGGTACTGTAAACCTGGTCAAAATTCCCCTAACCAGAGAGATCATGGGCCAGAAGGGGGAACTCACTGGTGTTCTTTTGCTAAATGGTCATGTTGTCAAACTATCCCCTTAACACTTACATTTACACTCATAAGTTTATGCTGCTTTCAGGCTTACTCAGAAATCTTCTCTTTACAGCAGTGTGTTAGATAGTTTTATGTTAACTTGACACAGAGTCTTTTGGGGAGAGGGAACCTCAATTGAGAAAATGCCCCTACCAGATTGGCCTGTGGGTAAGCCTATAGCACACTTCTTAATTAGTGATTGATGTAGGAGGACCCAGTCCATTGTGGGTGGTGCCACCCCTGGGCAGGTGGTCCTGGATGCTATAAGAAAGCAGGCTGAGCAAGCCATGTAGAGTAAGTCAGTAAGCAGCATAGTACCAGGGTCCTACTCTGCTTGAGTTCCTGCCCCAACTTCCCAACTTGGACTATTATATCACACTTACCTGGAAGTGTAAGATGAAAGCAACCCTTTCTCCCGAAGTTGCCTTTGGTCACTGTCGTTATCACAGCAATAGAACCCTAACAAAGACAAGCAGGTAGTAGTTAATAATGCAGATGCTCATAACTGGTCAAAGTGCTGAGCACTGGCGGCTGTGAGTGCTCAGCTGTAGATGGGTCATCTGTATCAACCACCCTCCGTCCAAAGCTCAGGGAGCGTCACAGAAGAAAGGGTTGAAAAGGTAAGAGCCAGAGGTGAGGAGAGCTGTGGCTGCTTGTGCTCAAGGTCAAGCAGTCAGCACTCCGGCTCAATGAGGGAGGGCCTCCAGAGCCCCACCCCCGGCTGAGGAACTATTGGTAGCTGATGGCTGGTGAGGCCTGGAGAGCCACTTTTCTTTGGGGTTGTGGCTGCTGATAGACTGCCCATGCCCCATTGGAGAACCGCACACCCACTCACCCCACTCACATATGGTCAGCAGTGACTGAACTCAGCGGGGTTATTAATAATAATAATTTCTAAGAGGGCATGAAGTCCTGAGGGAGGTGGGTTGGTGGGTCCCAGACAAAGTTGGCTGGAGCTAGTAGGAGTTGATAAGAACAAGTACTTTGCATACATGTATGAAATTTCCAAAGAATAAATTTTTAAAAATTTTAATTGCTGTCCTGAACATCACTTTCTCGAGATTTTTCAAGAAGGAAGGCATCATCCGAATCGTTAGTCCCTAAGACTATGGTGACAAAGGCATGGGAAGTACCTGCTGGGGAAATGCTGTGATAAGGACGCAAACAAAATGCGCTGACTGTTGAGATCCAGGTGAAGATGAGCAGTTCTGCCCTTATTCACGGAACTCCCCAAGTTCCCCAAGTGACTTTCTCCCCTCCTCTTGTGGGACCTGTTCTGTCAGTTACCCAGGACACCAGGCAGAGTGGGAAGGACCTATAGCCACACAACAGGGCTCAGCCATGGTCTAACTCATGCTTCAGCATAAGCTGAGGACTTCCTGGAGGGGAGGCCAGTTTCTCAGGACAAGCAGCCCCCACGGTAACTGTGCCATCTTAGATGGCCTGCTGCAAAAACGCAGCCTGCGCTGTGACTGCGTGTGTTTCACAGTACTTCATAAACACCGTTTCATTTGACACCCACCACAGCACTTCATGATACTTTCTCTGACCTAAGAAACAAAGTGGAACCCACATCTGCTCACTAGAAAGCCCAGGCCACCAAGCAATGGTGGGGCAGGCCTTTAATCCCAGCATTCAGGAGGCAGAGGCAGGTGGATCTCTGTGAGTTCGAGGCCAGCCTGGTCTACAAATGAGTTCCAGGACAGCCAGAGCTACAAAGAGAAACCCTGTCTCAAAAAATCAAAAGAGAGAGAGAGGGGGGAGGGAGGGAGGAAGAGGGGGAGGGTGAGAGGGAGAGAGAGGAGAGAGAGAAAGCCCAGGCCTTCCCCTCTGTGCAGCAAAGCTCACAGATAGTGTGACACTCACACAGAGAGACAGGTGGCGCATGGCGCACATCATTTAGAGCTCATGGCTGTGTGTTCTCACTAAATTTTGCTGTGAGTTCTGAGTAAATTCTTCCAAAGAAGGGGGAGATCGAAGGGAAAGGAGAATCCGCAATCACAGCCAGGAGAACAAGGCAGGCCCCCACAGGGCCCCTCTGGCAGGTGGGAGGGAACCTGCCCGCCCAACAGGCAGAGCACAGCAGCCTGAGACTGATGCCAGTCACATGGTGATGGTGAGGAAGCTGAGGGTGCCTGGCCCTCTAGCCTGCAAGGTGAGTGCGGACTCTGGCTGCTAAAGGTCCTGGCTGCCTTCCACAGGCAGGTGAGGAAAGCCTGGTCTTCACCCGTGGACAAAGGCCTCTTGGGACAGGCTGCAGGAGCAGGCATGCAGCCATCCCCAGCTGCCCAGCTGAGTGACATCAGCTTCAGAAAATTGGGTATGCACACAACAGTACCCCAGGCTTATGCTCCAGAAGTGACTTTGGATGATTTCATCCTTTGCTACTTAAGAAAAGAAGAGATGGTTTCCCTGAGCTCAGGGGGAAACTGTGCTCAGAAGCCAGGCCATGTTAAGAGTTCTGGATGAATGTAACACTGATCTCAACTGTAGCTGAAGTCATCAACCAGGACAATGGTCATTGTGCCCTCAAGAATCGGGCCATGTGTTACCTCTAGGTAAAAACTATTTTTAAGGTACTTCATAAATCAGTGCCGAGGTCAGCCTCGCTGAGCATTCCAAAACATTCAGGGGAAGTCTCTGTGGGTGTGCCCCCAGCTCTCGGCTGCAGCCACCCATTGTTTGAAGGTTTCCTGCTCCAGCTATCCCCGCCAGCCAGTCTGCAGGGTCTGCAGAGACAGGCCAGGAGGACCTCACAGCTGGCCACCTCCCTGCCACACAGGTGTGGAGGGCGCCAGTCTGCCCCGCCACGGGCAGCGCTGCCCGTCTCTAGGACTCCACCTTGCAGGCTGTGGTCTCCAAACCCCCACACGGGACCATTGCCACTCCTGCGGTGAGCTAGTGGAGAAGCAGACAGGGGTTTTGCATCCTGCCTCTCACAGCACCTGTGCTGGGCCGCAGGTGGGGTCAGAGGTTATTCCTCCTCAGCCAGGCCACTCTGGCTGCCATGCCTCAGTGCACTAAGCTGTGTGTTCGGCCTGGGCATCCTGCTCTTATGCGTGTTTAAGTGAAGACACGTGAGTCGTGAACTGTGAGTGGATGAACTCCCTATTGTTGCAGATACAGAGAGTAAGAATCGGGAAATCTACCCAAGCCATCTTCCTTTGCTGCAGATGCTGGTGGCCAAGGAGACAGAAGTTCTAAGTGGGAAGCAGACTGAGGGAGGCTGAATGACAATGAAGGTGGAATTCACATGCTAAAGGGTGGGAATGCAAAAAGAGAAGCAGTCTCTCCACAGTGTCTGTGTCCACCATGTCATCCCAGAGCACACATCTCTCCTCAGTGTCTGTGTCCACCATGTCATCCCAGAATACACATCTCTAGAGTATCTGTGTCCACCATCTTGTCCTAGAACATACATCTCTAGAGTATCTGTGTCCACCATCTTGTCCTAGAACATACATCTCTAGAGTATCTGTGTCCACCATCTTGTCCTAGAACATACATCTCTAGAGTATCTGTGTCCACCATCTTGTCCTAGAACATACATCTCTAGAGTATCTGTGTCCACCATCTTGTCCCAGAGTGTACCTCTTATTTTTTCTGGGATAAGCTGGAGGGGTGGCATTTCTAGCTGATTTCAGCCACTGTTGTCTGCTCTCTATTACTATAAGCTTTTCTTCCATTCTAACTGGGAATAAATCCAGTTTTCCTTGCTCACCTTGCTTGCCCTAATCTCCCCTTGTGACACTGAGGTAACACCAGCCTCAGGCCTGCGCCTTCCTCAGATCCACAGCCTAAAGTGACATGACAGCTCAGACCTCTTTCCAGAGCTCCATGCCCATTTCCCTTCTCCAACAGGGAACCTGAACCCTCGCCCTTTCTGAGCCTGCTTTTCTCGGTTTCCCACTTAGAACATGGCGCTACTGTTGCTAGGGCCTTGGGGGACTTCAAATCTTTGCGACTCTCCTTCCCTCCAGACAGCGGCAAGTTCTCTCTCTGTCTGAGCATGGCCCTCCACCCTCAGTCCCTCACACTCCTCCACCAGGCTTTTTCTTTTAGGCTCCCAAATCACGACACAAAGACTTACAAGTTCTGAATGCTGGGCCTTAGCTCGTTTCTGGCTAACTCTTTTAACTTAAATTAACCTGTTTCTCTTTGTCTACCTTTTGCCTCGGGGCTTATTTATTACCTTTCTTACTTCTGTGTATCAGAGTTTCACTGCTTCTCATGTCTGGCTGGCTAACAGCTGCCTGGCTTCTGGCCCCTGACATGTCCCTCATTCTCTCCTTCTTCTCCTGTTCTTCTCCCCTTTTCTTCTCTTGAACCTATATTTCTCATCCTATTTATTCTTTCTGCCTGGCAGCCTCACCTAGCCTTCTCCTACCTAGCTATTGGCTATTCAGCTTTTTATTAGACCAATCAGGTGCCTTAGGCAGGCAAGGTGAAACAAATGTGGCACAAACAAATGTAACACACCTTTACACAGTTAAATATTCTGCAGCACAAACAGATGTAACACATCTTTGCCCGCTTAAAAATATTCCACAACACATTCCAAACAATGGTGTCTCTCCTTCTGTGCCTACACACAACTCAGGTGGTCTCTGTTCTAACGCTCCAGCCATGTGTGACTAAGAAGGAAATCCAGATGTCTCACCCATGGTGTGCAACGCTATCTTGTCTGCCTCTGCCCAACTTCCTGCCCAGGTCTACACCTCCCACCACAGTGACAGCCCCAACAGTGACTGTCCTGTGACAGTGATGACCTCCCCACAGTGACCACCTCTCCTCAGTAACCAGCTCATCAGAGTGACCATCTCATCATGGTGACCACCTCTCCACGGTGGCCACCTCTCCACGGTGACCATCTCTCCACTGTGACCATCTCTCCACAGTGACCACCTCTCCATGGTGACCACCTCTCCTCAGTGACCATCTCTCCACAGTGACCACCTCTCCTCAGTGACCATCTCCCCACAGTGACCACCTCTCCACAGTGACCATCTCTCCACAGTGACCACCTCTCCATGGTGACCATCTCTCCACAGTGACCACCTCTCCACGGTGACCACCTCTCCACGGTGACCACCTCTCCACGGTGACCACCTCTCCATGGTGACCATCTCTCCACAGTGACCACCTCTCCACAGTGACCATCTCTCCACAGTGACCACCTCTCCATGGTGACCATCTCTCCACAGTGACCACCTCTCCATGGTGACCATCTCTCCACAGTGACCACCTCTCCACGGTGACCACCTCTCCACGGTGACCACCTCTCCACGGTGACCACCTCTCCACGGTGACCACCTCTCCACAGTGACCATCTCTCCACAGTGACCACCTCTCCACAGTGACCACCTCTCCTCAGTGACCATCTCCCCACAGTGACCACCTCTCCACAGTGACCATCTCTCCACAGTGACCACCTCTCCACGGTGACCATCTCTCCACAGTGACCACCTCTCCACGGTGACCATCTCTCCACAGTGACCACCTCTCCACGGTGACCATCTCTCCACGGTGATCATCTCTCCACGGAGACCACCTCTCCATGGTGACCATCTCTCCACAGTGACCACCTCTCCACGGTGACCACCTCTCCACGGTGACCATCTCTCCACAGTGACCATCTCTCCACGGTGACCACCTCTCCACAGTGACCACCTCTCCACAGTGACCACCTCTCCACAGTGACCATCTCTCCACAGTGACCACCTCTCCACGGTGACCACCTCTCCACTGTGACCATCTCTCTTGCTCACAGACATACTAGCCTCAGGCCCTGCCCAGTCTCTACTCCCTGAATGCTTCTCTACCATTATCACCTGTCAGACCCTTCAACTCCCCAGCCCAGAGGCATCAAAAGAGGAGGACTTAACAGCCTCCACCCTCTCCTGCACCAGCCATCTTCCATTATCATCTCTGTAACCTCACCAGTCTCTCAAACTGCCTCCTTCACTTATTCATTTTCTAGTCTCTTCGGAACATCACCCCATCCAGCAGGAAATCGTTTGTCTTCATCCTCTTGGCTCCAAAGACTCAGTCTGTAACAGTCTGTAACCATCCATCAGGTGGGACGTGTCACGGTAGCACATCACAGCTCTTGTCCATTCTGTGTCCTTAACCTTCATTCTGATGGCAACTTCTTCACTCTGCAGTTGGTAAGAGTCGATGTATCTGGTCCTGGTGCTTGTATTGGATTCCTCCCTCACTTACAGTGCTGACACTTAGCATCCTTCCAGAGCCCTTGCACACCAAAAAGGTTAAATTGGAGATGAAACAAAAGAAAACACGATTTCTCTGAAAACTCTGAACTTGCATCTCTGTATTTGCTGCCATGGTGGTCTAGCGCCACATGAACTCTCAGACCGGAAGCTTCTCTGCATGTGAATCACTGAATTAACTGCCGAGTTTGAGTGCCTCCGCATAAACGACACCTCTTTCCTGCAGTTACTCCTGGACCAAGCCTCTCTATGCTCAGTCTGGAGTTTTCAAACCCTGTGTCTTGATTACCTCTTCCTCCCACTGAGCTCTCCTCCTCACCCTAGCCTGTGCCTCCAAACCGCTTCCCCTCTCCAGCCTCCATAACCTCCAGCCCTCACCCTCTGCCTTGGGGGCTTCCAGCAAGGCTAGATTGCCTCCCCTTCAGCATCTCTGCTCCCCCTCGCTGCCTAATGGAGAGCCAGGCTCTGTGGGCAGTGTGCATGTGGGCAGCCTTCCCTTCTACCAGCAATGGCCTTTCTACTGTCCTCCTTGTCACCCTTAGCAAACCTAGTAATTGCATACCTCCTTATCCCTCGTGGCAAGCACGAATTGCCAATCCTGAGATCACTGTTGATTTCTTCCTAAAAATAACATTTTCAAAAATTGCATTTTCAGCTGTAATCAGTGTGTGGATCAGACCATGTTCATTGGTTCAGTGTTTCTATTCAACTGTCTCCAAAAGACCTTTGTGGGTGAGAGCATGCTGCATGGGGTCACTCTCTTTGTCTGTTCCCTGACCCCTGGTCCTCTAAAATATCACTGGGGAGCTAACGCTAAAAGCAAAGCCAGCTCTCTCCAGGCCCACGCCATGGCCAGGGTCAGGCACTTGCTTTTGTGTGACCGTCCTTAAGAGAGAGCCAGTTTTTTCTGACTTCTGAGGGAAAGTGAATTCCTGTGAATGGGGAGCTCACGGGATCGTTCTTTCACCCAAAGTTCTACCTGGGAGGCAAAGCCAGGCCCATCTGGGCTCTGCCGGCAGCGGCAGCGGTGTACTCTGGGAGTACCACACCTCTCAGCATGCAGTGTTGCCTGCCTAAGCTTTTCTCTCTGTGTCTGCATTGCAAGCAGGCTGGGAGACAGAGTCCAGACTCACAACCACGCCCACAGAAAAAAGGGACTGCTCTGCTGGGCTTGGTGACTTCCTTCAACCTTGACTAGAGCCCAGGCTTCTTCCACCTCTGGCCTACCGAGCCACTAACAATGAAATGTCCCCAATTGTGCTCCCGGCCCCCTCATTGGTGCGGAGGATAACAGAAGTTCTGGTCAAAGCTAGCAATTGTTGCTACTGTTCTTGGGTGGTTTTGTGTTGCTTTGGGGCCATTTTTGGTACTTCCATGTGTATTTTCAGTACAAGTTTGAAGAAAGATCACTCAGGACTCAATGTTTTCAGGTCCCAGCCATCCTCACTCTTTGAATTCCCATAACCAAATCTGAGACCCTGGCACCTCATGGGTTCTTGTAAGCAAAGGTAAACAGAGTAAGTATTCACTAAAATATTAGGGACCAGAGCTGACCTGGAACCTAGATGGCCCTAGACAAGGGTGTCAAAAACATACAGGTCCCAAGCAAAGAAGAGCAATCCAAAGTCACCATGTGTGAAAGGCAAAGATAGTAGGCAAGCAAGCTGACCAGGAGGGAATTCCACTGAGGTCTGGGGAGGTCAGATGCAGCAGATGGGATGCTCCAGCTAATATGCAGCCACAGGCATTAGGAAGGGTTCTGATTCCCCTGTAGTGTCAGTGTGTCTCCAGGGCCCACGTGCTGTGAGCTTGGTCCCTAGCATGGCGGGGTTGGCAATAGTGTGTGCTTTAAGAGGTAGGCCCAGTAGCAAATAATTAGGTTGTGGGGAGTTGCTCTTGGGGGGAGTTGGTAAAGTTCTCGTGAGACCCTGACTTGTCTTCAAGAAAGGTTGCTATGAAAAGGCAGGTCTGGCCTTCCTTAGTTCCCTCCGGCTTCTCGTCCCACCATGTGACTCTCACACAGTATTCTGATGTCACCCACTGCAAAGTCTCACCAGAACTGAGTCGTCAATGATGATGAAGAGCAGCACCCCTTGAACCTCCTGAACTGTGAGCTGAATGACCCTTTTTGTTTGTTAGGAAGGTTGGTTTTTGGTTTGGGTTTGGGTTTTTGTTTGTTTGGTTGATTTGGTTTGGTTTGGTTTGGCTTTTGGCTTTTTGGAGGCAGGGTTTCTTTGTGTGGCCTTGGCTATCCTAGAGCTAACTCTGTAGACCAGGTTGGCCTCAAACTCACAGAGATCTGCCTACCTCTGCCTCCCAAGTGCTGGGATTAAAGGCGTGCGCCACCACTGCCTAGCCAACTCTCTTTTTATTATAAAGGACCAAGCCTTGGATGTTTTGTTACAGCAATAGAAAACTGGCTAGCATGAGAAGCTTGGGGTCTTCCTTCAGATCCTCTGAAGACAAAGGCTAATGAGAACTCAGCATGGAGAATCACTCATGCTGGTAAACTTGGGGCTATAGGACAAGAAAGCTGAGTTCAACAGCCAAGCCCAGGGCTTCTCAGAATGTTCCCTCCATGCATGAGCTTTCAGTTCCACATGAACTCCTCAGTCCCGTTCTTAGGTAAACAGCAGCCCTTGCCTCTAAGAACCGGGAGTTATACCTGTAAGCACTGCAGCTTGGATGGAAAGGTATCCTGGCAGTCAGGAGCCAAGGAATACCACAAAGTCACTGTAAGCACAGCAGCTTACAGCCCTGCTCCAGGAAAGGTCTCCCCTGTGCAAGCATAACAATTCTGTTCAAGTGTAACAATTCTGTTCAAGCGTAACAATTCTGTCCCAGCAGAGGAAGGTTTCCCCAGCCAAGTTGTTACAGTTCTGTTCTGCTCTGCTCTACTCTGGCTCCCAAAAGGTTGTTACAGTTGGGTTCTGCTCCAGCAAAAATGTCACACAATACAACAAACCTTACTCAAGAGATTTATTGGGGGCCAGGTGGTGGTAGTACAGGCCTTTAATCCCAGCACTCAGGATGCAGAGGCAGGTGGATCTCTGTGAGTTCGAGGCCAGCCTTGTCTACAGAGATCCAGGACAGGAACCAAAGCTACACAGAGAAACCCTGCTTGAGAGAGAGAGAGAGAGAGAGAGAGAGAGAGAGAGAGAGAGAGAGAGAGAGAGGGAGAAATTTATTGGGAAGGAATAATACAGGAGGGTGGCTGCCTTGGGTAAGAAACAGCAGCAAACTGAACAGGGTACAAAGCTTATATGGGATTTCTTGGGGGAGGGAGGGTAGAGTTTTCCAGGGTGGCTTAGGATTGGTGGATTTTTGTAGCCTGATTCTGGAGCAAGCTCAGGGATTGGTAGGATTTCCTGCTCAGGGACCTCAGGGATTGATGGGATTCTGTGCATATGCCCAAAGGACTGGACATCTTACTCCATAGATACTTGCTCAGCCACATTCATTGAAGTCCTTATTCACACTAACTAGGAAGTGAAAATAACCTAAATGCCCTTCAACTGATGAATGGATGATGAAAATGTGGTACATAGACACCATGGAATACTATTCAGCTGTAAAGAAAAAAAAATGTAATTACCAGGCAAATGGATGGAACTAAAAGGATTGTATTGAGTGATGTAAGCCAGTCTCAGAAAGACAAACACTGAATTTCTTTCTCATCTGTAGTTCCTAGCACCAAACCTTGTGAGTATAAGCCCAGAGTAACTCAGAATCCAGGGAACATGAAGGGACCCGTGGTGCAGGAGAAGCAATAGAGAGGGGACTGGCAGGGGAAAGGACTCCCAGGGGGAAATGGGAAACACAGGGAGGTGGTTAACTGGAAAGAGGAGGGAGGTCAGCACAGAAGGAGAGGGAGGGATGAGGGAAAAATGCTGGTAAGGATGTCGGAAAATCAAAAAGGATCATAGTATTACCTATTTATCTAAAATTACATTTAATACACGTAAGTCTGCGCGCGCGCGTGCGTGTGTGTGTGTGTGTGTGTGTGTGTGTGTGTGTGTGTGTGTGTGTAACAAAGAAAAAGAGGCCAGAGGCCATGAATTTGAATTTGAAGGAGACCAAGGTGGGAACACAGAGAGGTTTGGAGGGAAGAAAGGGAAATGATTAATGATTACATTTTAATTTCAAAAAATAAAAAGAATAGTCCTATTCAGACTTGTTTTGTGAGGCAAGGTCTCACAAAGCCCAAGTAGCCTAGAACTTGCTATGACACTGAGGATGAACTTGAACTTCTGCCTGGCCTCCCAAATGGTGTGACTACAAGTACGCACCACCACACACAGGTAGAATAATTCCTTGTTGGGACATTCCCAGCTGTAACTAGCTGTTCTCCAGCACATTCCACGTAAGCAATGAAGAGAGGTTAAATGCCATGCCTGTACCATAGAAAGCGATCTCTAGGAACTCTGAAACCCTGACTCCCGGGCACTTCGCTAGCAGAGGCTGAAACCGCTTGGGAGGTGACAGGATGGTGGTGGGGGAGAAGAGAAGCCCAGCAAACACCCCACCCTCTCTCCTGCCACAGTGTGCCAGCGACACACAGCTGCACCGGAAAAACACAGACACGCTGCAGTGTCAGTACTACAGACGCTCCAAGGCAGAGGCCACACTCAGGTCAGCGGAACAGAAAATAAAAAGTCACCAGGCCCTACCTCTGAAATGACCTACCACAACGACGAAGTTTGATTTTTCTTAAAGACAGAATTGTCATGCTACTAGGGTCCATCTAGCCATGACAGCTAGATGTGACTACTGAGCTGGTACCCACACCCTGTGGAGTAAAGGGATGATGACGCAAGTCTCCATGGGACAAAGAGGGATGCCATAGGATTTTATCACATTGCCCAGGATGATGTGCAACTTAATCTCATAGACAATTGGTTTCTGGAACATTCCTTACCTTTTCATCAAACAAAGGTTGGCCTTAAACTAAAACCATAAGAGTGGAATCTCAGACATGAGGGCAACTGTAATGTTAATACCAGGGACATCAACGGTGGTGTTTCCCTTTGTGCAGCCCCTGGACCCTGACACATTGTGCTTCTGAGGGTGACTGGAGGAGTGAGTGGTGTGCAAGCTCTCCCCCTAAGTGACCCTGTCCCCATAAACACAGCCTGAGGAACGAGTTCGAATATTTCCATGAGAAGGATGAGGCAGGAAGGGCAGTGAGCAAAGCTTTGGAAGTTCAGGTGGAATTGAAGTTATCCCTCACTGTCGGTCCCCAGAGTCAGGGAAATCCCCAGGGGACCACTCTTTCCCTTGAGAGACATTCATGGGACAAAGTCAGCTTGAAACTGACCTTTCTAACTCTAAACTTTGCCCTGGAAGAGCAAACAGTGTGCTACTCAAAATTCCTCTCTGCTTACACAGAACTTCCAGGTAGGCCCATGGAGCTAATATTCAAGTGTTTGGGGCGGGGGGGGGGGGGGGGGGATGGGGGGGGCGGGTCGGGTCTGAAAAACAAAGGGGTGGGTGGCTCTGCCCCGACACACAGGTGGCCATACCAGCTGGATGTGAGAGAAGGATTAGGAGACTCTCCAGGCTGCCCATCCACACACCGGTGAGGGACTTTGCTGCCTATAGATAGCTGAGCACAGAACATGACTACAACTCCCAGCAGGACTCGGAGCTCACAGGCCGGGGCTGGGGACTTAACTCTACAACCTAAAGAGGTGCTGTATGGGACAGTCACCTCTACTTTCTAAAGGGTGATGACAATGGTCTCTGCTTCCATTCATTTACAAATCGAGCACACACACACACACACACACACACACACACACACGCTCGCACACACACCTGCACAAACATGTGTGCACACGCAGCTTAGCATAACTCCTACAACCAAGCAGGAGTACCATGTGTTTATTTGGATCACTGAGTAGCCGTGGATTGAAACAGCAGGCAGCCATCCAGATCTGGACCTGGACCTGGGTCCCCTCAGAGCCTCCCTTCTGCGGGGCTTTGTGAGCTTTCTCACGGGTCCTGTGTGTATATCCACACACAGAAAGGGCCCCATGCCTGCCCATCTGGACCTTGTGAGTCCGTCTGCAGGATGATTAAAAGGGAGAGGGAAGGATGACAGGCTGAATATCAGAGAAAATGGAATCTTGTTTACTTTTAAAAAGGAAAAATTTTGCCAGTACCTCAGAGCCCCTGTTTCCCTGAAGAATTCTTACTACAAATAGTCTGTGATGAACTTCCAGTACCTCTCTTACAAGGCCTGCCAAATGTTTGGTGGGGGTGGGGCTCCAAAAGAGCATTCTGGCAGGACAGCTGGGCCAATGTGTGTGCTGCTGGATGTGGAGAGGGAAGCGGGGGAAGGGACCGCAGCCTAGGTAGCATCTATGTAAGTACGTGTGGTTCTTCCTGTCTTCAAGTTGTGTCAGAGACTGGTCTAGGCAAACACAAATTAACACTTGCCTTCCCTGGTGCATGTGTACCTAGGCACACAATAATACAAGCGGACCTGTGCCTGACCGCACGCTGGTGTGGCATCCACAGGACACTGCAGACACAGGAAGGGAGCATGCACACCCATGGTTTTCCATAGCTGGATTGCCCGTGTCAGCTGCTGAGCTTCCTGTCGTGACATGGAGATGTCGGTCAGACTCTCAACTACTTCTCACAGAGACCTACCCTCTAACTTGAAACAGGCAATGGTGTCTCAGCCTCTGACCCCTCAGGGAGGGAAGCCACCCTGTGGGTCCCCCTCTACCCACCTGCTCTGAAGACTCTTATGATTCCCATGGGTCCCATCCTTGAAAAGTATACATTATTCAATGCCCCTGGGCAGCCTTCAGAAACCCAAGCCTGTCAAAATGAAGAAAGCAGGCATTGTGTGACATCTCCAATATCCCTCATTGTAAAGTCAATAATTTCATGCACAGTTTCATTTTAAAATGTGAATGTCTTCCTGCTTGGCTCGAGCAGCCTGAGGCTGCGATCACAGATACCGGGGTCTCGTTTTTCGTAGTGTTTACACCTCTACTGCAAAGATGGTGAATGTATCTAAACCCAGAGGACTTTCTGTAAGAAATATGTAAGCAGCCACCTAACAAAAAGACCCTGTAAGAAGGACAGGGGTTCCCTGTCCACCCAAGGAAAGCGGTGCTAGATCGGAAGCAGAGTGGCTACAGTGGGCAGAGAAAGGCAATTTTCTGAAAGAAGGCCAAACCTACAAAGACAATTACGCTCCGGCTGAGTGTGTCGAGCCTAATTGCAGACCCAAGAGGGTGCTGGCCATCAAGAAGTACAAGCATTTTGTACTGGGAAGAGACAAGAGAAAAGGCTGAGCGCTACGCTTCTACAACTCATGTTGTCTGAGAGAAAAATACTGAAGCAGTAGAAAAATTACCTGTTAGAAAATAAAATTATTGTTAGTCACACTTAAAAAAAAAATCTGACTGGTGGTGGTGACGTACACCTTTAAATCCCAGCACTCAGGAGGCAGAGGCAGGCAGATCTCTAAGAGTTGGAGGCCAGCCTGGTCGAGTTCCAGTACAGCCAGGACTATTACACAGAGAAATCCTATCTTGAAGGAAAAAAAAAAAGTGAATGTTATGCCTGATGTGGAGGTGTGTGCCAGTGATCCCCAACACCTGGAAGACTGAGGTGAGAGGATCCTGAATTCCAGACCAGTCAGGGCTACCTAGTGAGACTGTCTTAAAAAAAATAAACTAAAACTTGGATGTGTGGCTTTGGGAAAGAAAATGCTTTGCATAGGACATAATGCTAGCTGTCACTCTCTGTTCCACGGTTCCTCTCTCTCCTGAAAGAAGGGAAAGCCTAGGTCTCCTGTGGCCACCCCAGAAAGTCAACAGCCTGCACAAGGCAAGGGCAGAGCATGAGGCAGAGGAGGACAGTGATGGCAGTGACTGCTGGAATCCTTGCAGGCAGCCACTTGTCCTGGCACCGCTGAAGGCAGATACAGTCAAGTACAGAAAACCAAGGCCGTTCATTCCAATGTTGATGTCATGCCTCTGCACCGAAAAACCAGGGACTTTCAGGCACCAGAAAGGTCTTTTGACAGGAGAAAGGATAGGGTACAAGTGAAAAAGCAGGTGGACAAGGTGGGACTGTCTCCCAAGAGCCCAGCATGTGCCATGCTGCAGCGCCGCTCTGGTGAAGTGCCACTGGGTTCCTGCAGAAGGAGGCTCACATCCTCCAGGAGGGCCTGCCTCCAGGCTGTGCTAGACACAGAGCCTGCGGAGATGGCGCTGTTGTCACCCAGGAAGACACAGCAGGCAAGGCAGAGCTGCCTCCCACCACATACTCATCCGCCTCTCTTGTAGGGTGTGGTACCTAATATGGTCCATAGGCTAAAAGATGCACCTCTACACTAAAGAATAGAGAAATGAAACTGGAAGAGATGCACTCCATAATGCAGAAGGAGCAAGAAGCTTTTCACATGTGTTTATCCTGCATGCTTAAATCCCAAATAAATCAAAGCAAAGCTAACCTTACAGATTCAAGATGTTCCTTTTCTCAAAATAATCGCTGTTAAACCTAAGGAAGCCTTCCTGTGTTGTTACAAGTGGAAGGAGCAGGGGTAAATGGTCCTAGTTTTCTTTGGGAAATATTTGCTGGATTTTAGGAAAGAACGTGAGCTCCTCTCAATTATAGAGAATAACCAGCTGAGACAAGAATCCATTTTCTTCAAAGCCTTAAAGACCAGCCTGAACCTGTAAAGCCACCAGCAGAAAGTGCAGGGCAAACATTTCAAGATGTTGGTTTGGGAACCGGTTTTCTGCTTAAGAACCCGAAAGCAAATGTGGACAGATGGTGTCAGAACACACTAGGAGCTGCTGGGCTGCAAAGAGATAAAGCAGCAGAGAGTGGGCCCGTGGCCTGCAGAAAGGCTCACCAGATCATGGCTACCAGCAGGGAGAGAGAACTGGGGGTGTAACTCAGGGGTAGAGCACTTGCCTAGCATGGGCAAGGTCCTGGGTCTGATACCAGGTGCTCCAAGAAAAGAAAAAGAAGAAGAAATATAAAAGGAACTTTAAAACCAGTGACCCAAAAAAAAAAAAAAAAAAAAAAAAAAAGCATATATTGAAATCTCAAAATAGGCCAAGGGCATACATAAACACTTGTGAAGAGAAGAAATTCAAATGGTTAATAAATTTATGGAAAACGTTCAATTTCATTAGATGTCAGAGCAGTGCATATCCAAATGACAATGAGCTATCTCACTGCAGTTTAAAAAGACAGAAAGACAGTAGGATAGGTGACCATGGGGTCCCAACCAGGGAGGGTGGTGCCTGGACCACGCAGGAGGCCCACAGCAGCCTCAGGGGCAGTTGGAGTGCATGAGCCGTGCCAGTCACTGGGGTGCAGCTATGGCTCCAGTGTCACAGAGAAATCTCAGAACCTATCCCAGCCTTTCGATTGCACAGGGGTGGATTTGTCAGCTGACTGGACCCAAGCAGGCCTCTGACTGAAAGCCAGCAGTTAACTCATGTATAAGGCAACAGGATTATCATTCACCATGTATGTTATGAACATAAGAACTTCAAACTCTTCTACTAACTAAGAAAGGACAATGAGCCAGGAGGTGGTGGTGCACCCTTTAATCCCAGCACTCAGGAGGCAGAAGCAGTCGGATCTCCGTGAGTTCGAGGCCAGCTTGGGCTACAGAGTGAGTTCCAGGAAAGGCACAAACGACACAGAGAAACCTTGTCTCCAAAAAAAAAAAAAAAAAAAAAACAGACAATGAGCTGGGCGGTGGTGGTGCACACTTTTAATCCCACCAGAGGCAGAATAATCTCTGAGTTCAAGGCCAGCCTCATCTACAGAGAGAGTTTCAGGACATCCAGGACTACACAGAGAAACCCTGCTCAAAAAATAAAAAAAAGACAATGGCACCCTCCTACTGGCAAGAGTGCCCAACCTACCTACCTATTCCCTATGGTGAGGTGCCTTGCTCAGCCTTAATGCAGAGGAGAGGAGCTTGGTCCTGCCTCAACTTAATATGCCATGCTTTGTTAAGGCCTTACCCTTTCTGAGGAGTGGATGGGCAGTGGCAGGGCAAGGGGATGGGGGGGGGGGTGTAGAAAGGAAGTGGGAGGAGAGGAGGAAGGGGAATGTGGTTGGTATGCAAAGTGAATTTAAAAATTCAATAAGACAGTGTCCAACATGTTGACTCTGTGACACGTGCTGTTATTTGTGAATGAAGTGGACCTCATTCACAGCTCTCTTGGGATGTTTGCAGTCCTAGACCACAGACTGGACACACCTGCTACTAGACTATGAGGCAAAAGCTTGGGATGAGCCCTGAACACAGATGCCTGAAGCTCAGGGAAGAGGAAGGGGCCAAGCAGAACTCATGACATCAGGATGCACGGACTCAGGAATCAATCACGGCTGTTTCACCACCAGCTTATGGAATACGGCACCATGCAAAGTCCAACAAATGGCCTTTGTGGACAGCAGCCGTCTCCACCAGCTCAGTACTTCCAATGCAGACCAACAGTAAAAAGTCCCCTCCTCTCAGCAAATTCCTAAATCCCTTCTGCCTGGGAAAGCAGAGCTGGGACAATGGGGAAACTACTGGCTGTGTGTCAGCCAGACCTAATGAGGAGCTCAAGTCTTCGTCGGCGCAAAGGAGCAGCATGAACAGCCTCAACCATGGCTGCTTCAGCTGTAGCCAGATGCTCCAGAAGGTCCCATCAGGCCTGTGCTAAGGAACCCCATGTTCATGCTAACAAGACCCATCGCCTCTAAGGAACTCCTGCCTCCAGGGGCTCTTTACACAAGAAAGACATTCATGACTGATGGTGATGTGGTCGGCTGGGGCATCGTGGTGTGAGGAAGTAAGCCATCCCACATCCAGGCCTTGGACCGCAGAGACCTTGCAGCCACAGCTGGAGTGAAGGTCTGCCCACTTCGCAATGGATAGACTTAAAATGCTTCCTGCCAACCAGCTGACCTTGGGCAACCTCATTCTGACCGATTCACAGACAAATGGCAGCAGAATGCCTCAGCCAGCCCACAGGTCTGTTCCACAGTGACGGTCCCAAAAGACTTTCATGTAAAGAAGTGATGTGGACATACAAATCTTTTCTCCTTCACACACGTCTTGAGTTTCCCTCACTTTCTGAATGTGAAGGAATTGAGTCTCACAGACACAGATAGAAGGGAAAAAGAGGGAGAAGGAAAGAGAGAAGGGGGGAGGGGAGAGAGAGGAAACAGAGAGTAGAGAATCAGGGTGTTTCTGCTTTTCGTTTTGTTTTGTTTTTTGTGTTGTTTTGTTTTTTGTGTTGTTTGTTTGTTTGTTTGTTTGTTCGAGACAGGGTTTCTCTGTGTAGTTTTGGTGCCTGACCTGGATCTCACTCTGTAGACCAGGCTGGCCTTGAACTCACAGAGATCCACCTGCCTCTGCCTCTGCCTCTGCCTCCTGAGTTCTGGGATTAAAGGCGTGCGCCGCCACCCAGCCCAGGGTATTCCTGCTTAAGGTTCCTATTTGTAGTTCTCTTTCATTGTTTTCTTACTTTGAAGGAAGTCATTGAAACTAGTCTCCAGCCAAAACAGCGGCATGCTAAAATGTCCTTTCTAGGAGCTGAGTTGTTACACACTTCATACTTTCAAGTCAGACACAGTGGTATGCACCTGTTGTCCCAGCTGCTCGGGAGGCTGAGGCAGGAAGACCACTGGAGCGCTAGTGTTTGCCCCTGTCCGGACAGAGAAATGAGACTCCATCTCAAAAAAGAGAGGAGAGAGAGGGAGGGAAAGCGAGAGAGAGTTCTTTCAAGAAATTAGCATGAAACTATGTGATAGAAAGTCTAGATTAGTCTATGGTTCAAATTATATTATTATCTATAGGAATGTGGCTTACTACCCTCCATTTCCAAAAAGGTTCTAAAGTGTCCAATGTCACTGAAACATGACTAGCATTAACTTGGAAGCTGACATGTTTTAATTGTGGCATTGGGAAGGAAAAAAAAAAAGAATAGGACATCACATACAATGGGCCAAGTCATGGGCAGGGTCATAGGCAGGGATACAGCATCTCTGTTTGCCCCAATTCTCAGAATTTTATCACAGTCTTTCAAGATGTCATAATCCTCACTTTCTAGATGTAGAAAATAAGTCTGAGCAAAATTAAAAGTGTTCTGCACCAGGCAATGGTGGTGCATGCCTTTAATCCCAGCACTTGTGAGGCAGAGCCAAGCACATCTCTGTGAGTTCAAGGCCAGCCTGGTCTACAGAGTAAGATCTAGGACCGGCCCCAAAACTACACAAAGAAACCCTATCTAGAAAAAAACAAGATAAATAGATAGATGATAGATAGATAGATAGATAGATAGATAAACAAATAGTGTTCTGGAAGTTCAAACACCTGTGGGAACTATTATGGACTACATCACAAATGTTTCATTCTGAAGCTCACAGTCTTGCCTCCCTGCCCAACAGCTCCCCCACTTAGGGTCTTTGTACTGAGAGCTGGAAACCCTTGAAAGGAACTTTGGGACCTGAGCCCCTGTTCTCTTTTGCTTTCTGATCCAGCCCACAGGCTGCTTGAGTCACAGGATAGCTGTGAATGAGACCCAACACATTTGTAAATCATACTGCAGTGTTAAAAGGTTAGATACCTTTGGACTAGAACCCCAAACTCTGAGGCATTTAACCCTTTTCTCTTTATGAGTTGATTATCTCTTTTTATTTTTTTTATTACAGAAGTGAAAAGCTGTTTAGCACAGGTGGCCTCATGTGTATGTTTTGAAGTTGGCCAAAGCTTTGGACTGAATTGCCATAGTTCCAGTCAACATAAATTAAAACAGGATAAAATTGAAAGTACAAGATTTTTATACTTTTCCTCTTTTCTTTATTTTGGTTGTTTGGTTGTTTGGTTGCTTTGGTTTGGATTTTGGGTTTTGGTTTTTGGTTTTATTCAAGGCAAGTTTTCACTGTGTTGCTCTAGATGTCCTGGAACTCTCTCTGCAGACCAGGCTGACCTTGAGCTCACAGAGAACCACCTGCCTCTGCCTCCCAAGTACTAGAACTAAAAAGGCGTGTGTCACCTTTTTTCCTTTTACTTGGAGTTTCACCCTTTTTCCGCATCACTTTGTGACACACAGTACATCCTAAAGCTAGCCTAGAATCCATGGGAAGGGACACAGAGGCCACCTCTGGAATGGAATGAATTTCAAAGCACTGTGGCCATTTTTAGTCCACACAAAGTAGGTACCCACTGTCTATTGAGCCCAGGCCCAGAGGGTTACCTAGTCATTAAAACTTTGAGCTATGCAGATACTGAGTAGCCTCTGGGTAGGCGTGTAATAGTGATTTATAAATAAACCAGTTTTTAATGCAAACCTCAAAAGTCAGAAGATACTAAAACGACATTGCTACAAGGAGTCATGTGGAAGCCGGAAGCCAGTCTAATCACCTTGTCTGAATAATGAGGAGTCTGAGGTGTGGAATGACCATGTGTCATGTCCAAACTCATGAAGCTTGTTCCATAAGAACTTGGGCCAAATGCAATCTCCTGCCTTCCAGCCATATGGCCTTGATGTTAAGCCTTTTGCAGTAGAGGGTCATGGAGCCAAAACAGATCCTTGCTATGGGGTTCTCACAAAACGAATGAGTTCCTTATACCCAGGAAGATGAATGGATAGAGTTTCAATAAAACCCAGTCTTGAGTCGCTAAATAATAACATAAAAACAGTAAGTGTTACACAGTTTCCTAGTTGTCCTGCTTCAAAATTTAAAAGCCTTGTCTCACTTGTACATGCTTGTACATGGCTGCTCTACTCACTAGGAGATGGAAACAATCTAGATGTCCATCAACAGACGAACGGATAAGAAAAAATGTGGCACATGTATGCAATGGGGTATTATTCAGCTGTAAAGAAAAATGAAATTTGCGGGTAAATGCATGGAACTGGAAAAAGTTATACTGGGTGAGTTTTTACTTAGGCCTGGAAAAACAAATGCCATATGTTCGCTCTCGTAAGCAGATCTTCAACCTTTGTCTTGTACGTTTAGTTTGAAGTCTGAAAGTTAGAAAGGGGCCTTCAGTGAGGATAGCAGATTATAGGCTAATCAAAAGTATGGAAGACTAATACTAGAGGCAGAAAAGGAGCATCGTATGAGAAAAATCGGGGGGTAAAGTGGAGAGCTAACCCAAAGGAAGAGGGTATGAAACACCATGTGGACATGTTCCCTCATAACCCAACTTTAAAGAGTAACCAGAGTGATAGTGAAACACACATAAAGTGAAAGAAAATGGGGATACTGAGGATTAAGAAGATAAATGGGGATCAGGTGGGAGGATGGAGGAGAAGAGGGGTAGTGGGTAGGTTATCTGAAACTGGAGATTTTGTAAAAACCCAATGGAAACCCTTCAGTTAGTGAGCTAATTTCAAAATATAACTTTAAAGAGAGTTGTTGTCCAGAATGTGTGGACTACACTGCTCCCAGAAGATAGGGGTTATTAAATGAAAGTGGCAATACAGAGCATGGGGAATCTCCCTACAAATTATTGCTCAGGGAAGCTCTGGAGGTCTCCAAAACAACACAAGCTATGGCCATTGTCCTTGGTTAGACACCATAACACATAAGAAGACTCTATTGCTGGGGCTAGAGAGATGGCTCATCAGTCACTCATCAGTTAAGAACACTTGCTGCTCTTACAGATCTGGGTTCAATTCCCAGTCTCCACATTGGGCAACTAACAACTGCCTGTCAACTCCAGTTCCAGAGGATTCACCACCCTCTGCTGGCTCCTATGGGCATTGCACATGTGTGGTGCACATACAAGCAGGTACACAAATGCACATAAGTAAAAAATTAATTAAATTGTTTTTTAAAATGTAAAGGACTAGAGAGATGACTCAGTGGTCAAGAGCGCTTGTTGCTTTTCCAGAAGATATGGGTTCAATTCCCAGCACTCCAGTTCCAGGGGATCTCACACCAGGGGATCTGTGGCCTTTGATGGCACCAGGCATGCACACAGCAAACAAACAAACATGTAGGTGCCTATACACGTGAAATAAAAAATTTCAGTAACTGTATTGCTGAACACACCATACACTTTAGCTTCAAAACATAAAGAAATCAAACAAACTAAGAAGGGAAACATGTTGCCTGCTGGCTAGCTTTTGATGCCAGAAGGTACTATCCAAGCTACTGAGAGAGAAAAGGGCCTACTCAGAGCTAGACCCTGTGTGCTGTAATACAGACATACCAAGCAAGGTGTGTCCACTGGTTCAGCAGAAACATGATCGTTATCAGATAATTAACTACAAAAGTAAATTGGGCTGAGAGCTCACATCTTGATCCACAAGTAGAGGCAGAGAGGGAAGCACTGGGAACCTCAGTCTTTTGAAACCTCAAAGCTCAATCCTGTAGACAGATTTTTTTCTTTGTGTCTCCAGCTCACAAAAAAAAAAAAAAAAAAAAAAAAAAAAAGACACAGAGACTTATTACTGGTTATAAAAGCTCGGCCCATAGCTTAGGCTTGTCTCACTAGCTCTTATAACTTGAATTAATCCATTTATATTAATCTATGTTTTGCCTCATGGCTTTTTACCTCTCTTCCATTTTTACTTCCTCTTTCCTTTCTGTGACCTCTGGCATCTCTCCCACACCTAGATTCATCTCTGCTTCCTTTCTGTCTATCCAGCCACCTAACCTCTTCCTGTCTAGCTATTAGCCATTCAGCTCTTTATTAAACCAATCAGAAGGCACCTTGGCAAAGACGCATCTTCACAGTGTACAAAAATTATTCCACAACACACTTTAGTGACACATCTCCTCCAGCAAGGCCACATCACCTAATCCTTTCCAAATAGTTCTCCCACTGGGGACTGTCTTAGTTTTAGGGTTTTGTTGCTGTGAAGAGACACCATGATCATGGCAACTCTTATAAAGGAGAGCATTTAATTGGGGCTGGCTTACTGTTTCAGAGGTTTAGTCCATTGTCGTCATTGCAGCATGCAGGCAGACATGGTGCTGGAGAAGTAGCAGAAAGCAGCTGCATTCTTCACCAAAATATCCCAGGAACAGTCTCTAGACCATATACTAATCTCTTCCTCTAAAACCTCTTGAGCCAGCCCCCACAGTTCAAATCACCCTCAGCACCACTGTCTTCCATGTTCCTACTAGGATGGCCCTTTAAGCATGCTTTAAAGTGTGAACCAAAACATTTAACTGGGGCTGCCTTACAGTTCAGAGGTTTCATGGCAGGAAGCATGGCAGCACACAGGCAGACATATTGGTGAAATTATTAAGGCCACTCCACATAGTTAAAAGGGAGGTTTATTTTGTGGGCTAACTTACAAATGAAGGGGTAGGTTGCAGGGTCTGGCAAAGGTATAGCGCAGTCCAGCGGTGTTCTCTGGAGAACTCTGCTCGGTCTCCCTCCAGAGTCCAGGGTCCGGGAACCAAGCTCGAGACCTCTTCCCGATCCTTGGTCTTCCGCTTCCTCCTCTGCCCTGCCTTGTGGGCGTGACCATTACCGAAGCCTCAATGGGGGTTGGAACTTCCAGGCCAATGCTGGGATGGCTACCCACTACACAGACATGGTGCTGGAAAGGTGGCTGAGAGTTCTACATCAGATTGGCAGGCAGCAAGAAGAAAGCATGGTTGGGCTTGAGCTTCTGAAACCTCAAAGCCAACCCCTTAGTGACACACTTCCTCCAACAAGGCCACACCTCCTAATAGTGCCACTCCTTATGAGCCTATGGGGGCCATTCTTTCAACCCACCACATAGGCCCTAGAGTAGAACTGCTATTATTATTTTGTTAAATGATCCTAACATCAAACTGCCTTCTAAATATTTATGTTTATATCTGTGGAACTGAATCACATCAAAGCGGGCAGTGGGCAGCAATGAATGGAGAGACATGGAGCTGGCCAAAGTTCACACTGAGTATTCAGTTCTGAATGAGAGGCACTTATGTTAAGCCGCTACCACCAAGACTCAGGGAAAGTTTCAAAAGAGGAGGTGGAAAGAATGTAAGAGCCCGAGGCTGGGGAGGAGATGCTGTGAGATGCTGTCTAGATATTTATGCTGGTCTAGTGGCCATGTGCAAAGTGGACCAAAATGGAGGAAAAGAGAAGCATCCACCTCGGAGGTCACCCTTGATATAAACTGTGGGGAGGATGGAAAGGCAGACACCCAGCTGAGGCAAGCCTGGGCCAGGGGAACAGAATTTGTTAAAACAGCAAGAGGGAATTGGAAACTGCCAATTCACAGTGATAAACACCATTAAGAATAGAGACAGAGGAAGAACCTGAATGTCCCCTAGGAAATTAGTTCTACAGAGCAAGCAGCAGCCCCCAGCTTGGAGGGAAAGTTCCACCCGCAGTAATAAGTTAGAACTTCAAGGTCTCTGCTTTCCTACACTCCGCTAAAGAACCAGTGATGCGCACTGCAGAGCAGAACGCTGCTCTGGTCCCATAGACATGACGACTGTGATGTGTGGGTTATTATGGTGCACACATGGCGGTGTAGAGACCCAGGAGTGCTCTGTCCCAACTCCTTCATCACACAGCAACTGTTGGCTCTGCTCCCAATGTGCCTGTCTTTTCCTTAAGGCAAACCTTTCACCAATCTGGCCCGGATTCCAGTTGGAGTTTGGTCACAGAGAGTCCTTCAGACACTTGCTGCTGCATTGGCATCCCCATCCTCTTCTCAGGTTAGCCATGTTCTGGTTATTTCCTCAGGGGATAAGATGGCTCATTGTGACCATGCAGGTGTTTCTGACACAATTTCTTCACAGTGACTCTCCTGCTGATGGTTCCCTACTATTGGACACTGCTAAAGAGCTACGAAGAATATAGAAGATAAAGTCCAGGGAGGACCGAAAGGCAGCCAGGGAATCAGCAAGAGAAGGTGGCGGGCGGGTCTGGGGACCAGGGTGGTAGATTCTAGAGTCCATCATGAGATTGGAGTGTGCACTGCCCAGCTTGCAGCCTCTTTCCTGATCACCAAAAGAGGGGGTGCTCAGGGTGAAAAGCACTGGCTGCTCTTCCAAAGGTCCTGAGTTCAATTCCCAGCAACCACATGGTAGTTCACAAACATCTGTAATGAGATCTGGTGCCCTCTTCTGGCGTGCAGGGATGCATGCAGGCAGAACACTGCATACATAATAAATCAATCAGTCAATCATTAAAAAGAAGAAAGAAGAAGCAGATGGTAAGAAGAGGGAGTCTCCAGAGAATTAAAACTCAGGCAGGCCAGGATTAGGAGATGGGATTCGGAAGGGTGAACCTGGGAGAGCACGGGGGGGGGGGGGGGGGGGGGGGGGTTGTAGACATTAAGTCACTTTATGGTCATCCAGAAGGGTGTGACCGCTAGTATTCAGAGACTTGCTGGCTATAGCTGAGAACATTCGTGAGAGGGCATGAAGTACTCAAGTCCAGTCCACCCAGCCCAGGTAGCACCAAAAGATGTCATCCAAGAAGGGACATTAGCAGGGAAAGATTTGCAGGGCAGAGAAGATCGAGGAACTGGCTTTTGTGCCAAGAGCTCAAAGAATTAAACTACGGAATTAGCAACATAAATAAAGACTCATTAAAGGACTGTGAATCCCAAAGACCTTCCATGATGGGGGTTCAGAGCAAAGGCATTAACATGACCCTCGGAAAGGTGGTGTCAGTGAGTCTGCCAGTGGGACAAAGGAACAGGTGTCAGGGGAAATGACCTCTATCCTGACCCTCCAGAATGCCGTCTGCTGTGCAGTTTGCTGAGCTCCTTGATGCCAAGGGATGGAGTCTGCCATGAAAGTCCCTGAATGTGAGTGACTCAGCACAGCATCAGCTGTGCAGGGCATAGAGTGAAAATGTGTAAGAGTCGTGTGCCAAGAAGGAAGATTTGCTTGCCAAGTCTGGTGAAGAAGCCATGTGCAAGACCTACAAAAGAGGAAGTGAAACTCGGGCCTGTGAGCATCGCAAGCATCAGATGGAGGATGGAGAGCAAAGCTCCTCCTGGGTAGCACCTGCTCACCTGCAACAGCCCGTCTATCATCCCAAATACTCTCAATTAGTCACTGCTTCCCCTATTTGAAAGATGAAAAAGTGAGCGTCTGAGCCAATGTGTCCGAAGTCTCATGGTTATCCCCTGATGGAGCTGTCATTCAGACCGACCCTCAAACACAGGCTTCTCCACTGTGTGTGACAGCACCAGGATTGTCACAGAAGAACGAACAGGTCGTACCTCCAGAATCTGGCAAGACATCAGGTCTCTCCAATGATGGAGACGGAGTTTGGGGGAAGGGGCAGGAGCCAGACTGCACAGTCTAATGTCAGGGGCAGTGGGGGGGGGGGCAGTAAGGGGAGGTTTGTGTCTGGATCTCTTGCCAGCAGCTCCACTGTGAGCTTGAAGCAGGCATCAACACAGTCTTTGTAACAAGAGCAGTTGGGGCAGTTAGCATTCTAAGCCTTGCTTGCCCATCATCTGCAGGGAAAGAGTCGAGGAAGGGAACATGGAGTTTGAGAAAACAAGAGGTTAAACACAGAAAAGAACAGATATCCAACAGTCTCTGAAAGTGTCAAGATCCCTGCTGGAGAGATGACCCCTGGGCATGGTGTTGCCTTTGCCTCCGAGCCAAGCAGAGCAGGAAAGGGCATTCATGGAAGTAGAGCCAGAAAGATGACATATAACACTAAGGAGACTTGAGAGCAGATGCTGAGACGGAGGAGGGAGAGAGAGTCAGGGAGAATGTAAAGGGGAAGATGCCAGACTGAGTCTGTGTGCAGCAGAGCTTCAAGGCCACATGCCGGCCATTGAAACAGCAACACAGCTCCCCTCTCTTCTGGGCCAGCCCTCAGCAGCAGGTGAACAAGAGGGGAGAGCAGACGGCTCTAGTGAGTCACAGCGGGACACTGGCAGAAGGTCAAGGGGAGGAGGGAGGAGCTGAGGCTGGAGTAACCTTGAGAAGACTCTTACAAGAAGGGACCCATGTTGCAATGGGACTTGGAAGACCTCTGTATCACCAGTGTCCTATTTTCGATAGATTAGCTCTCCAATAGTTTGGTCTAAAGGTTCCCTGATCATGTCCTCCACCCACATCTCTATCAACACATCATAAATATGAAAGAGACATCTTCCAAGTCAGCCTCAGAAACAGAAAACAAAGTTGAGGAAGTAATCAAAAACTCTTGGAGAGTGTGTGAAATGTCCATATCCCTAGGAAGTTCCTGATGCCCTGGCATGGCCCCGGGTCCCTGGCAACTCTGTTAGGAGTACTAATGATGTTCCCCTGCCAGAATTAGGAACCCTATCCTTTAGGGACTCGGCTTCCTTGAAACTCTTTTTATTCATAATCTTCCAGAAACAAGTTTTGTTCTCTTATCTAAAATGGGTGTCCCGTCCCTTCCAGACCCAATAGTTAGCCTGTGCTGTGTGGCCTGGATGGGCTGCTCTCTACCTGGACATGGCTGCTGTGAATTTGCCACCTGATTCATCTCTCTTACACTGGGAAACTTGGCTGCTTTCTCCATATCCATCTAAGCTAAAAATTCCCAGAAAATTGCAGTTTGCCTAAAACGCAAATGAGCATGTGCGGGCAGGCGAGCAGCTGCCTGTAGGAACAGTGTACTGGGCCAGTGAGGGACAGGGATGCTTGCTGAGGCAGGAGCATCACCCTGGGTCTGTCCCACTGCTGTCCCAAAGTACCACAGCCCCCAAGCCAAGGGAGGTTTCTGCTGAAAAAGGGGAAGCCTGGTGCAGGATGCTCTCCAACAGGCAAGTGCAAAAGGCAGCTCTTTAGATGTTTCTGGTGTCCCGTGCTCTTCCAGAGCTTAGGATGTTAGAAAATCTGGGAAGCTCATCTGATACCCCTCTAAACTCACAGATGAACTCACTTTCCCATGAACCGAATCATGCGAGGCATGATAGAGTGGGTTGAGCAAGAGGCAAAAGGGGCAATCTCAGAAGATCTACCTGAGAGCTGAGATGGGTGAGGACCACAGAGACAGCAAAGAAGGCCTGAGTCTGCTCCCTAAAAGTACTTCAAAGACAACTCAGTAAGAAGGCCTGCCCATTGCACGGATGCTGCCAAGACTCCTAAGGTGCAGTGATCCACCAGGCCACCACCCTGAGCTTGCATCCCTCCTCCTCCATGACTTAGGGCTGGGCTGAGCCAGAGGAACTGATGCAGATGGACTTCCTCTCCCAAGAAGCTCAAGGGGTCTGGTGATGCTCACCCCGCCCCCCCATACCTCCATCCTTTTCTTTACCTGGCCTGACACACACCCGAGCTCCCACAAATGTATGAGCACAAAATTTTGTACTAAATTATAGCTCGATCTCCCTCGCTGGGAGCTTCATCCTGCAGACTGACCTCTGCCTCCGCCCATCTTGACCTCCTTCCCCCCCCCCCAGCCCCTCTGGACCTCTCCCTCCCAGCCCCTCTGGACCTCTCCCTCCCAGCCCCTCTGGACCTCTCCCCCCCCCAATCACATGAACTTTTGAGCCAATCTCTCTTGGTGGCCTGCACCTCAGCTGATGCCACTAGGGGACTCTGGTGGCACTTTAAACTAGTGAGCATGCACATCTTCAAGGGGATCCAGGACTATCAGGAAATAACTCTATGAACTCCTTGACCTTTCACCCCCACACTGTCCTTGGCAGCTCTCAATATCCAGACTTTTCTCCATCTCCCAGCACATCTTGGCCTGGGGATTATGTCTTCCTTCTTATCTCCCTAAGATAACAGAGCAGGAGAAGATCCCTACCTGCTCTCTGCTGCATGGAGGCCTTAGCTGAGAAGGTCCCTGGGACAGACCCCAGCCTGCTCAGTCTCCCCACAAGACCCTCTCTGCCCTCCCAGCCTGTACTAAACTCTCTCCATGAAGCTCAGACACATTAGGACTGATGCACCTTGAACAGAACCCTTATGGTCCCACAGCCCCTCACAGTCACAGTCCTCTTCCAGCTCATTTACTGTTCACTGGCTGTTCCCGCCCACATGCCATCCCACTCAGTTCTTGTTCAACCACCTCATCAAAACCATTTGACAAGTCATTACTTTGTATACTCACTTTTTCTACTCTTCTGGCTGGATAAAGTTAACTATGCTCCTGTGTGTGTGTGTGTGTGTGTGTGTGTGTGTGTGTGTGTGTGTGTGTGTTTGTTTGTTTTTCAAGGCAAGGTGTCTCTGCATAGCCCCAGCTGTCCTAGAACTCACTCTGTAGAACAGGCTGGCCTTGAGTCTTCCAAGTGTTTGGATTAGAGGTATGCACCATCACCACCTGGGTCAATTTTATATTTTTTAATTGTATTTATTTATTTGTTTTGAGAGGGGTATGTGTGTGTGCACATGTGCATGTGTGCATATGTGCACCACAGTAGATGAACAAAGATCAGAGAACGGCTTATAGGAATCAGTTCCCTCTCTCTGCCATGTGATCCTGCAGATTGAATTCAGGTCATCAGGCTTGCTTCCAAGCCCCTTTACCCACTGAGTCACCTTGCTGGCCCTGTTCACTGCTTTTTATACTCACCTTACACTCTACGTTTCTCCTTATCTCTCCCTCAACCCTTAACTTCCTGTTCTCTCTCCACCTGTTGGCATAGAGCACCCAACATCAGCCATTGGCATGAGACCCAATGTCAGTCCTCAGCCTCCACTCCTCTGTTGTCAGTCACCCCCTTGATTTTATGCATCATCACTGTTTTCATACTTGTCTGCAAATGATTCACAAAGGCAGATTCCTCCCAGCCGCATCCTCACACCAACTCTACAGTGGCATTTCAAATCATCTACCAAACAGCTCTTCTCAAATGCTGACTCTTACACCGAAAATCAAAAAGTAAAATCTCCATGTCCCACTAAGAAACAGAAAAGGAAGGAGGGGAGGGAGGGAGGGAGGGAGGGAGGGAGGGGAGGAAGGAGGGAGGGAGGAAGGAAGGGAAGGAGGGAGGGAGGGAGGGAAGGGAGGGAAAGAGGGGAGGAAGGAGGGAGGGAGGGGAGGAAGGAAAGGGGAGGGAGGGAGGGAGGGAAGGAGGGAGGGAGGGGAGGAAGGAAAGGGGAGGGAGGGAGGGAGGGAAGGAGGGAGGGAGGGGAGGAAGGAAAGAGGAGGGAGGGAGGGGAGGAAGGAGGGAGGGAGGGGAGGAAGGAGGGAGGGAGGGGAGGAGGAAAGAAGGAAAGGGGAGGGAGGGAGGGAGGGAGGGGAGGAAGGAGGGAGGGAGGAAGGAAAGGGGAGGGAGGGAGGGAAAGGAAGGAGGGAGGGAAGGGAAGGAGGGAGGGAGGGAGGGAAGGGAAGGAGGGAGGGAGGGAGGGAGGGAGGGGAGGAAGGAAGGGAAGGAGGGAGGAAGGGAAGGGAAGGAGGGAGGGAGGGAGGGAGGGAAGGGAAGGAGAAAGGGAAGAAGGAAGGAAGAGGAGAGAGGGAGTGGCCAGTTCCAAGGGTCTTTTTCTGGGAAATGGCAGCGCCTTCCTGGAGCTTTGCTCTGAATGGCTTTTGTCTTTACCCCCCTGTTCTTCCTGCCCTACAAACCTGTCAGCCAATCCTGCCAGACTTTTTTAAAGTAATTCTAGAAAATGACCTCTTTGCCTTCGCTACCAACCCAGAACAAGTCACCCCACTTGTCCCAGGCACTTTTTCAGCCTCTCCCTCTGGTCCCTGCTTCTGTCCCACACCCACCCCATCTTGTCACATCCAGAATGGCTTTCTTAAAGAATAAGGGAAGCCGAGTGACATACACACTCCCAGCACTTAGGACACTGAGGCAGGAGGAGTACAAGGCCAGCCAAGGCTACACATCAAGACCTTCCCTCAAGAAAACCAAGAGAGGGAAAAGAAAGGAGAACAGGGAGAACAGACAAGGGAAAATAACATCATGTTCTTACTCAAATCCTTCAACACCTTTCCCTCTCAAAGTCCTTCAAATGGCCAGATGTTCACCATGATCTGCGGTCCCGTCCCCCGTCCCCCATCCCTCATGGACTCCTGCACAAGAAGAATTCTGGCTCCATCCACACACACCTTATGAATCTCGGTGTCTTCACTAGTGTCACCCACTTGGCTTGGAATGAATCTCCAGGTCTCCTCATTGTTGGCTACCTTATCCCTCCAGCTTCTTAACCAAAGCTCCCTTCACAGTAACCATTTCCTGGCCACATTATTTACGAACAACTAGTTGGGACTGGAGAGGTGGCTCAAAGGTTAAGCAAACTTGTTGCTCTTGAAAGGACCGAGTTTGGCTCCCAGAATCCATGTGATGGCTCACAACTGTAACTCCAGTTCCAGACCATCCCACACCCTCTTCCAACCTCCATGGACACCAGCCATATTCACGGTGCACATACATACATGGAGGCAAAGTACTCATTCGAATAAAATCTCACTTACAGCCCATGAGTGTAGTCTGATCAGTCCCTAGATCCTCCCTAGTGAGTCCTTGGAATTTCACCTACTGATCCCAAGCCCCACCCTCAGGCATTGTCTCTGCCACACAGCTTATATGCAAGCCTGATGTGAAGCAGCCTAGAATCTCACATCAAACACATGACCAACGGAAGAGGCAGAAGCAGGTGGATCTCTATGAGTTTGAGGCCAGCCTGATCTACTACAGAGTGAGTTCTAGGACAGCCAGAGCTGTTACACAGAGAAATCCTGTCTCAAAAAACCAAAAAAAAAAAAAAAAGTTATAAACACCTGAGTGATGCTCAAGGAAACACAAATCAGCAGCTGAGTCAGAGAACAATCTACAACAAACATACACAAACATGAGAATATGGAGAAAGAAGAACCTCGTTCGTTGTTGGTAGGACTGCAAGCTGATGCAGATACTCTATAAATCAGTGTGGAGGATTCTCAAAAGCTAAAAGTGAATCTACCATATGACCCAGCTATACCACTCCTTAGCGTATACCCAAAGGATTCTAACAAAATTCCAAGTACCAAGCATGAGAAACCTCAAATTATCGGTCAAGGGAACCAAAGACTCTCAAGACAGTATAGACTACATTGCTGTCACTCTGGGTTGCTACAGGAAGTTAAAGTCCCTATTGCTAAAGACACCACACACTTTGGACACAAACTGCTTTGAAATAATGTTTTTTTATACATGAAGCTGACTGCTCTGGCAGAGGACCCAGGTTCAATTCCCAGCACCCACATGGCGGCTCACAACTGTCTGTAACTACAGGGAACCCAACACCCTTCCATAGGCAAAGCAAACACCAATGCACACACAAAGGAAGGAAGGAAGGAAGGAAGGAAGGAAGGAAGGAAGGAAGGAAAGAAGAAAGAAAGAAAAAGAAACAGGGTTTCTCTCTGTGTGTAGCTTTGCGCCTTTCCTGGAACTCACTCTGTAGCCCAGGCTGGCCTTGAACTCAGGCCAGAGATCTGCCTGCCTCTGCTCCCCTCCTCACCCCCAGTGCTGGGATTAAAGGTGTGCGCCACCACGCAGCAAGAAACTTATTTCTTAGCAGTGCTGCAGCCTGAGAAACCCAAGGCCAAACCACTGCCGTATAGAGAGAACCTCTTTACTGACTCATCCCATAGTGGAAAGTAAAGGGATTAAAAAGAGAGGAAATGGGAGAGAAGGAAAGAGGAAGAGGAGGAGGAGGAAGGGAAAGAGGAGGAGGCCACTACCACAGTAACAGCATTCCTTATTGTGTAAGAGTCTCCCAGGTGGTGCTGGTTTGGTTTTGAAGGCATGAAGGGGTCATGGAGGGCAGCTGAGGCTTGGAGCTGGGAGAGACCAGAGAAGCTATCGGTGAAGGTGCAGCCCAGTTACAGCAGAAGACACCAGCATTTGGAGATGCCAGTATCATGGGACAACCAACCGTTAAGAGCTGCAGCCATGGTAGAGTGGAGCCAGCCCGAGCTTAGAGGATGAGGTGTGTGTGGTGCAGAGGGCGGAGCCAGAGAAGTGATCCCAGCCCTTTGGACAGCCGGGAAGACTGTTAGTAGATCCCAGACACTGGGTATTCCATAGCTTATTCATAGTTATTCATAGCTGGAGTTGAATACTCCATAGCTTATTCATAGTTATCCATAGCTGAAGTCTGGTTTTGCTTTGATTTAACTGTGGCTGTGCCCTGGTTCTGCCCTCTTGAAGTAAGAAAGCATTTAACTTAATTTTGATTTTACAGATGCCACCACTGAGAGACTTGGAATTTTGAAGAGAGATTTTTGGATTTTTAAAGAGGTTGAACTTTGTATGTGTTTGACTTAGTAAAGACTATGGATCTTTTAAAATTATTATGTCTAAAAATGTGATTTCAATGTTAACATGCCATTTGGAGGATAAATGAGAAAGGAAAGGTTCTAATTGAAAAGTGATGTATATGTGTGTCAAGCTGACAAGGGGTCAGTTTGTGCTGGCTGGTTTATGTAAGTTTGACACAGCTGAAGTCATCTGAGAGACGGGATCCTCAACTAAGAAAATGTTTCTGAAAGATTAGAATGTAGGCAGTCCTGTAGGGCACTTTCTTAATTAGCGAATGATGGGGGAGGATGCCACCCTTGGGCAGGTGGTCCTGTTTCTATGAGAGCAGGCTGAGCAAGCCATGGGAAGCAAGCCATTAACCTGCACCCCTCCATGGTCTCTGCATCAGTTCCTGCCTACAGGTTCCTGCCCTGTTTGAGTTCCTGTCCTGACTTCTTCAGAGATGAACTATGATGTGGAAGGGTCAGCCTTTCCTCCTCAACTTGCTTTTTGGTCATGGTTTTTCATCATAGCAATAGTAACCCTCACTAGGTCAGTCTTCATGGTCCAGTCACCTCTTAAATGCCCTCTCTCGGGCTGGAGAGATGGCTCAACCATTAAAGGCTAGCTCACAACCAAAAAATGTTCTCTCTCTCTCTCTCTCTCTCTCTCTCTCTCTCTCTCTCTCTCTCTCTCTGCCTCCACTACAACAATGGCAATTTCCCATCAAGGTGAGGTTTTGGTTTTGGGGTTTTTTTTTTTTTAAGATTTATTTATTTAGTATACAGAAGAGGACGCCAGATCTCATTACAGGTGGTTGTGAGCAACCATGTGGTTGCTGGGAATTGATCTCAAGACCTCTGGAAGAACAGTCAGTGCTCTTAACCTCTGAGCCATCTCTCCAGCCCCTCAAGGTGAGTTTTGAAGGAGACCAGTATTTCAAACCTTAAAAGCAATGAGGAGACAGCCTCTGGCATCCCTGCCCTTCGGCAGACCTCCCTGCAGCCATCCCACCACAAGCCCAGGGCTGAAGCAACAGTGAGTCCCACCATGTCCCCACAGGCATGGAGACACGGCAGCACAGAAAGATGGGGAGTCCCAGGCCAAATCTGACTGCCAGCACCTCCTGTTCCCAAGCTCCACAGCAGGACTCCAGCCAAAGCCTCTCCAAGGTTCAGCTTTCAGCAATTAAAACATTTGTCAAAGAAGATTTAACCCAGCATTGTGAAGTGCTCTGTCAAACAGATTTGGCTCAGTGCTTCTTAAAGTTCTGTGAAATGGCTACTCCCAACAGTAATTCAATTAGGTTACCATGGCTTTAAACAAAAACAGTAACAAAAAGATGTTGACGAACCAGGAAAAATCATTTTGAACCACAGTCATTACATTTGGGGGGGGGGGGGAAGAAAAGAAAAGAAAAATGACGTGTAAACTGTAGGATGGATCTCTAACATGAAGACTCTGAAAATCCAGAAGTCAAAGAAGGGACAAGTGGGAAAAAAAAAAAAAAAAGTAACCATGGCAACGTCCAACTGTGGATGAGGGCACGGTTTTAAGCCAGCATCGGTAAGCAGCATGTGCATATCTGCTCAGCACACCTTGCCCCTTGAATCAGGGCCTGAAAGTGCTTATGTAAATGGAGCGGGGTAAGTCCAGACCCACTGTGTAAGCAGGATGCACCCGCTGCTCTGCGTCTGACTGACCTTGGCTGAAAGCAGTGGAACAGTAAAAACCAAGCACAGATGCACATATGTGTGCAAAGGCCATAAGGAAGGGCTCCCTCCATACGCAGACTTCATCTTTGTTAATGGCGGCCTGAGGAGGAGCGGAGGAGGGCTGTAAGAACAGCCCAGGAGAGAGGAGAAGAAGAGAGCAGGAGAAGGTGTGAGGGTGAGGAGGGAGGGAGAGTAGGGGTGCAGAGAGGACAGCCCAGCCCCCACAGTGGGCAGAGAGCTTGGCAGAGTCACCAGGACAGACAGGTCCAGGAAGCAGCCAAGAGGGACGCAGACAGCCAAGGTGAACGTAAAGAGGTGAGTTCACTGAGGGTGGTGAGTGGGCGGCACAGCCCGAAGTGGGGCCTGGCTGGAGGCAGATGTGGCAGGTGTGGAACCAGACTGGTGAGGAGTAGTGGAGTGGGGAGCTGGCGAAGCAGACAACAGGCTCAGCCCAAACCGGGCCCACAGAGACCAAGACTGTCAGAGAACCTAGAGCTCCTGATGAGTCAGCAACCGAAGACCTCACAAGCCAGCCCTCCTCTGAAGGATTTGGAAGGCCCTGTCTCCTAGACATCACCTCATGCCTCTCACACCAGGGCCCAGAATGGATCTGCCCACCTGAGGCTTCCCTGAGGCACCACTGCTCTCCTGTCCCTGGGGAGGCATCAACATTACCTCAGCCTCTGGGCTAGCTGAGGCCTGTGCTCTGCCTGCTCTCATTTTCTCCACTGCTGACTAATAAAGCATAAACTTAAAGAATTTCTTAATGGCCAGGCACGGTGGTGCACGCCTTTAACCCCAGCACTCGGGAGGCAGAGCCAGGCCTGTGAGTTTGAGGCCAGCCTGGTCTACAGAGCGAGATCCAGGACAGGCACCAAAAACTACACAGAGAAACCCTGTCTCGAAAAACCGGGGGGAAAAAAATCTCTTAATGAAGCCAAACTGTGCCTTTTGTTCTTGGTCCCAAGCCAGCCCAGTATGATGTGTATGTTTTTGTCTTTCTATCTGAGTGTGTACACATGCATGTGGGTGCCGAGCAAGGCCAGAAGTTCAAAAGGAGGTTTATTTTGTGGGGTAACTTACAAGCGAAGGGATAGGTAACAGGGTCTGGGAATGGTGTAGCGCAGTCCAGAGGTGTTCTCTGGAGAACTCTGCTCAGTCTACCTCCAGCATCCAGAGTCCAGGAACCAAGAGAGCCGGCCTATCCAGGTCTCAAGTCTTCAAAGGTCCTGTCTCAGCTCTGCCTTGTAGACATGACAATTACCGAAGCCTCGATGGGGGTGGTACTTCCAGGTCAAAGCTGGAACAGCTACCCACTACACAGGAAGATCTTTTTCATTTGGAAGGATGGAATTAAGAATCTTCAGTAGGGAACTAGAGAGGTGGCATTAGGGATTCTTCCAGGGGTTCTGAGTTCAATTCCCAGCAACTACATGGTGGCTCACAACCATCTATAATGAGATCTGGTGCCCTCTTCTGGCCTGCAGGCATACATGCAGACAGAACACTGCAATAAATTTTTTAAAATCTTCAGTAGATTTGGGGGGGCTGGAGAAATGGTTAAGAGCACTTGCAGCTCTTGCAGAGTCCAGAGTTCAATTCTCAGCATCCACATCTGGCAATATAGGACTGCCTTAACTCCAAAAGATCTGATGAACTCTTCTGGCCTTGCTCAGCACCCACATGCATGTGCGTGCACATACTCAGATAGAGAGACAAAAACATACACATAATAATAGTTTAAAGACTCCAGTAGACTCTAACACTATATGCACATGGTTTAAAAGCCCTGAGCAGGATGAAGATATATGAAGAAACAATACTGGAGTGGCCTGCATGAGAATGACCTTCATGGACTTACGTATTTGAATGCTTGGTCCCCAGGTGGTGGAACTGTTCAGGAAGGATTAGGAGGTGTGGCCTTCCTGGAGGGTATACGTGGAGGTGGGATTTGAGGTTTCAAAAGCTCACATCATCCAGTTAGGTCAGCTCTCTGCCTCCTGCCTGTGGATCAGATGTAAGCTTTCAGCTACTGCAATGCCATGCCTGCCTGCTGCCTGACTCCCAGCCATGATGGTCATGAATGTACACTCTGAAACTATAGGTCCCAAATAAACTCTTATAAGTTGCCTTGGTCGTGGTATTTTATCACAAAACTGGAAAAGTAACTACGACAGATCCCAAGATTGAAGACACAAGCAAAAGGAACATACAATCTCCACTGTTGTTCCAGACCCCCATAGAATCAAAGGCCAACGCATGAGTCCTGCAGGAACTACAGAGAGGAAAAGATGTCGTGTATGTAGGAACAAATAGATACAAAATATTAATTTTTGACAGTATCAGTCTCAGTGCAGACTATTTCAGAATCAATTAATCGTAAGTGAAGTTATAAAAGATTGTTAGTTCCAAACTCTCCCCAGAAAACTCACCTCTGCCTAGTCTAGAGGGACTGTCTAGGGAGCCTGTGAAGTGGACAGGCCCAAGATCAAACTGAGGCTGCCTGAGTCCTGTCTGGTCATCTGTGCCTACCTTCTTCAAAATGGCAAGTAGCTGTTCTGACCCTAGAGCCTTTCTGTAAGCCTTACAAAGTAAGAGACACACACAGTCAAGATAGTGCCCAGCAGGCAGGAGAATTACCATGCATAGCTGTTACCATTGCTTCTACTGTGTGGTCTTAGATTTACAGACAGGATTGAGAGCTGGAGAGACAGCTCAATAGTCGAGCACTTGTTGCTCTTGCAGAGGACCCAGTTTTGATTCCCAGCACCCACATGGAAGCTCACAACCATCTGTAACTCCAGCCCAGGGGTCTGACACTCTCTTCTGACCTCTGCAGGCACTGTATGCACAAGGTGCATATACATACAGGCAAAACTCGCATACACACACACACAAATAATAATAATTAAATACCTCTAAAGAAATTTCTAAAATTAAAAACAGAATTGCCAGGCGGTGGTGGCACACACCTGTAATCCCAGCACTCGGGAGGCAGAGGCAGGTGAATAAATCTCTGTGTGTTCGAGGCCAGCCTGGCCTACAGAGCTAGTCCAGGAAAGGCTCCAAAGCTACAGAGAAACCCTGTCTCGAAAAAACAAAACAAAACAAAACAGAATTGAAAAAGAAAGGCTGGGGCTGGAGAGATGGCTCAGAGTTTAAGAGCACTGGCTGTTCTTCTAGAGGTCCTGAGTTCAATTCCCAGCACCCACATGGAGCTCACAACCATCTATAATGAGACCTGGTTCCCTCTTCTGGCATGCAGACCTACATGCAGGTAGAATGCTGTATATATAATAAATAGATCTTTTTTAAAAAGGACTAGGGAGGGCTGGAGAGATGGCTCAGCCGTTAAAGGCTAGGCTCACAACCAAAAAATATAAAAAGGACTAGGGACATGGCTTAGCAAATAAATTCTTTGCCACATAAGCATGAAGGCCAGAGTTTGGTTCCCCAGAACTCAGGTCAATTCTGGGTGTATGTAGCAGCCCACCTGGAGGAGGTGGGGTCCCAGGAACAGGCTGGCTAGTTAGGTGAGCCAGTGTCTGGAGAGCTCTAGGCTCAGCTGAGAGACTCTGCCTCAATTAAGAGGAAAGCAATCAAAGACTGCTAATATCCAACTCAGGCCACCACACGCATAGGCACAGACAGACACTCCCACATACATGGTCATACACATGGGAACAAGAAAACACAGGCACATCACACACAAAACAATTACAAATTAATAAACATTAAAAAAAGAAAGAAAAGGAAAGGCTAGCATACACTCAATGGTAAACACATGATTAGCATATGCAAGACCCAGAGTGTGAGTAGTGTCCATGTGTGCATGTATGTGTGTGTGTGTGTTTAAAAGGGAGCAATTCAAAGAAAGAGACAGATCTGTATATATTCAGGGCCATAAGTGAAATGGCATACAAGAAAACAGAAATAGAGTCGGGCGGCAGTGGCACACGCCTTTAATCCCAGCACTCGGGAGGCAGAGCCAGGAAGATCTCTATGAGTTCCAGGCCAGGCTGGGCTACAGAGCCAGGACAGCCAGGGCTACACAGAGAAGCCCTGCTTCAAAAAATGAAAGAGAGAGACAGACAGACAGACAGACAGACAGAGAAAGAGAAAGAAAATATTTTGTTCTACTCTGCTTTTGAAGTAGGGTTCTGTTACACAATCCAGACTCTCTTGGAACTTGCTATTCTCCTATCTTGCCCACTCCAGTAGCTGGGATCACAGGTGTGCAACACCATACCCAAATAGAGAAGATATTAACTTAGAAAATTACAGAAACCATGTCTCACTCTGTATTGCTCAGAATCTTTCACACTACCCATAGAGGGAAGTCCAGATCAACCTGGTCTAAAAACAAGTAGAATACATAGTTAGAATTTCAAGAGTCAAGAGGAATTTAGACTTGGCTAATCCAGGAGTTTCCCTGTATCATAAAGTTAGAAATGTCCTTCTCCATGACCTCATAGTAACTCCAACTCTTCTGCTAAAAACTGGGATGATGTAGTGGTTTAAAAGAAAATGGCCCCCAAAGGGAGTGGCACTATTAGGAGGTGTGGCCTTGTTGAAACAAGTGTGTCACTGTGGGGGCAGGCTTTAAAGTCTCTTTTTCTCAAGCTTCCCTCAGTGTGACAGTCCTGTTGCCTGCAAGATGGAGCACTCTTAGCTCCTGCACCATATCTACCTGCATGCGGCCATGCTCCCCTTCATGAGCATAATGGACTGAATCTCTGAAACTCTAAGTGTGCCACCCTCAATTAAGTGTTTTCATTATAAGAGTTATGGCGGTCATGGTGTCTCTTCACAGCAATAAAAAACCCTAAGACAAATGGGTCCTTGGTTTCATCCCAAACAGTAAACAGCAGAGAGCTGAAGAAATTCAAGAGAACACGTGGGCAAGAGCAAATGCTGAGCAGTTGACAACGGCAGTCACTGACTCCCCGAGTGTGATTTCAAGAGCACAGTCACAGCCACTAGACAGTTAACTGTGTCAACTGCAGTATCCTTGCCGAATGTGTGAAGGTGATCAGTGCAGAGCTTGTGAGGATCTAAAGTGTCCAGCTTGACGAGCTGGGTTCTCATGAGATCACCCTTCAACCAAGTGCTTGGATGCCAAGTGTCAGGAAGAACCAGGCTGGTGGCTCCAGGGGACACAAGCTAAGAATGGGGTTCAGAAGACTGTGTCCCCGCCGGGACTAAGCGGGGTCAGGAGGCCACACGCTAGCCTCCATCAAAATCACTTCCTCACATCAGCCATCCCCATCCAGATTTCACAAGTTACCCAGCTGACTAAATTCTTCTAAAATCCTGACAAAACATTTTTTATCCAAGTCTGGTTTGTTTCCAAAGGTGAAAAAGTCTAAATTATAAAATATTGCAATGTCTCAATGAAAGTAAACATGGGAGAATTAGGTGGAATATCATGGACATTTATAAAAACTCCTTCATGGAATGAAGAATTCCCAAGAGCGTTTTGTCTGGTTTAAATTAATAACTTATGCTGTGATTAAAACCTTGTTTGTATGACTCCTCTAGTTACTGCACATCACGAGGAAGATTGAAGTGTGGCTGTGCGTGTTGACAGCTTGGGACTCTGCTGCCCTTTTCCATTTGGAATGAGAGCTCTCCTGCCCTCACCTGAGGCTCTGAGCCATCAGTGTCCTGCCTCTTGGAATCTTGGGAAACTCCAACTCCGCTTCTGCCCTGGACTGAAAGTTAGTATGGATTTGCATGTGTGTTCTTGTGCAAAGTGGGAGGAAACATGCTTGGAGAGGTAAGGGTGGGAACACGGAGTCGGGGATGGGTCTAGTAGGTCAAAGGACAACTTGTGGTAGTCAGCTCTCTCCTTCGGCTTTGAGGGTGCTGGGGACCCTACTCAGGTCGTCAGGCTTAGCACCAAGCACTGAGTGAACCACCACCAACGTGTGTTTTTATGTTATTGTAGTGGTATTTGCTCTGCCCTGACCCTGGGCTATATGGCCCAGAAGAGGCGGTGCTTGCTGCCGTGAGTGACCTTCTGTCCAATTAGTGCTGCCTGCTAGAATGTTGGCTGATCTTGTTCAGGTCTTCTGCTGATAACCACAGTTACCGTGAGTTCCGAGTGTCGTGTCCTGACGGCAGCATTTCACAGCACCCTTCCCCATCATTCAGCCCTTTTGCTCTTTCTGCCCTCTCTTCCTAAACGCCCCGAGTCTTCAGTGGGATGTGCTGATACAGACATCCCATTCAGGGTTGAACGCTCAATATTCACTTCCTCAGCACTTTGACCCCTGATGCTACCCACTCCAGGGAGACGCTCTCTGGCCTAGCTTGAGAGTAGCACTAATTGAGGTGTGTAAGCATAAACATTTAGAAGGCAGTTTGACAACATGTTGTCCATTTATAATACAACAGAAGTAGGGCCTATGACCTCCCAGCCATGGCCAGGCGCGAATTCCCTCTTGTGGAACAGGCCTCCAATCCAAACCTGATTGGTCAACTCCATTCCCCTTCACGCCTCCTATTGTGCCCGTCTCCACACTCCACCTCACCTCTGCTCAGCAGATTATTCTCTACTTTATTTTGCTCAGACAAACAGTTCTCCATCAGGATGCAGCTTATTTGATTTGCTCAGTATTAACTGAGAGCCTCACATCTTTGTTTTTGAATGAAATTAACCTGTATAATTTTCTTTTCTTGGTGTTCTTTTTTCTGATATGGACCATGGATATCTAAACCAATAGGATACATGTACACAGTTTTCTTTTTCTTTGGGGGCAGGGATTGCTTGAGTTTTTGTTTCGGTTTGGGTTTTCTTTGTGGTTTGGGTGTTTTGTTTCTTTGTTCTGATGTTTTTGGAACAGTGTAAATAACAGACATTCACAATTCCTTTAAAGGCAATAAAGTTTTAGTAGCCATGCCAATTCCTACTACTACGACAAATCAACCTAAGTAATAACTAAAAGGTACAAAAGCTTATTTGGACTCACAGGCTCTTCCGTTTCAGCCCATAGACATTTGGCCCGATGCCTCTGGGGCTGGGGCAGCACAGTCTCTCATGGAAGGTACATGCAGCAAAGGAAGCTTTTCACTTTGTGATTGGCAGGGAGAGGAAGGGGAAGGGCCAGTGTCCCCATGTCCTCTTTGGGTGTGCTGCACAAAGGCCTGTCTTTCTTTTTTTCTAGTACAATACTGTATAATCATCATAGTACAACAGTACAATGGGCTGGGGGACATGTGGCCTTCAAGGATATTTGGGACCCAAACTACAGCATAGTCTATTGAGAGAACGTTGGGGCATGTGTTAATTACAGAAGTGATTCTTTTATTAGGACAAAGAAAGAGCCCACACAAGATTCCTAATGAAGGAATCATCAGTGTGATGGATCATCCGAGTAGGGAGCTTGCTGTTTCCTGAGTAGTGCCCCACATGAGACTCTGATCTCAGCTGTGTTTGCGAGGCCCCACACTAGTTTAGTAACATTGACTGTCCATCCCTGCTCAGAAGAAAGGGTAGAACCCTAGGACTCCAAGGAGAAGGCAGTTTCCCAAGATACACCTGACCCTGCAGCTCTGGAGCCCGAAAACACAGTGGTCTCCCCTTGCAGAAACCCATGCTTATGCCAGGACCAAGACTGGAACAAAGGATGTGTGAGGGGAAGAGAGAGCCTCAGGTAGGCTGGTGCCAGATTGTGAATTTCTTGGGGTCTATCTGAAGGAAATGGGAAGCCACTAAAGATGACACAGTGGGAGGCAAATTCACAGCAGGCTGGCAGGAAGGACAGCATCACTGGATTTAATTGAAAGAGACTGAGAAACCTGCTAGTGTTTGAGAGTGTATGCCAAATGTGATGATTTAGCAAGATAGGAGACTGCTACACACTGCCAGAAAGGGTCTCCACTGCGGAGGCTGTGTCTGTCCTCTGGAAAAACTGGACCATAGACTCATCTCGAACATCCTCACCATCTTGAAGATTCCCCGACCCTGCCACACTACCATTTGACAGTTGATCTTAACCCATCTTTCCATGGGTTTCTAAAGAGGAAATAATGGGCATCGTTGCTAAAACACGCCTCTCTATCAAGTATATCTGTTACTTGTAAGTGGTAGAATATTTACCAGCCATATGTAAGCCATAGAATATAAGCATGATCTGAGTATGTAATATTGAAGTAAGTATTCAAATTCACAGTAAATGTTTCTATTCCAACCATGCAAGCTATGTGCTCATATACTCTGTCACATAAAAAATAATATTACTTCCATTTGGTGTGCCAAATTAGATGAAATAAGCCAAAATATTATACTTGTCATGGTTGTCATGCTGAAGTAGCCTGGTTTTAATGAAATAAACCAACCCAGAGTACTGCAGTCTTTCACCCAGTTCTTGAAGCTATCCACGTCAAGTTACCAACAGTTGCCCAGGCTTGAAGATCAGAGTCTTCACCGTGATTTAATTACAGCCACACTCAGGACGAGTGGCATTTACAGACTTGCCAGGCTCATTTCATAAGTGACTTTTCAACACACAACCTTGCCAAGCGATTCTTAGCTTGTTACACTGATAAGAAAACCCACATTAGGTGAGAGTCGTCTCTCACTTAGATATGCCAACTCAAGGATGCCAGCCAGGAATTAAAACAATACCCAGCCTGAAGAAACCTCAGAGAAACATTATTTTATATTTACTTAAAAATATATGCATATCTATATGTAAAATATGTGTATAGTTTGAATGAAATTATGCCACTTGAGTTAATAATGCTGCCCCCAAGAGCTGTAGAGTGTCTAGCATGGGAAATTTCCCTTCAAGTTGTTAGCCAGGGGAAAAGAGACTCTCAAAATAGAATGAACTTCTGCCATTGCCTTTGGTTGCTTCCCAGAACTTGATGTTCAGACCCAGTCACTGAGGACTCCACAAACTTCCAATACAGGACCTGAAGGAATCAAGCAGGTACTCATCTAGAAGCCTCCTCCTTGAGGACTATATCTGATGGTATCAGAAGGTGCTATGTAAGCTGCCAAGGGAGAAAAACAATCAGTAGTCCTCCCCAACTACAAAGCCTACAAACCACCACAATGACCAGCATAGCAAGAGACCCCCCAGGGTACAATAGTGGTACTTACATCCTGGGAGCAGCCAACAACCATCTTATTGGACTTGAGGCCCATTCAGTAAGGGGGAGTTCATGCCTGGCACTGTAAATCCAGCCAACAAACCATCTGTGGCTGGTGGGTTCATGGGCCTTAGAGAAGACTCTACACCCACACTCATCTAAACCAGTTTTCCTAACTGCAGTCAAATTCTCATCCTCATACCCACATAATTGTAGCCCTCACCCCTCATCAAAGAAGCTCCTTTTGCAGCATACAGAGATCATTACAGAAAGCCACAGTGGTCAAAATATAGAGAACAACTGACTGGAATACCCAACACCAACTGATGTATCTGTAACAGAACCCCTATACCTAAGGCTCAGGGAACATAATGGAAATAGTGGGGGGAGGGGGTTGTAAGAGCCAGAGGACCAGGATATCTGGGGTGAGATAGTGTATTCTATATATGACAGGGAAGCTGTACCCATGAAATCTCCAAAATACTATCACCTAAACAAGACCTACACAAGACAATTCCTGCATGACTGACATGTCAAGGCGGACAGGGGAAATCTCACAACGCCCCACCCATAGACAAAGAGCTGTAGTCAATCAATGGCTGCTGAGAGAGAATCAGTTTCCTCCAGGGATGAGCCCCTGATATCAGTCCTAAACTCATACACAACCCAGTGATAGTGAAGGACTCAGCAGACTGTATTTTTATATGTGTGTGTGACAGTAAGAATTAGAGAATAAGAGGTCCTGAACTGAAGAGGAAGTGAGAGGACACAGGAGGAGTCGGAGGGATGGAGGGAGGGTAAATAATATAATTACAATACCTATCTATGAAACCCTCAAAAACTACATTTTTAAAATAAACCTACGTGCCAGGAGGTGGTGGCACACGCTTGTAATCCCAGCCCTCAGGAGGCAGAGGCAGGTGGATCTCTGTGAGTTCGAGGCCAGCCTGGTCTACAGAGCGAGATCCAGGACAGGCTCCAAAGCTACAGAGAGAAACCCTGTCTCAAAATAAAATTAAATTAAATTAAAATTAAAAATAAATAAATAAACCTACTAAATGAAAATAAATTTTAAATTTTTTTAAAAAACACATACTCAGCATTTTTCAGATAATTTGTTAATTTGTGCCTTGCCTCCTAATAAGTCACTTCATTATTCACTCAATAAACACATGCTGAGCACTTGTTATGTGACAGACATTGTCCTAAGCCCCCTGGGATAGCTAACTTGTAAACCGAACAGCCCTGACATAACACCTCAAGAGTCACAATGCAGTAAGGGAGGGCAGTCAGTGAGCAATGAATGATAAGCAAACAAATCAGACCTGTCAGTGGTGATAAATGTCATAGTATAAGAAACAGAGCAGTCGGGGGGGGGGGGGGGGGGGAACATTAAGGAAATTGGCCCCAAGATGAAAATGACATCTGAGCAAAGACTTGAAAGAGAATATCCTAGGCAGCGTCCCAGTGGTGCTCCAGCAGGCCACTGGGATCAGACAGGAATGGGAGTGGAGGGGGTGGGGAGGGGAGGCATATAAGCACCAGAGGTCAGAGAGAGGTAGAGGTAGTGTGGACAGCTGAAAGGCCTCCAGCCTTCCCTTTCAGAGAGTCTAAGACCTTGCAAGACCCTGAGCAAAGGGAGAGCATAGCTCATGAGCACACTGGTGATCACCCCAGTCCCGGCGAGGGTAGGCTGCAACTGCAGGAAGGCAAACCCAGGCAATGCTGCTAAGAAGCTCTTCGGGGCCGGGCAGTGGTGGCGCATGCCTTTAATCCCAGCACTCAGGAGGCAGAGCCAGGCGGATCTCTGTGAGTTCGAGGCCAGCTTGGGCTACAGAGTGAGACCCAGGAGAGCCAGGGCTGCACAGAGAACCCCTGTCTCGAAAAAAACAAACAAACAAATCAAGAAGCCCTTTGGCACTCTTTAGTAGCAGGATGGTAGTGTCTTTGAACTAGACAACAGCAAAGGAAGGAGAAGGAGGTAGAACTTGGGTTCTGGACGTCTTTTAAAAAGAAGGGCAATCATAGTTCCTAATAGACAGAAATTTTATCAGTTGCTGTGGAGGTATCACAGAACATAGTACAGGCTATCAACCATTCTGCTGTGGAGAAAGCTTCCTCTGAGATGGTCTATTGAGAATTCTTCTATGGAGAACTCAGGACCACTGTCCAGGGGTTGCACAGGTTTTTCAGAATATAGTGAACTCTTGTTTAAGTTTATTACCTATTATCAAAAATGCTATGAAGTATTTCCCTTACACAATTTTAATCAGATGAGATGTTTTTAATTAACGTATAAAATTTCACATGTTTGTGAAATACCATGTGACATTCCCATACACAAACATATTATGTAATATCCTAACCGATGTCAGCTCAGCAGGAATTTTAGACACAGTTAAGATATTAGGAGATGCTCAACTTGTCACTAGAGAGTCTAAAAGTCAAGAGCATTCTTTTAATTCCAGGGTAAAAGTCAGAACATCAACCAAGACCCTTGAGGTTTTTGAGCAAGAACACAGCCTTGGAAGCAATCTCAGTTCCTGGAGCCAGATCCCTGCCTAACAGAACCTAGCCTCCCCAAGGATGCTCTCAGGATAGAGACCGAGAGAGGAGAATCCATCACTGCCATCTCCCAGGGTTCTCAGGGGCCTACAGTACACCAGCAACCCTTAGTATGCTCCAAAATTATCCTAACAGTTGGGAATCAACAGAAGTCCTTGGCAACTGACCCAGCGATTTGCAACATATTTCTGTAAAGAGCAGGAGAGAAAAATGCTTTAGGCTTTTGTTCACACAGCATCTGCCACGATTTCTCAACTTTGCCATTGTATGGTAGATACAGGAAAGGTAACTGGAAAATATATGAGCACAACTGTGTTGAAATAAAACTTTATTTATGAACACAGAAACTTGACTTTTGTATCATTTTCAACTATCACAAAATGTGATTTACTATTATTTTCAATCACTTGTAAAAGCAAGTAAAAGCTTGTAAAAGCAAGCCGGGTGGTGGTGGCGCACGCCTGTAATCCCAGCACTTGGGAAGCAGAGGCAGGTGGATCTCTGTGAGTTCAAGGCCAGCCTGGTCTACAGAGCTAGTCCAGGACAGGCTCCAAAGCTACAGAGAAACCCTGTCTCCGGGGAAAAAAAAAAAAAAGAAAAGATGTAAAAGCAATTGGCAGCGTTTACTGCTGTTTCAGAAGACTCAGGCTGGTTCCCAGCACCCATACCGATCAGCTCACAGCCACCTCTAACTCCAGTTCCAGGGCATCAGTTGTCCTCTTTTGACCTCTGGAGGAACACGTATGCATAAATTAAAAATAAATAGATAATTGTTGCCAGGTATAGTGGCGCATGCCTTAAATCCCAGCACTTGGGAGGCAGAGGCAGGCAGATCCCTGTGAGTTCAAGGCCAGCCTGGGTTACAGAGTGAGTTCCAGGACAGCCAGGGCTGTTATAGAGAAACCCTGTCTCGAAAAACAAAAACAAACAATATGTATTTTTCAATGTGAAAATCATTCTGGTCTTGCTGCCAAACACAAGCAGTACATAGTTTTGGTTATTTGGTGGTAGTTTAAGGACCCCTGGACTAAACCCTGTGCTCCAGTTAACTGGGCTGGAAGGAAAACCCCTGTACCCTGCTCCTTTGCTCTCTGGAGACAGCCTAGCTGGGCACAAAGCTTTCTGTGCGGCTGGATGTACCCTTAGTAATGGCAGGGCAGGCCACCCTTGACCTAGGGATGCCGCCCAAATCACAAGGCGGCTCTGTTCCATAGCTCTTTGCTGCCATCTGCTGGAAGGCCATTATGTTATCAGCCTCAGCACCTACCAAGTTGGAGTTTCATGGTGTTTCAACTAGTCTATTTAAACTCTGGCCCTGGGTCCAGGAAACACAAATGAAAAACAAACCAAGTCACAGGAGCCCCAAAAGTCACTGTATACAATAAAAGATCTTCAACCCATCACTTGGTGGGGGAGGGGGGCGAGGTGGGGAAGGAAGGAAGCAGTGACTCAATGTCTCCTCAGTTAGGTGGGCTGTGCGTACACAGAGGCGTTCTGTAAACAGGTGGTGTTCCCTGCTATGAAAAACCCACAATCACGCCGGGCGGTGGTGGTGCACATGTTTAATCCCAGCACTCGGGAGGCAGAGCCAGGTGGATCTCTGTGAGTTCGAGGCCAGCCTGGGCTACAGCACAAGATCCAGGAAAGGCGCAAAGCTACACAGAGAAACCCTGTCTTGAAAAAAAAAGAAAAAAAGGAAGGAAGGAAGGAAGGAAGGGAGGGAGGGAGGGAGGGAGGGAGGGAGGGAGGAAGGGAGGGAGGGAGGAAGGAAGGAAGGAAGGAAAAGAAAAACCTGCAATCATGCTTTAACCAGATTTAGCAAGGCCAAGTGATGCAGGCTATGCACAGTGTAGAGGAGGGCAAGCTCAGGCCCACGCAGCACTAGATCCTGTTAACTCTGGAAACATGGCTAGGGAAGTCAGAAGCACCCACGAGGCTCAACTTCCCTCCTACCTAACTTTGGGCAGCACCTGCCATCCGTGCCATGTTTTTCTCTGGCCCTTGGTGGGAGGCATGTGACTAGATGCTGCAGCCCTGTAGAGCTGTGTTGGTAACAGCAGCATCATTCAGATCCGCAGTCCTGTAGCAAGAATGCTGGAGATAAAACAGGAGACGGGGGGGGGGGAGGGGGGGGGGGGGGGGGTGTTGGAAGAGGTCGGAATGTGTAACAGGCGTTCCACAGAGGGTCAGTAGGACCAGACTTCCTGGACCTCACATCAAATCCCCAATGTCAAAATGATCAGGGGGAAGGTCGGGGCTGACACGGGACCATATTTACAATGCTATAAAAAGTTGTGGGACACTGGAAAAAAAAAAGCCAAGCAATGGTGGCACACGCCTTTAATCACACTTTGGGAGGCAGAGGCAGGTGAGTCTCTGTGAGTTTGAGGCGAGCTTGGTCTACAGAGCTAGTTCAAAGACAGCCAGGACTGTTACACAGAGAAACCCTGTCTCAATAAAAATTTTTTAAAATTAAAAAAAAAAAAAAAGAAGAAGAAGAAGAAGAAGGCTGAGGGAACTACTGTCCTTTAAAACCATAAGCCTTACCATTCACCTAGGAAGTGAGAGGAGGCAGACATGAGGGTGCCCCACCTCCTCTCTGGACATTTTAGCACTTACAGGCAGGAGAGGAGCAAGTCAAGGTCCACAGCTAAGTAGGTCTGACCCACAGAAGGTCAGGAAGCCGTGGCGCTGGGACTCAGACAGCCCTGGGTCAGGCCTGGGGTCTGGGAAGGGAAGGAGAGCATGTGCAAACATCAGAGCCAGTTCTAACGAAAAACCATCTCGAAGAAGAGCCGGCAGGTCCCAGCCAGGGTCGTACCTAAGACACTGGCTGTGACACTCTGAAAAACGTGTCTTTACAGAACAAAAGACACAGTGACTTCTTTCATGGCCTCTCATTCCCAACAGTGCTCTCCAGGTGTGATGCCAAAGCCTTGAAAGATGTCGACAGAAAGAGCAAAGACTGGGCTGGTCATTATCCCATGCACATATGTGACATGAGAAGCCAAGGGGGTCTTTGTCTTTCTAACTTTGTGTGTCTGTACTTGTGTCTCAGTCATGTCTGTCTGTATATCTGTGCATACCTCCATCTGTAAGTAAATGTCTGTGTGTCATGTGTCTCCATGTCTCTGTGTGGCTCTGCACGGCTCTACTTCTGCATGCATTTTAAGTCTGCCTGGATGTGTCTCCATCTCTTTGAGTATCTAAGTACAACTCTGAGTGTGTCCATCTGTGTGTATATGCTGCTGTGTGTCTGTGTGTGCACTGTGTCTATCTGTGTTTCCATCTGTCTGTCTGTATCTGTGTGTCTCGTGTAAGCCTACATGTTCCTATATGTGTTTTTGTCTGTGCATGTCTATGTTTCTCTGATAATGTGCTTGTGTGAGTCCAGCTCTGTCTGTCTGTCTGCATCTCCACATATGTCTCTCTGTGTATCTTTGTGCATGTCTCTGTAAGTGACTTTTTCTGAGTATCTGTGTGTGTACATGTCTCTGTGTCTCCATATCTGATTTCTGAATGTCTATCTCTATGGGGGGGCCCTGTAGATGAGGAGGAAAGAACTGAGCGGGGTAGCCTGAGACAGGGCCCACTCTGTGGCCTAGCCTCTTCCTACAGCTACTTGGATAGAGAATGGCAGGCCTGGGGTGCACACACTGGCTCCATCACGAGAGTGTGTAGAGTGTATCTTGGACAAAGACACATCAGAAAGCTCCCCGGAGGAATGTGGTCTCAGGGGGCAGCAGAGAAACCAGAGGACCCCCCACACACACACACACACAGCAGCCCTCCCTCTACCACAAAGGCATAGGAGGGCAGCCCTAAGTTCCAGGTGACTGGGAAGCTGGGCACCACAGGGGTTCTGGACAGTACTGAAATTGGGCTGCATGATATCCAGCATGGGCGCCCTTGGGACCATCTCCATAGATACGTCCAGGCCTTCCTTGCCACGGCACCTCTCTGCCCAAACCCTTCCAGAACCTTTCCCAGACTTCTGCAAAAGCCCCAGAGACTGCAAATCATGAGAGGGAAATAAGTCACCAGAGGCCTGGAAACACCAAGGCCTAAGGGGAAGTCCCCCCACCCCACCCCCCGGCACCAGGTAGGCAATCTGTGGAGCCTGGAACTCCCCAGGCAGAATCCACCCAAAGAATGGAGCAGCCATGAAAGTTTAGTCCAACATGCTAATTAATCACCAGCGTGGAAGAACTGGCCCTATACTGGTAATTACCTCCCCCTTCACCTGGGGAAGACCCACATCCTTGTCACCTTCCCGAAAACTCTTCCTGTGCTGGGTTGTCCTACCAATGTGACAGATAGTCAAGGGAAAAGGACGAACAAAGTTCCATCTTTCTTCCTTTATAATTTATGCTCCAAGTTGGAGTCAAAGTCCAAACTTGAGGGCCTGTGATTCCGCTATTTTGCCTCATAAACACTGCGGCGGGCAGTGTTCGTGGGCGTGCCCGCAGCGCCCCCTGCTGCCGTAAGGGCGCAAAGGCTTGTGGGCTTGGAAAAGGTTTCAGCCTCCAGGATCCTAAAGAAACTAAAGAGTGCTCAGAGATCCTCTAAGAAACTTGGAAGTGACCGCGTGCCACCCACAGACCTGAGCATATATAGAAGCCCAAGCACAAACCAGCCAGGTCAGCTGTGGGCACCAAGGCTGGACAAGAGGAAGCTTGAGAAAGTGACCTGGGTCTCAACTATGGAGATACGAGGACACAGTGTCTGGTTGTTCCTGCCCCACACTACTCCATCTGTGACGGCCATCTGCCCCATCCTCGCGTACTTCAGTGAAGGAGCCTTGACAAGGAGAAGTTGGCTTTGGGAGAGCTCCAGGAAGTGCCAAGCTTATGAAGGGGACCCCAAAATGTTCTGTTTGGGTAAAAGTACCTCTGAAGAATGGAGGCAGGGCAGCAGCTGAAGCCACACAAGGAGTCGGAGGAGTATAATCGGCATCCACCACCACCCCCCAACGTCACCCAGCTACTTCAGAAAGCCGTCCAGTGTTAAACTCAAATTATTTGTTAGCCATAAAGTCAGTCGTGTGATTATTTTTTAAAGATTTATTCATTTATTTATCTATTTATTCATTCATTCATTTATTTATTTATTTTACAATGTTCTGTCTGCAGGCCAGAAGAGGGTGCCAGATTTCATTACAGATGGTTGTGAGCCACCATGTGGTTGCTGGGAATTGAACCCAGGACCTTTGGAAGAGCAAGCAGTGCTCTTAACCTCTGAACCATCTCTCCAGCCCCAAGATTTATTTATTTTGTGTACAATGGTCTATCTGCATGTATGCCTGAAGGCCAGAAGAGGGAGCCAGATCTCATTACAGATGGTTGTGAGCCATCCTGTGATTGCTGAGACTTGAACTCAGGACCTCTGGAAGACCCATTGAGCCATCTCTCCAGCCCCAGTTTTGTGATTATTATGGTTGAGTCCTTTACCAAGAAATATATTAGCTATTCTGAAACACAGATGAGGCTGCTATAAAGCCTTTGAAACGGCTGTCTATGTTTTTGCCTATTTCAGAATAAAAATCATTGCCTGGGTTGGGGATTTAGCTCAGTGGTAGAGCGCTTGCCTAGCAAGCGCAAGACCCTGGGTTCGATCCTCAGCTAAAAAAAAAAAAAAAAAATCATTGCCTGTCTTACTTCAGTAAAAAAAAAAAACAAGTGAAAAATAAAGTTAATTTGTCTTATTTGGTAAGGAAAAACAGCCACAAAAGGAAGAGAAGGAAGCAGTCATGTACGCCCTTACAGAGAGACCTTACATTCCCAACGTCATTACCACCATCACCTTTAAATTTCATAAATGCAAATCAAAAAATTAAGGAGACAAAAGAACTGTACGAAATGTGGGACCCTGACTTGAACATAAAATCAAGCATATAAGGAAAATAAGTAAATTTAAATAGCCAGAAACTCATGCTTAAATGAGTCAAGCATGTTGTGACAATGTCCTTTATGTTGGAATACCATGAGTTTTTACTACTGGAAGAAGTAAAAAGGTTTGTGTAAATCTTGTGTTGCTTTTACAAATGTTTGACAAGTCTAGAATCATTTCAATTGTTTAAACAACTATATTTTAAATAACCTATCTTTACTAAAGACCTCTCCCTTGCAAAATCAAAGCACAACCAAGTGTAGACCTTTCCAAACACCTGGTGACCACGCCCATGACCCAATCAGCCCCTTATGCAGCCCTGCTGGGTAAAGCAAGCTCAGATGCTTGGACCCTGAGTAAGTTCTCACCAGGAAACCTCTGTGGATCTCTACAGAATCCTAACTGCAAATGCCTAAATGCTAACATGAGGAACTTAGATATGTATTATAAAACATCAAATTAGAACTGTGGAGATCAAGGCCAAAATAAAGGCAATTTTCCCATATTTTAACAGCCAGACAACAGCAACATGTAGTCTGGTCCCTAATGACTTGTAATGTCCTACATAGACATTGATGCCTCAACAAATGACCAGGCTGTCAGTGTCTACCCAGATGTAGATGCCACATACATGGCATGCAAGGTAAGACCCAGTGTCCTCTCCCGCCAACTACTTTAATAGACCTCCACCATCTCTCAGCTGTGTGGCCTCTCTGGGGACTGTCCCACTGCCCTTGCAATGTATTTCAGTAAATTTTGGTTTTTTGTTGTTTTTTGTTTTGTTTTTCCGTGCTCTGGGTAAGTTTTTCTAGCTTCCTGCATCACTTGCCTTGCCTATGGTATTTTTAAACAGCATGTGCTAGCCCATATGTGAGATTAAAGGAGACCCCATGAAGGAAAAAAATGCCATACCCCAAGCTGTTAAAAGCTCCCCATTGGCTTAGGGTTCAGTGTCTACCCTTTGGTGAATATTCCTCTGGGAGGGGTTTGATCTCCAGATTTTCTCTCTCTGCCCTGCTTCAGCTCTGCAATCGCCTTGCTTTCTGCTCATCTTCATTGGGAAAAGAAAAGGGTCTCCATTCCTTCCTCCTTATTGTCCCCTCTCAGACTCCCCCACCCCACCCCCACCAGGCGGGTAAGGGTGAGACAGAGAGGCACACAAAATCCCATTCTTTCTTGTGTTGTTCTTGGATCATGTGTCTCTGTGGCTGTCCTGGCTAATTTTGTATGTCAACTTGACACAAGCTGGAGTCAGCAGAGGAAGGAGCCTCAGTTGAGAAAATGCCTCCAGGAGCTAGCTCCAGCTGTAAGGCGTTTTCTCAATTAGTGATCAATGGGGGAGGGCCCGGCCTACTGTGGGCATTGCCATCCCTGGGCTGGTGGTCCTGGGTTCTGTAAGAAAGCAGACTGAGCAAGCCATGGGGAGCAAGCCAGGTTGTAGGAGGGGTTTTGTTGTTGTTGCTTTGTTTTGTTTTTTGGGACAGGGTTTCTCTCTGTAACAGCTCTAGCTGTCCTGGAACTCACTTTGTAGATCAGGCTGGCCTCTAACTCACAGAGACCCACCTGCCTCTGTTTCCTGAGTGCTGTGATCACAAGCGTGTGCCACCACCCACCACCACCCTGCAGTTAGAGGAGGTTTGTACAACCCACGAGAGGTCCTGTTTTGGTTGTTGGATACCAGAGTTAACCTTCCTATGAGTCACAGTCATGTGTGCCTGACTTTACCACTGTCTCGGTCTCCTCTCATCGCTGGAGACAGGGTTTCTCTGGATAGCCCTGGTGTCCTGGAACTCGCTCTGTAGACCAGGCTAGCCTCTAACTCAGAGACTTACCAGCCTCTGCCTCCCCAATGCCGGGATTAAAGGCATGCGCCACCGCCACCTGGCTCAATATGGTTCTCTTAAGATACGATCTACGGGGCTGGGGATTTAGCTCAGTGGTAGAGCGCTTGCCTAGCAAGCGCGAGGCCCTGGCTTCAATCCTCAGTTTCAAAAAAAAAAAGATATGATCTACAATAAGCAACATGTACAATCCGAGACTTAAGGGACAAAGAATTTATCAAGTTTATCAAGATATGTACTTGTCTTTTCTGCTGTTTTAAGATTAATTTATTCGCCGGGCGGTGGTAGCGCACGCCTGTAATCCCAGCACTCAGGAGGCAGAGGCAGATGGAACTCTGTAAGTTTGAGGCCAGCCTGGTCTACAAAGCGAGTTCCAGGACAGGCTCCAAAGCTACAGAGAAACCCTCTCCAGGGGGGGGATATCAATTTATGTATACAGTGTTCTGACTACATGTATGCTTGCACGCCAGAAGAAGTCATCAGATCTCATTATAGATGGTTGTGAGCTGCCATATGGTTCCACATGTGCCATGTGGAATTGAACTCAGGACCTCTGGAAGACTGGTCAGTGCTCTTAACCTCTGAGCCATCTCTCCAGCCCATTTTCTGCTGTTTTTGGTTTGGTTTGGTTTGGTTTTTGTTTTTTTCGAGACAGGGTTTCTCTCTGTAGCTTTGGAAGGTGTCCTGGAACTCACTCTGTAACCAGGCTGGCCTCAAAAATCACAGAGATCCACCTGCCTCTGTCTCCCAAGTGCTGGGATTAAAAGTGTGCACCACCACTGGCTTTCATTATTTTATTAATTTTACTCTCTGACCACATGGGCACCAGATATGCATGTGGTACACAGACAAACACTCATACACCTAAATCTTTTTTAAAAATAAAAACAAAGGAGCCAAGAGACTCCTGCAAAGTCCCTAAGAGTAAGAGATAGCTCCTAAAGATCTGAATTGATCTTAACAGGAAAGAAAAAAGAAAAGAAAACTTCACTTGGGGCTACCTACCTGGTCTTAAACACCCAGCAAGAATGTATAAATGGGGGCTGGAGAGATGGCTCAGAGGTTAAGTGCACTGACTGCTCTTCCAGAGGTCTTGAGTTCAATTCCCAGCACCCATATGGTGGCTCACAACCATCTGTAATGAGATGTGTGCCCTTTTTTGTGTACATGATAAATAAATCTTTTTTTAAAAAGTGTATAACTGAAAATAATTGAGAGCAGTATTTGAAGACCAAGAAACCCCTCCCCTGCTATTATAAAGGACTCCTACCCCCTGTCGTGTAGTGAGTATCCGTTCCAGCTTTAACCTGGAAGTTCCAGCGCCATTGAGGCTTCAGTAACTGCCATGCTTACAAGGCGGAGCCGAGAGAGGGCCCTGAAGACCCAAGATCCGGATGTGCCGGCTCTCTTGGTTCCTGGATCCTGGACACTGGAGGTAGACCAAGCAGAGTTCTCCAGAGAACACCACCGGACTGCGCTACACCTTTCCCAGACCCTGTAACCTATCCCTTCATTTGTAAGTTACCCCACAAAATAAACCTCCCTTTTAACTACATGGAGTTGCCTTAATATTCAAATCAATATCTGGTGCCCAACATGGGGCTTGAACCCACAATCCTGAGATTAAGAATCTCATGCTCGGGCTGGAGAGATGGCTCTGGGGTTAAGAGCACTGACTGCTCTTCCAGAGGTCCTGAGTTCAATTCCAAGCAACTATATGGTAGCTCACAGCCACCCAATGATATCTGGTACCCTCTTCTGGCCTGCAAGGACACATGCAGGCAGAACAGTGTATACATAATACATACATACATACATACATACATACATACATACATACATACATAGATCTTTAATTTAAAAAAAAAAAAAAGAATCTCATGCTCTGCTGACTGAGCTAGCCAGGCTGCAGGCTGGTAACCTCAGACTGCCCTTCAGGATTCAGGATCCAGGCACCAAGAGAGCCGCCCATGCGGATCTTGTCTTCAGGGGTCCTCTTTCTGCTCTGCCTTGTAGGCGTGACAGTTACCAACGCCTCAGTGGGGGTGGCACTTCCAGGTCAAAGCTGGAACGGCTACCCACTCCACTCCCGTCTCAGTAGTTCTCTCTAGAAACATGTCCACAGCCTCCTTGCAGTGTATTTCAATGGGTTCTGTCTTTTGGAGCTATGGCTACGTTCTTCCCTAGGGCATTTCACACAGTGAAAATAACTGTCTCAACTTGCACATGGATAAAAATGTAAGTTTCCCTATTCCCTTTACAGTTGCCATTAAGTCATTGGGTGGGTTTTTTTGTTTCAGGTGGTGCTTTTCTTTAGTGAACAGTGAGTCTTGACACTTTTACTTATTTGCTTTTGGTGTGTGTTGCTGTTGTTGGCCATATTTCTATTAACATATTGTTTCTTTGTCTTATTGACTTGCATGGTATCTGTTACTAGGGGGTTTTCCCCCAGTTTTGTCTTCATTTACTGGTGTTGGCTAAAGAGAGTATTGAATTTTAATCTTTTTCCTCATTACTTTTGCCTTTGTTATCATGGTTGCAAAAAAACCTTTCCTTCACTAAGATTGTAAGAATATTAATTCAAAAAAAAAAGAATATTAATTCAATTGTTCTTCTAGGTCTTTTATGGATTTATGTTTTATATTCCAGATTTCATCCATCTGGAGAACATCTTAGCATAGGAGTTCATAGAACATATTTCTCTTTCATCCAAATAGTGAGACTGGAGTCCAACCCAGGGCCCAGCTGCTGATCCTGTGAAACCCAACAACTTGAAGGTGTTGGTGAGATTGCCCTATTGAACAACCTGCTCAGCTGAGACCCATTCGGGAAAGGTTTCAGAAACCTACAGTCTGCAGTCTAAGGAAACAAGATCAGCTGAGGAGTTGATGAACCAGCAAAACACGACTTGAGAACACACTGCCCAGCCAATGAACCAGATCACCAGAATCAAGCCCACCCTACACCGACTGGGGACAGCTGCTCCCAGATAAACAGAGCCCAACACACTTATTCGACCAAGAACCCCAAGTGGACCAAGACTATCAATTAGAACAAAAGAGGCACCTTCAGACACAGAGCAGAGGAAGAGATGAGTAGACACCAGTGCAAAAATACAGGCAACAACATAAAGACCTACATGACAACATCAGAACCTAGGGATTCTACACCTGCAAGACCTGAACATACCAAGGCAGAAGAAGCAGAAGAAACCAATCATAAAAATGACTTTAAGAAGATGATAGAGGCCCTTAAAGAGGAAATAAAAAAAAAATTCCCTTAAAGAAATGGAAGAAAAAACAAACAAAAATTGGAAGAAATCAAAGAAAGCCAAGAAAAAGTAATTAAACAGATGAAAGAAACAGTTCAAAATTTAAAAATTGAAATTGAGACAATAAAGAAAACACAAACTGAGGGAATGCTGGGAATAGAAATTCTGACTAAACTAACAGGAACTACAGATGCAAGCATAACCAACCCAATGCAAGAGATGGAACAGAGAATCTCTGACACTGAAGACACAATAGAGAAAATAGATTTGTCAGTCAAAGAAAACACTAAAGCCAAAACAGTCATAACACAAAACGTCCAAGAAATTTGGGACACCATGAAGAGATAAAACCTAAGAATAATAGGGATAGAAGAAGGAGAAGAATACCAACTCAAAGGCACAGAAAATATCTTCAACAAAATCATAGAAGAAAACTGTCCTAACCTAAAGAAAGAAATACCTATAAGATACAAGAAGCTTACAGAACACCAAATAGACTGGATCAAAAAAAAAAAAAAAAATTCCCCTCACCACATAATAATCAAAACACTAAACATACAGAACAAAGAAAAAATATTAAGAGCCACAAAGGAAAAAGACCAAGTAACATATAAAGGCAAACCCATCAGAATAACACCAGACTTCTCAATAGTGACTATGAAAGCTAGAAGGTCCTGGACAAATGTTATGCAGACACTAAGAGACCATGGATGCCAACCCAGACTATTATACCCAGCAAAACTCTCAATCACCATAGACGGAGTAAACAAAATATTCCATGGGAAAACCAGATTTAAACAATACCTATGCACAAATCCAGCCCTTCAGAAAGCACTAGAAGGAAAAATCCAACCTAAGGAAGTTAAACACACCCATGAAAACTCAGGCAATAGATAATCCCACACCAACAAATACCAAAGAAGGAAAACACAACACTACCACAAAAAAAATTAACAGAAATAACGGTCATTAATATCCATCAATATCAATGGTCTCAACTCACCTATAAAAAGACACAGGCTAACAGAATAGATGTGAAAACAGGATCCATCCTTCTGCTGCATACAAGAAACACACCTACACTTCAAAGACAGACACTACCTCAGAGTAAAGGGCTGGGAAAAGGCTTTCCAATCAAGTGGACTTAAGAAGCAAGCTGGTGTAGCTATCCTAATATCTAATAAAATAGACTTCAAACTAAAATCAACCCAAAGAGATCAGGATGGACATTACATATTTATCACAGGAAAAATCCACCAAGATGAAGTCTCGATTCTGAACATTTATGCCCCAAATAAAAAGGCACCCACATTTATAAAAGAAACATTATTAAAGCTTAAATTGCACATCAAACCCCACACACTAGTAGTGGGAGATTTCAACACACCACTCTCACCAAAAGACAGATCTACCAGACTGAAACTTAACAAAGAAATAAAGGACCTAACAGATGTTATGACTCAAATGGACTTAATAGATATCTACAGAAATTCCCACCCTAACACAAAAGAATATACCACCTTCTCAGCACCCCATGGAACCTTCTCAAAAATTGACCACATGCTTGGTCACAAAGCAAATCTCAACAGATACAAAAACATTGGAATAACCTCCTGTATCTTATCAGACCACCATGGCTTAAAGATTTCAACAACAACGAAAATTATAGAAAGCCTACAATCTCATGGAAACTGAATAATGCCCACCTGAAACACCAATGGGTCAGGGTAGAAATAAAGAAAGAAATTAAAGATTTCCTAGAATTCAATGATAATGAATGTACAACATACCAAAACTTATGGGACAGTATGAAAGCAGTGCTAAGAGGAAAATTCACAGCACTAAATGCACACATAAACAAGATGGAGAAATCTCATTCCAATGACTTAACAGCACAACTGAAAGCTCTAGAACAAAAAGAAACAAACTCACCCAGGAGGAATAGATGCCAAGAAATAATCAGGGCTGAAATCAATGAAATAGAAACCAAGAGAACAATACAAATAATCAATGAAACAAAGTGTTGGTTCTTTGAAAAAAATCAACAAGATAGACAAACTCCTGGCCAAATTAACCAAAGGCAAAGAGAGAGCACCCAAATTAACAAAATCAGATATGAAAAGGGAGACATAACAGACAACGAGGAAATCCAGACATCAGGTCATACTTCAAAAACCTGTACTCCACAAAATTGGAAAATCTGGAAGAAATGGACAATTTTCTGGATAGATACCACATACCAAAGTTAAATCAAGACCAGATAAAGTATTTAAATAGGCCAATAACCCCTAAAGAAATAGAAACAGTCATTAAAAGTCTCCCAACCAAAAAAAGCCCAGGACCAGATGGTTTCAGTGCAGAATTTTACCAAATTTTCAAAGAACTAATTCCAATAGTCTTCAAATTGTTCCACACAATAGAAACAGAAGGAACATTACCAAACTCTTTTTATGAGGCTACATTTACCCTGATACCCAAACCACACAAAGATGCAACAAAGAAAGAGAACTACAGACCAATCTCCCTCATGAACATTGATGTAAAAATATTCAACAAGCCGGGCAGTGGTGGCACACGCCTGTAATCCCAGCACTCGGGAGGCAGAGGCAGGTGAATCTTTGTGAGCTCGAGGCCAGCCTGGGCTACCAAGTGAGTTCCAGGAAAGACTCAAAGCTATACAGAGAAACCTTGTCTCGGAAAAAAAAAAAAAAAAATACTCAACAAAATATTGGTAAACCGAATCCAAGAACACATCAAAAAAATTGTCCACCATGATCAAGTAGGTTTCATCCCAGGGATGCAAGGATGGTTCAACATATGAAAATCTGTCAATGTAATACACCATATAAACAAACTGAAAGAAAAAAAAAACACATGATCATCTCATTAGATACTGAAAAAGCCTTTGATAAAATCCAACACCCCTTCATGATAAAGGTCTTAGAGAGATCAGGAATACAAGGAACATTCCTAAACATAATAAAGGCAATTTACAGCAAGTCAACAGCCACCATCAAATTAAATGGAGAGAAATTCAAAGCGATTCCACTAAAATCAGGAACAAGACAAGGCTGTCCACTCTCTCCATATTTAGTCAATATAGTACTTGAAGTTCTAGCCAGAGCAATAAGACAACATAAGGAGATCAAGGGGATACAAATTGGAAAGGAAGAAGTCTTCAAACTTTCACTATTTGCAGATGATAGGGTAGTATACATAAGTGACCCCAAAAATTCTACCAGGGAACTCCTACAGCTGATAAACTCCTTCAGTAAAGTGGCAGGATACAAGATCAACTCAAAAAAAACTCAGTAGCCGGGGTTGGGGATTTAGCTCAGTGGTAGAGCGCTTACCTAGCAAGCGCAAGGCCCTGGGTTCGGTCCTCAGCTCCGGCAAAAAAAAAAAAAAAAAATCAGTAGCCCTCCTATACACAAATGATAAAAGGAGTGAGAAAGAAATCAGAGAAACATCACCCTTTATAATAGCCACAAATAATATAAAATACCTTGGAATGACACTGACTAAACAAGTGAAGGACCTGTTTGATAAGAACTTTAAGTCTCTAAAGAAAGAAATTGAAGAAGATATCAGAAAATGGAAGGATGTCCCATGCTCATGGATAGGTAAGATTAACATAGTAAAAATGGCAATCAAAATCCCAACACAGTTCTTCAGACTTGGAAAGAAAAATACTCAGCTTCATATGGAAAAACAAAAAACCCAGAATAGCTAAAAGAATCCTGTATAGGGGCTGGAGAGATGGCTCAGCGGTTAAGAGCACTGGCTGTTCTTCCAGGGGTCCTGAGTTCAATTCCCAGCAACCACATGGTGGCTCACAACCATCTGTAATGAGATCTGGTGCCCTCTTCTGGTGTGCAAGCATGCATGTAGGCATAACACTGTATACATAATAAATAAATAAGTCTTTTAAAAAATTATTTGTTACTAGTCCTTTGGAGACTTTGTATAGTGTATTTTGATCATATTCACTCCCTTCCCCAAACTCTTCCCAGATCCACACCCCCTCCCTACTCACCCAACTTTATGCCCTCTGGTCTTTGGTTTTGGTTTTTAACCCATTAAATCCATTTTGTATGTGGAGCTGAAGATCGAACCCGGGGCCTACCACTGAGCTAAATCCCCAAGCCCAATAAATCTTTTAAAAAAAAAAAAAAAATGAGCCGGGCAGTGGTGGCGCACGCCTGTAATACCAGCAGGCAGAGGCAGGCGGATCTCTGTGAGTTCAAGGCCAGCCCGGGCTACAAAAGGAAACCCTGTCTCGAAAAAAAATCAAAAATTAAAAAGAAAAGCTATTAGAAACACATACAAATAAGTGCAGTCGATGGAAACTTAAGGCATTTTAGAGAGCTTTTTTTCTTATAATAAACGGACCAGGGGGTGTTCCTGATTCTTTGTCCGAAATACTTGCTTCCGGCTTCTGAGCCCTACATCAACCCTGAGTCTAGCGTGGTTTAACGTCCTCAGCATCCCCAGACATCAACTACCGCTCCTCCACCGGACGGCGCTCCCCTCCACCAGAACCCACCACTCGCGGACCAATCTTCTACGTTTCTGCAGCACGGCGGCGGCGCTTCCCACAGTGCGCCGGGGCGCGCGCGCGGGGGCTCCTGGGAGTTGTGGTCCGGCGCCGCTCGTCGCTGCTGCGGCTGCTACGGGCTCGGCGCCGGCTTTGTCTGTCTGCGGGCGCGCGCTGCTGCGGTGAGTGAGGCCCAGGCCTGGTCTGTGCGCCCGGGAGAGGGGGCTGTGTCGTGAGCCCGCCGCCCCGGCCAGGGCACGTGAACAGGCCAGGCCAGCTGGCCGGGCCGCAGTCGCCAAGCCGCTGACAAGGGTGCGCTGGTCGGAGAGCGGGTGGGCCGCCGTCTGCTGCGGGAGGGCCCCGCTGCGATGTCGGGGCCCCTGGGAGGCTGGGGCCCCGCGAGCGTGGGAGGGGCCACACGGGAAGGTCCAGCTAGGCCTGGAGGGTGCAGAGTCCGTGCCTATGGAGATGAGAAGGGAGTGGCGTCCAGTGTAAGGGGAACTCACCCTCACCCACCAGCTCCTGATCGCTCCTTAAATTGCCTCGTTAAGATCTCCTCAGACCCCACAGATCATCCTGTCTGTCCTCCAGCCCCTCTCTCCTGAGAATGCACCATTTTAAGGCCTTGAATTTGTAGGGTATGTCTCAAATGTAAGAGATCGCTCACTTTCTGGTCATCAGTTCTTGCAAAAGCTAATGAGATGGTGTTAACTTGCTTAGTAAGTGAAGAAAACTGGAGTCGGGGCTCTTCAGTTGCTTTCCTCCAGATCAGACACCTAGGGAACCAAGGCAAGAATCCAAGTCTGGCAGAGCCTAATTCTGAGCTGTGATAGCACTTCTAATAGGAAGAGAGCAGTGTTTTGTGTAATGAAACCACGTTCTTCCAAGTGTCTTCGAGAATTTGATTGCTCTGACTTGAGATAACAGTTGTCCCGTAACAATTTCCTGTTGGCAGTTTCCTGTTACTAATCAGGGAGAGTCTGGAGACACATTTGAGGGGATATTAGTGGGATACCTCTTAGCAGGTGGAGAGGTTGAGTATAGGTTCTGTTCACTTATTTTGACTTAACCATGTTTTCTAGACACTCCGGTGACAAAAGTCCAACCCCACGGAGGTGGCACCAAGTGCTTTTCTTTGTGAATGTGCAGGGGGTTTTGTTGGTTTTATTTTAATCAATAATATCTTGTATTTCTAAATGAATGCATTTGCACCATTTCAGGGGAGCCCTTTGTACTTTGTGCTCCAAGTTGGAAGTGAATCCTCTTGTCATCACAGTAATATGACTGAACGGGTAGAAGGATCAGCTACTTGATTAATAGAACAGAGAATTATAGCATCAGACTGCTAATTCATTAAGCCAGGAGTCCAGCATTTTGATTGGACGTTCTGAAACAAAGATTATACTGTGTACTGCTACATAAATATAAAGTGTACAAATCCAGGAATTTGATCCTTAAATAAACATTCCAAAGGGAGAAAGTGATGGTTTGGATCTAGAGCCTGCTAAGAATTGCCAAAAGGTAACAAGAAATCTTTTGTTAGGTCCTTGTAGCTTCAGGGGAACTGGAAAGGAGAACTGAAGCTCTTCCCTCATACCGGTCAGGAAGGCTAAAATATTGACTTCTTAGGCTGGAGGAATAAAATCAGCAACAGTTGCCTGGGAAGTGGAGGACCCCAATGTCATGTCAAGACCAAAGTACAACAGAAGTGACCCTTAACTGGGGACTAACAGGATGAAGTCCGTGCCTCTTTGCTCCTGGATTAACTTTTGTGCAGTCAGCTCTGCTCTATTTAGCCCACTTTGCAGTGATACTACCTCAGGCAGTCCTGATTTCCTGTGCTTACACCCCAAACTGGACCTCCTGTTGACTTTCTCTTTCTCAATAATCAATTCTGTCCTTTATAGTTTGCTCTTGGGTTTGGTTTGCTTTATTTTATTTTCTGTTCCTCAGGTACTCAAGACCAGCCCATGGAAGAATCATACAAAGAAGTGGTGATTAAAGTAACAGAGCAGGAGTGGACATGTTTGGGTTTCCAACAGCTACCCTGCTGGACTGTCATGGAAGATATGCCCAGAATGTAGCATTTTTCAGTGAGTGAGTCAGCTAGTTGCTGGGATACCTTCAGATCCCTGTTCTCAGTACTGAGAAGCAGAAGATGCATTCATTTGGACAGGAAAAGCCTGCAAGCTGGAATTGGAAATGATGGAACAAAGCAAGGAAACAGTCTGATATGGAGGTTGTCTCTTGAGGCTATCTCAGGCCGAATGAGTATCTTTAGCTCTCAGCTCTATCACTGAGTATGAAAAAGTAGGGAAATGAGGAGGAAACTTCTCTAGGATGACTCCTAGAAAATGAATAGACTCATTCAACTGTACTGTAGCTTAGTAGACTGAAAAATAGCATGAATTTTAAAAGAAATTCCAATCATATTTGCATTATTAAAGAAGTTACGTCCTTCCTTAAGCTTCAGGCTTTTCTTCTGTATCATGGGATAGACAAGAGGCTGCATCCTGTAAGAATTCATAGCATAGGCATAAAATATCTGAAACTTTGCTGCTTATTTTCTGAGATCATAAATACTGTCAGGAGTGGACTGGAATAGGATGACTTTCATGCAGACAATGCAGTGTAAGCCTCAGGACTTCTCATGAAAATTGGTCTCTCCTTTGCTTGATTTTATGCTTTTGTTTAAAGGGATGCTTTTAAGGTTTTCAAGCTTTAGTCCCTTTGTATCCTGACTCTACACCTGTTTAGGAGTCAGCTAAAACTTGGAAGCAGGGGAAAAAAAGACCTTAGGTAAAAGGCTCTGTGTGATTCTCTGAATAATAATAATAATATAATAATAATAATACATGTCTATCTCCCAAGAATTTGGGAGACTACATTAAAGTTAAAGGCAGTTCATAGCTATGGAGCATGCTAATATTTGAATCCTACAGATAATATACCTATTAATAGTTATGTGACCTCCCTATGCTCTCATTTTCTTATCTGTAGCAATCTCAGGATGATTTTCAAGATTCAGTTATGTATGCAAAGTTCATAGTAAAATGCCTGGCACATAATAAGCCCTCTAAGGGTTATGTTTCTTTCTTCCCTCTTCTTCTCACTCAGCGTATTGGTGCATCTTACATGACTTCCCTCTCGTTTTCCCAGATGTGATGACAGAAGCCCACAAATATGATCATTCAGAGGCCACGGGATCGTCAAGCTGGGATTTCCAGAGTTCTTTCAGAAGAGAGAAGCTGGAACAAAAGTCCCCAGATTCTAAGACACTACAGGAAGACTCCCCTGGAGTGAGACAGAAGGTCTATGATTGCCAGGAATGTGGGAAGTCTTTCCGGCAAAAAGGTAGTCTAACATTGCATGAGAGAATCCACACTGGTCAGAAGCCTTTTGAGTGCACCCAGTGTGGAAAGAGCTTCAGGGCCAAAGGCAATCTAGTTACACATCAGCGAATTCACACAGGAGAGAAGCCCTATCAGTGCAAAGAGTGTGGGAAAAGCTTTAGTCAGCGAGGCAGTCTAGCTGTCCATGAGAGACTCCACACTGGACAGAAACCCTATGAATGTGCCATTTGCCAGAGAAGCTTCAGGAATCAAAGTAACCTTGCTGTTCACCGAAGAGTTCACAGTGGTGAGAAGCCCTATAGATGTGACCAGTGTGGAAAAGCTTTCAGTCAGAAGGGAAGCTTAATTGTCCACATCAGAGTTCACACAGGTCTGAAGCCCTATGCATGTTCCCACTGCAGGAAGAGTTTCCACACCAGGGGGAATTGTATTCTTCATGGAAAAATCCACACAGGAGAAACACCCTATCTCTGTGGCCAGTGTGGGAAAAGTTTCACTCAGAGAGGGAGCCTGGCTGTGCACCAACGAAGCTGCTCACAAAGGCTTACCCTGTAACCACTCTCTTCAAAGGAAGTTCTTAGGAATTAAGAATACAAAACCCTCTGTATTCAAGAAATTTATCTTATTCTATAGGGTAAGTGGAAATTCTTCCAGAAGGACCAGTATTTGATAGAACAGACTGACTTTTTCCCTTTCCCCCAAATGAATATGAAAAATAAATGTCTTGTTTTATCATTATCATGTATTTTTCATAATTTCTTTATTTTGATCTAATTTCCTAAGGTACACTCATTAATCTCTCATGTCACACTTGACCTTGTTCTTAGTGTAGCAGTTACAAACTTTTAGTGTATGCCATAAGCCTTTTAAAAAATCAACCCCTGGGCTATAGAAAAGGCTCAGCTCTTAAAGGCTAGGCTCACAACAGAAAAAAAAAAAATTAGCTCTTCATCAATCTCAAAGTCCTTTTCTTCTGTATATATTCAATTTACTCTGCATTCAAGACCACTGGGCAGAATCCAGGGGATAAATCTGTTTTATTAATATTTTTGTTGGATCTAAATAATGAATCAGCTGAGTAACCTAATAGACTGCTACTGTCCACAGCAGAGGCCCCAGCCTTATAAAACAAGTTTTCCTTACAAGCTTGCAAAGGTTTGGAGTAGGCACATTTAGATTTTCTTCTGTCCTACACTTCTAATTATAACTATTTTTTAATTTTCTAAAAATCCAATATTTACATGTTACTTTCCATTAAGGGAATTCCAAACTCCCTGAGAAACACAATGGCCTTCACTCTTTTTGAGACAGTGTTGAGGTTGGGAACATCTAGAAAGAAAGGACTTGTCATTCTAACTGAGCCTATGCTAGTTCGTAGTCAGTAATGACAGTCTACTCCTCCAGCAATACTGTGCTCCTCCTACAGACTGACAATTTGGAAACATAACTCCCTCTTAATTCTATTTTAACCTTCGTGGGATGAGATCTGAAGAAAATTGAGAGAGGAAAGATTGGTTTGTGGGAAAATTTTCATTTTTTAATCTGAAGCCAACTATAGTTCTTCATGTTGAGCATTTCTGTGAATAACTTATGAATAATGTAGAGAAGTTTTCACATTAAGGTACCATCTTAGTTAGGATTACTATTGCTCATGAAACACTGCAGTTAGCCACAAGAATATATTATAGAGATTCAGCTGTTTATAATAAGCTATACCTTGACCAACCAAGGAGTCCTTCCAGAGGAAGCTATTTATCAAGGAATATCCGTTATTTAGCTTTTTTTTTTTTAGCTGAGGATCAAATCCAGGGCCTTGCGCTTGCTAGACAAGCGCTCTACCACTGAGTGAAATCCTCAACCCTGTTACTTAGCTTTTAATATATATCAGCTGTCTCCTGCTATGAAATTCTTGTGCGTCCATATACTACTAGGCCATATGGCAAACAGTTTAGCTTCTCAGACCTACTACTGATCCACTAGGTAACACTCCTACAGAACCTAGGAGACAGGCAGCCTGTAGCTGCATAGCTTTGTTTCTTGTGCAAATGAAGTTCAGACCTCCCTTCCCCAGACAGGGAAAAATGGCATTCCAGAGCAATTGACTCAAAACAAAGGAGGCTTTTTGCATATCCAGGTGGAGTGAAGGGTGGGGCAGGATTCGTGGCCAGAGCAGAGTCATGTGGCCAGGATAGAAAGAACAAGGCGGTTTCTGTAGATGGTAGACAGAGCCACATGGCCAGAGAGAAGAGAAAAAGGCAGAGATTCTGTAGATGGTAAGACAGATCTTTTGTAGAGTTTTCTCAGAGCTAGGAGTAAGGAGTGAGGAAAGAAAGATGGAGGACAAAGGAACAGGGGATAAAGATGAGATTGAAAGCCTAGGAGCTTAATACTAGGGCTATGAGGGGACAGAAAGAAAAGAAACAAAGGAACTGGATGTCAGGACAGAACTGAAGCTATAGAGATAGAATTTTGTCTTCCCCAGGACAATGGGAGGAATCTTCTCAGGGCAGGCCCTTGAGGAAATTCCGTTAAAACAAAATGACAAAAAACAAGTTGGGGAGGAAAGGGTTTATTAGTCATCAAAGGAAGTCAGGACAGAAATTCAAGCAGGACAGGATCTTGGAGGCAGGAGTTGATGCAGAGGCCATGAAGGGGTACTGCTTACTGGCCTTTTTTTTTTTTTTTTCTTTGCTTCCTTGTTTTCTTTGTTTTTTGTTTGCTTGTTTTGATTTTTGAGACAGGATTTTTCTGGGTATTTCTGGCTGTCCATTGACCAGGCTGACCTGGAACTCAGATCCATCTGCCTCTGCCTCCTGAGTGTATGCTGGGATTAAAGGCATGTGTCACCACCCTGGCTTACAACCCTGACTTTTTTTAAGTTTTATTGGGACACAGCTATATCCTTCCATTTGTTTTAAGTTTACTTACTTTTTACTTTATGTGCATTGGTGTTTTGTCATGGGTGTCAGGTCCCCTGAAACTGGAGTTACAGACAGGTATGAACAGCCATATGGATGCTACGGGTCCTCTGGAAGAGCAGAAGGTGCTCTTAAGAGCTGAACCCTCTCTCCAGCCCCGCTACAACCTTAACAGAGGCATTTTCTTAGTTGAGGTTCCCTCCTGTCAGATGACTGTAGCCTGTGTCAGATTGACATACAGCCATCTAGCACAGGTGCCATTCTGTTCTTTGTAGTAGGCCTTATAAGCCATAGCCTCCTTAATCCCAAGAGGCTCATGAAAGCAATCTTCATCTATGGGGGTAAATTATGTCAAAGGTCTTTGGGCATTCAAATTTTGTGGATTTGATTAGTGAGAGAGAGTACTCTCAGAAATACTTAAATAGCATTTGATGATGTATGAGACTAACATTTCCATTTGTAGTAACCATTTGTAATCACACACTAAAAATTGAAATTAAACTGGTATACTTATGCAGTGGAATTAAACCCAGCAATAAAATATGTCCACAAAACATGAACAGTATTTTGAATAAATCAGAAAATCTTACATTGAACCTTCATACAACAAAAAGAGCTGATAAGTGACTTGAAATATCTTCAAGTGGTATGTGCATGAGTCCATATAGTCCTTATCATCCACTGAATTCACAGTTAAGATCTGCATATGTAAGGCATACCTCAGTAACAACCAGGCAGTTTTAGCACACTGCACACAAGTCCTTTGTCACTCATTCTTAAGAAGTCAGTGTCTGTGTCACCTCTGTCTACACAGGCTGATAACCGCCTAAGTTAATAGAAGACAGAAATGATGCCACATTGCTTCAGTGATAGGCACCAAAACCCTTATAAGGTCAGCAAGTTTGCCTGCTTCTTTTGGAATACTTGCTCTTTGGAAAATCAGCTACCATGTAAAAAAAGAAGCCACGATAATGTGCCAGCTACATGTATGCTCTAATTGATAGGTTCAGCTCAACAGACAGCATCAACCCTCTTTTTTTTAAATATTTATTTATTTATTTATTATGTATACAGTATTCTGTCTGCATGTATGATTACAAGCCAGAAGAGGGCACCAGGGATGGTTTTGAGCCACCATGTGGTTGCTGGGAACTGAACTCAGAACCTCTGGAAGAGCAGTCAGTGCTCTTAACCACTGAGCCATCTCTCCAGCCCCCTCTTTTTTTTTTAAGAATTTTTTTTTAATTTTATGTATGAGTGCTCTATCTGTATGTATGTCTGCAGAACAGAAGAGGGCATCAGATCCAACTGTAGAAGGTTGTGAGCCACCATGTGGCTGGGCATTGAACTCAGGACCTCTGGAAGAGCAGCCAGTGCTCTTAACCACTGAGCCATCTCTCCAGCCCCAGCATCAATCCTCTTAATTTTGTTTCTCTTGCTATGAAATTCCCTGAGAAAAGCAAGTTAGGGAAGAAAGTGTATTTTGGTTTACAGTTTCATGTCAAGGAAGGTATGGCCAAAGGAACATGAAGCCTGCTCAGCACAGTGGATCACCAGTCCAGAGGGGGATATAGGGCTGAGCTATAGAACCTCAAAGCCCACTGCAGGTGACATACATCCTCCAGCAAAACTCTACCTCCTAATGGTTTCATAACCTTCCCAGACAATGGGGGTGGGGGGGACGGCATAAGACCAAATGTTAAAACTCGTGAGCCCACTGGGTGATAGTAGCATACCCCTTTAATCCCAGCACTAAGGAGGCAGAGCCAGGCAGATCTCTGTGAGTTCAAGGCCAGTCTGGTCTACAGAGTGAGTTCCAGGACAGCCAAGGCTACACAGAGAAAACCTGTCTCAAAAAAAAATCAACAACAACAAAAAAAGCAAGCCAATGAGCATTTTGTATTCAGACCACAACAAATCTCCAGCCACAATAATGAGTCAGTGCTGAGGTACAGCCCAAGAAAATATTAGGTGCCTACAGTCTAAGCTAACATCCAGCGAATCTGACTTATAGTGTCAGCCAAGCCATGTTCTTATCTGGATCCCCTCCTAAGCCTCAAACTCACAGAAATCTACCTGCCTCTGCTTCTGAGTGCTGGGATTAAAGGTGTGTGTGACTATGCCCAGCTAGAATATTCATTTTCTATGGATGCTGAAACAAAGTACTAGAACTGAGTGAGTTGCGACAAGAGTAATGTGTTATCTGATAGTTTGGGAAATCTGAAATCAGGGTATCTTCAGGACAATGGTCTCTCTGAAGCATATAGAGTAGAAACCTTAAACTCCTGTTGGTTGCTAGGAATTATTGGTTTCTTTTTTTTTTTTTTTTTGGTTTTTTGAGACAGGATTTCTCTGTGTAGCTTTGGAGCCTGTCCTGGACTAGCTCTGTAGACCAGGCTGGACTTGAACTCACAGAGATCTGCCTGCCTCTGCCTCCTGAGTGCTAGGATTACAGGCGTACACCACGACCGCCCAGCAGAATTATTGGTTTCTTAACCAGCTACAGAATTTCATTTCTACTTGTCTGGTCTCATGGCATCCTTGTGTGTCTCTTTGTCTCATCTTACATAACACCAGTCCTGTTGGGTTAAGGAGCTATCTTACTCCAGTCTGGCCTCATCTTAGCTAATTACATTGGCAAAGACTATTAATAATCAGGCCACTGAACCCATTATACTTATGGCATTTCTGCCATAGTGTCAGAAACACTATCCGTTGGAGAAAAGCATGTACATCTACCATAATGGATCTACAGATACAGTTCAGGACATCTGCACATCAGGGAATCTTGGTAGAAATAAACATTATCAGCACCTGTCTGACACCTCCCAAAACTGTAAGTGGGCAGAGAGAAGGGACGGAAGGGACCACAATCTTTAAATATGCCTAGTACCCATTTGGTTCGCCAGCTGTGTAATTTCTAGAATTCCATGCCCATAACTTAGGGTATCAAGAGAGGGCACATCTTTTTCCATGGTAGGTTCCTGATTATTGGACTTCCTATTCAAGATGCCACAGTAGACTACAAAATCCAACATCAGTAGTAAATGTGTGGTTTCTTGTTGCTTGGATTCTAACAGCTCCCTCAGAGGAGTGGGTGAGAAGGCACAGACACTAGGAATCCATTGAAGGCAAATAACAAACTCATTTATTCAATAACAGGGAAGGCCTTATATACCCTCCTTCCAGTTCCCAGTCTGTGTGGTTGTTCCTCATTGGCTGGGCACAATCAAGAACTCTGACAATGACTGTTGCTAGGCCCTCAGTCAGACTCCAGGTTGACTCATAAAGAGTATATTATGTGCATAGCTTGGCAACTGGTCTGAGCCAATTTCCTTGACCCTATGGGCCTGTCCTACTACAGTTTCTGACCTAACTTTTTAAGATTTGTTTTTTTGTTTTGTTTTGTTTTTTTAATTTTCAGTTATAAGTGGGTCAAAATGAATTCCTACCTTTTGTAATGCATTTCTGGCACTCTTATACTAGAAGGGTGTTTATGTCAGTGCTTGGGCACTCTTATACTGAAAGGATGTTTACATCAGTGGTTGGTGTTCCCCTGGCTTATCTGTCTTGGCTAAGTGCTGAGTGCTGTTTTTAAGTTTCATTGTGGAGACAATTGGTTCTGATTTGTGGGAGAAGGAGAGGCTGGGGTACTCAGCTACTTGTCCTGTGTTCAGAGGGCCAAAGGATCAGTGGGAGCCAAATGTTTTTCAGTAGTGTAGAAAATGTCATGATTTCCTTATGGTGATTGTATTGAATTTCTAGAGTATTTTTGGTAATGTAGATGTTTTTACAATATTAATTCTGCCAGTCCATGAGCAGCATAATAGATCTTCCCATCATCTCATTCTTTCTTAAGTATCTTTGAGTTTTTATTGTTGAAATCTTTTCTCTCCTCAGCTAGGTTTTCTCCTGGTATTTTTTTGAAACTGTTACGAATTGAACTTTTCCCTGATCTGTTTCCCAGCAAGTTCATTATTAGTATATAGAAAAGCTATTGATACTTTATACTACTCACTGAAAGTGTTTATGAATACTAGGGACTTTCTGATGAGCTATTTAATGTTCTGTCACCTCCAAGTAGGGTTACTTCTTCATATTGTATACCTTCTTTATCCTTCTCCTGCCAAATTGCTTTATCTAAACTTTAAGTACTATATTGAATAAGCAAGTAGAAAATGGACACCCCTGTGTCCTTCCTGATTACAGAAGAAATGCTTTCAGTCTTCCCCCCATTTAGTATAATGTTGACTATAGGTGACTTTATTAAGATATGTTACTTTTACTTCTAGCTTCTTCGGGGTCTTTGTCCTGAAGGGATATTAAACTTTATAAATGGCTTTTTATGAATTCAGTTTGCAAGAATTTTATTGAGAATTTTTGTGTCTATGTTCATCAGAGAAAGTAATCTGTAGTTTTCCTTTTTTGTTTGTTTGTTTTTTGTTTTTTGGGTTTTTTGTTTGTTTGTTTTTATCCTTGTCTAGTTTTGTTACTGCTTACGCCTGGCTTTGTAGAATAAGCTTGGTGGTTTTCCTTCTATTTCTGTTACATAGAATAGTTTGCAGAGCACTGAAATTTTTTTGTGGTATTTATTTTTGTTACATGTTTGTGCACATGTGCATACATAGTGTTCAGTGACTTTTTTCCTAGGAAGACCAACACACAAACACACACACAGACAGACACACACACACACACACACACACACACACACACACACACACACTCCAGAAAAGGAACTCATGACAAACCAAAATAGTGATGGCACTAAAGTCTCAATTGGAAAACCATTGAGTTTGGTTTTTTTGTTTTGGTTTTTGGTTTTTGGTTTTTGGTTTTTTGCTGTAGCTGAGGACTGAACCCAAGGCCTTACACTTGCTAGGCAAGCGCTCTACCACTGAGCTAAATCCCCAACCCCACCATTGAGTTTTTATTGAAGTTATTCAACCAGAATGTGTGAGGGGTTACTTACAGAAGCAGGGATGCTCACAGCTGCATCACTGCCCACCACAACATAGGTAATAGCGCACCGAAGGCTGCATTGCTGGGGCTGCCAGCACCCCTTACAAACAGTTCTTCAGGTCAGAGAGCTCTCCTCTCTGCAGCGCTACTGGTCAGAGTCTGCTATAAAGAGGGAGACAGCTTCGAGAATCTTGTAACTTTCCACTTCTCAGATCTATGGTGTTGGGTAAACCTCCTGAGTTCCTGAGTCCCCACCCCCTTCTCAAAGGAATGTTTCAATTTGTAATAAACTAGTAGATGACACATAGGCATGTGGAGGTCAGTATTGGGCACGTTCCTAAATTGCTTTCCCCATTTTTTTTTTTTTTTAATGTTCAGTGCTCTTTACTGGTAAGGTATTTTCTTTATTCTTGTTTTTTTAAGATTTATTTATTTGCCGGGCGGTAGTGGTGCACACCTTTAATCCCAGCACTCGGGAGGCAGAGCCAGGTGGATCTCTGTGATTTCAAGGCCAGCCTGAGCTACCAAGTGAGTTCCAGGAAAGGCACAAAGCTACACAGAGAAACCCTGTCTCGAAAAACCAAAAAAAAAAAAAGAAGATTTATTATGTATGCAGCATGTATGACTGCAGGCCAGAAGAGGGTACTAGATCTCATTACAGATGGTTGTGGTTGCTGGGAATTGAAGTCAAGACCTCTGGAAGAGCAGCCAGTGCTCTTAACCTCTCCAGCCTTTTTTTTTTTTTTTTTTTTTTTTTTCCGAGACAGGGTTTCTCTGTGTAGCTTTGGAGCCTTTCCTGGAACTCACTCTATAGACCAGGCTGGCCTCGAACTCACAGAGATCTGCCTGCCTCTGCCTCCAGAGTGCTGGGATTAAAGGTGTGTGCCACCACCACCCGACCCAGTTTTGTTTTTTATATATAAATATACAAGTCTTTTCTAATGTTCCTTTGAATTTCATTAGAATTAGTTGTACCCTTCCTCTTTTTCATTTGCCTAGTTTAGGAATTTGTCGGCCTTGTTTATTTTTCAGTGAAGAAACCCTGGTTTGTTGATTCTATATATCATTCTCTTACTATTTCACTATTCTCTGCCCTGGTCTTTAGTATTTGGGGCTTTGTTTTGTTTTTTAATACCTTGAAGTACATAATTAGTTATTTACTTATCTCTGACTTTAGTATAAGAACACTCACCATTCATTTTCTTATTAGAGTGACTTAGCTGTATCCCAAAGGCTCTGCTAAGCCCTGCTTGCATTTTCCTCTGAGGCAGGAACTTTGGAACATCCTCCCAAATTTCTCCAATGACTCACTGGTCATAAAAAAGTATACTCGCCGGGCGGTGGTGGCGCACGCCTTTAATCCCAGCACTCAGGAGGCAGAGCCAAGCGGATCTCTGTGAGTTCGAGGCCAGCCTGGTCTACAAAGTGAGTTCCAGGAAAGGTGCAAAGCTACACAGGGAAACCCTGTCTCGAAAAACCAAAAAATCAAAAAGGATACTACTCTTCAGCCTCTGAGTAGTATCTGTGTAGTTCCTGTGGTTTCTCTTCTGTTGATTTCTAGTTTTGTTGTACTGCGATCTAACACAATACAATAAATTGTTTAGACTTTGTATAATAGTAAGACTTGCTTTGCAGTCAAAACTATGGTCTTTTTTTTTTTTTTTTTTTTTTTTTGGTTTTTTTGAGACAGGGTTTCTCTGTAGCTTTGGATGCTATCCTGGAACTCGCTTTGTAGACCAGGCTTGCCTCAAACTCACAGAGATCCGCCTGCCTCTGCCTCCCGAGTGCTGGGATTACAGGCGTGCACTGCCCAGCAAAACTATGGTCTTTTAACATTATTTGTTCATTTATTTATTTGTTTAGTGTGTTTTGTGTTCTTGCTGCCCCCTCCCTCCCAACCAGTCCCTCTTCTGCTTTCCTGTCTTCATTTTAAGCAGGTTTTACACAGGCATCCACCATTACTGTGTTCATAATCAGTAATGGCCACATCACATCCAGAAGATAGCATCTCACAGCATTCTTCACCATCCTCTGGCTCTTATACTGTTTCCACAACCTTGTCTGCAGTGTCCCATGAGCCTTGGAGGGGTATTACAGATGTCCTGTTCAGGGCTGAGTGTCGCGCCCACCTCAACCAGCAAGGATGACGCAACAATGGGACTCTTCTTAATACAGTTTATTCAGGACCCTTTGTTAGTTTCGATGTCTCTCCCCTGGGGCAAGCCTCTCCCAGCACCTAAGTAGGTCTGGGCTACCAACCCCAGGCAGCCACATGGGCACTATCCACAGGTCCACGCATATGCCAGCGGCACACGAATCCAACCATAGCCAAATAAGGAGCTGTTTACCACAAAGAGTGCTTGCCATCAGGAAGGCAGAGGGTGGAAGCCAGTGCCATCTTTAGGGTGCGGCTACATGCAGCTCTCTACAGTTCCCCCTTTTTGTTTTACAAAGCAACAGGCAAGAGTAGAGGTCTGATCTCTGCTAAAATGGAACATGTACTAATGTTTGTCCAGGCGTCGTCCACCCAGAGAACACTAGACCCGTCCGATACCCTTTTCACAGAGGTGGGAGTTAGGGTACCAACCCACATGCAATCAGACTTGCTCTTCTTGAGGTCAGCGTATCATAACCTCAAGTGCAGTGCGCAGGCCTCGCATCCTGTGCCTAAATATCTTTTAAAGTAGCCAACCAGGCTTGGGGGGACTGTCCTGCATCAATGGCCATAAAGGCTTGGACAATCATGGCTGCATGGCGACGCTGTGAGATCCTAATGCGACAAATGCACCACAAGCATACTAGGGAGGTGAGCACCAGTAAGCCTACTAGGGCTCCTATTCCCGCCCACTCCTTCATGTGATCCATGGCTGTAGCAATCCAGGAAGATAAACCCTCCACCAGTCCGGTATCCACTTGGGTCGAATTCACCGTGACAATAGCCACCCTCAGCTGGTCCATCAGGTTATAAAACTCTCCGGTCCAATTGCCTAAAAGATAACTAGACAACCTTTTAGATAAATCTGCAGCAGAACAATTGGAAGCATCCAAATTCAAAAAATTCAGGGTAAATAATGCAAGAGAGAGTCTGTCCTTAGGGGTACAGCCATAGCCTATTCCCCCTTTTTGTTTTTGAAGCAACTCCTTCAAGGAGCGATGAGCATGCTCCACAATGCCTTGACCTTGTGGATTATATGGTAGGCCATGTACAAGTTGCACATTCATCTGTTGACAGAAGGAAGCGAACTTCTGTCCGGTATATGCAGGACCATTGTCTGTTTTTAACTGTTGAGGCTTACCCCATGCTGCCCAAGCTTCTAAGCAATGAGCAATAACATGAGAGGCTTTCTCTCCTGTCATTGGGGTGGCATGAATGATTCCAGAACAGGTATCAACAGATACATGTACATATTTGACACGTCCAAATTCAGAGATGTGTGTAACATCCATTTGCCATATTTTTAGGGGGAGCAGACCACGAGGGTTAACTCCTAATCTAGAAGGATGATGAAAAATGACACATTGGGGACAATCTAGTACCACCTTTCGTGCATCCGCACGTGAGATAGAAAACTTTTGTGGTAATGTCCTTGCATTAACATGAAATTCTTTGTGGAAAGCATGTGTTCGTTGTATGGCAGAAGCCACAAACATCCATTCCTGTCTAGTACACTGGTCCACTATATCATTGCCTTTAGCCAATGGACCTGGCAGACTGGTATGTGCGCGGATGTGTTGCACAAAAAAGGGATTCTTACGTTGCCAGATCAGTTTCTGTAATTGGCCAAACAATGAGCTAACAGGGCTAGAAGATTTGATGGGCCCTGCACATTCAAGGCTTTTCAAGGCATTAACAACATAACTAGAATCTGACACTAAATTAAATGCAAATGGACAAGCCTTGAAAACTTCAAGAACTATTGAAAGCTCCACCTGTTGAGGTGCACCTGGTAAGAATTGATGCTTTACAGGTTCAGTAGAATCCACCATATAAGCACCACAGCCTGTCTTAGACCCATCTGTAAATATAACACTTGCTCCTGGAATGGGCTGGGAAGCAGTTACCTTAGGGAAAACTACAGGATGTTCTTTAAAGAAAGTTAATAGTGGATGTTTAGGATAATGGCAATCTATGTGTCCTGGATAGGTACAACGCAGTATTGCCCAATCATCTATGGCAGCACGTAATACCTTGACTTGAGTAGAATCATAAGGAACAACTAGCGTTTGTGGTGATGTTCCAAAATATTGTAAACATTGCTGAATACCCTGTTGTGCAAGTAATGCTACAGCAGTAGAATAATACTCAATTGATTTTGCAGGTGAGATTTTAGTATAAATCCATAACAAGGGTCCTTTTTGCCAGAAAATCCCCGTAGGTTGCAACTGGGTAGGCAGAATGCACAGGGTAATATCATCATTATTTTGCACTCTTTGAAGAAAAGCCCTTTGTAGCCTATCCTCTAATTTTGTTAAGGCTTCTCGGGCTGCATTGGTTAGTTGCCTCGGTGAATCCAAGGCTGCATCTCCAATTAGAATATCATATAATGGTTTTAATTCATAATTGGCCATTCCTAAACTTCCTCTTATCCAATTTATATCTCCTAATAATTTCTGAAAATCATTCAATGTGCAAAGATGATCCTTCCTTAACTCTACCTTTCGTGGCATAATATGATGATTAGTTATTTTAGAGCCAAGATAATTGACAACTTTGCTCTGTTGCACCTTCTCAGGGGCAATACAGAGTCCCTTTTGCTTTAGCAGTTCTACAAGTGAGCTATATGCTTCTTGAAGAATGCTCTCCTCTTTAGCTGCTAACAGTATATCATCCATATAATGGAGGCATCTCAAGCCAGGAAAACGTGCTCTCAGGGGTTCTAAAGCAGTAGCTACAAACAATTGACACATAGTAGGACTGTTGGCCATGCCCTGTGGCAATACAACCCACTGATATCTTTTATCAGGTTCCTCATGATTAGTGGACGGTAAAGTGAAAGCGAATCTCTCACTGTCCTTGCTATTCAGTGGAATGGAAAAGAAGCAGTCCTTAATATCTACCACAATAATAGGCCAATTTTCAGGCAAGGCTGACAGCAATGGAAGACCACGCTGTACGGGTCCCATAATTCTCATTTGCTCATTTATAGCTCTAAGATCATGTAACAATCTCCATTTTCCTGATTTCTTTTTGATGACAAATATGGGTGTATTCCAGGGAGAAAGGGAGGGTTTAATGTGCCCTTCCTCCAATTGCTCTTTCACTAATTGATATGCAGCATGTAATTTCTCAGAGGAGAGTGGCCACTGAGGAACCCACACTGGCTCCTCCGTTATCCAGGATATGGGAATGCCCTCCTCAGCGGCCCCTAGGAAAAACCCAGCCTTTGTTTGGGTTTCCTAGGTACTGTTTGTATTGGCTCCTTTCTTCCTTGTAAAAACTTTCCCAGGCCAAAATCAGGATGACACCCCATGTTTTTCATAATATTTTTAGATTCTTTGGAATATTCATTACTCAACTGAAAGCCCATGGATTTCATAAGATCCCTCCCCCAGAGGGACACTGGAAGTTCAAGAACATAGGGTTGCATAACGCCAGAGTGACCTTCTGAATCTTGCCAATTTAACAAATTTGCACTAATATTAGGAACACTGGCATAACCCAATCCCTGCAATGTTTGTGAGGAAGCCTGTATAGGCCAACCTCAAGGCCAATCTTTGCTAGCTATGATACTGTGATCTGTTCCAGTATCCAAATCTAGGTCTCTTCCCAATTTCTCCCAGGAAGGCACTGTAAGGCTTCCTGAAATTGCAAAACCAAGGAGCAACTACATCACACTGTTCCAAAAACCGCTCTAGGGTGTTTCTTTTTATTTTCAATTTTTTAGAGAGAAGCAGCTCATTAAGAGCCAGAAAAATTGGGTGCGAGGAGGAAGCGCCCATGTTAGTATATCCTTTCTTTCCTCAATTTGAGAAGTTTCTCGGAGGTTTCTTGGAGCCTTTACGGAACAGCCCCAGCCCTCCGGTTTCACCTGCTTGTTTTGTTATTCTAATTACCCGTCCGATTTGGTCGCGGCTCTACTGAATTACCCGTCCGCTTTTGTCGTGGCTGTACTGAATTACCTGTCTGCTTTGGTCGCGGCTCTACTGACCCGCTCCCCCTTTGTCTACAGGTGAGCGTAAAAACCTGCTTTTGTCGCGGATCCTCAATTTTTTTTTTGAGGACTTACCGGTATACCGCCTGACTGTAAAAAGTTCTGAGTCCCATGGAGAGACGTGGTAATTTTCCCCGTAACGTTCGTTTTTTCCCCCCCGTACGGGCCACCACTTGTCTCGCCCGCCTCGACCAGCAAGGATGACGCAACAATGGGACTCTTCTTAATACAGTTTATTCAGGACCCTTTGTTAGTTGCGATGTCTCTCCCCTGGGGCAAGCCTCTCCCAGCACCTAAGTAGGTCTGGGCTACCAACCCCAGGCAGCCACGTGGGCACTATCCACAGGTCCACGCATATGCCAGCGGCACACGAATCCAGCCATAGCCAAATAAGGAGCTGTTTACCACAAAGAGTGCTTGCCATCAGGAAGGCAGAGGGTGGAAGCCAGCGCCATCTTTAGGGTGCGGCTACATGCAGCTCTCTACAGCTGAGGACTGAGCAATCACTTATTCTTGACATTTTGAAAAATTATGAGTCTTTGCACAAACCATTAACCTCTACAATGAGAAGCTTCCCTGATCAATACTGACAGCAACACTAGTCTATGGGTATAAAATAAACACACATATTTAGAAGGTAATTTGACCATGTGTCTGTTTAGCAGAACATCAGTAGTAAAAACCCCAGTCCCCACCACGGCCTGTGAGTTGACCACCCATAAGCTCTTGACCCAGCTTCCCATACCAGGCATATATTCCTTTCCATGGAGCGGGCCTCAGATCCAAACAGAAAACAGTTATGCCGCTACTGCATCAGTGAGCACATCCTGACTGAGAGGATTGTATCATAGCACGTTGGATGTACAAACAGGTAAAGCCATTGATGACTATTCTCAGCAGCCTGCCCAACACATCTGACGTTATGAACACTCGCCAGCAGGGAGGAAGCTTCCAGATTGGTTCCAGCTTTATTTCTGTGTTCTATATCCAAAGTGTGAGATATTTACAACAATAGGATCATGCCATCTAATTCTGGCAAGGAACCACAGCTTTTCCATTTTGTCCATCCCTTCTTCCCTGGTGTGTCCTTAGATTTGGGGGTGGGGTGTTGAAACAGATGTATGGTTTATAGATGAGTATTCAGCTGTCACTTGTTCTCATCACATTGGCTAGTTATGGGCTCTATTGGTCAGGGTTCTCTGGAGTAAGAGAACTTATAGAATGAGTGCACACACTCACATATTTACAGCTTAATTGTATGTGGAGTATGTCAGGATATACACTTGCCCATAATTAGATGTAGCCAGGAAATACGTCTAGGTGTATGCTTGCCTCAATTGGACCTGATAGGAAATATGGTGGCCTTATGGGGTTGCCCTTTTAAGCCTCTGCAAGGCATGATTCATTGCCATTTTCCCAGGAACCCAGAGATGGACCTGGCCGGAGTCCATCCACCCGGACAGTATTTAATTAAAGCTTGCTTCAAATTTGGCTTTAAACTGTGGTAGTGGCCTTATTCTCAGCGGGTGGGATTAACATAAACATAGTTATTTGGAAGGTAATTTATGACGTATCATGTCCATCCAGCAAAGCAGCAGCAGTGGCTTCCAAACTGTGACGTCCCAAATCACTGACTTTGAGCTTAAGTTCTGGTATCATAATGGAACTCCCTCCTGTGGCGTTCCCCAAATCTATCCGAAAGTAGCTGGTTACCCCATAAGACTTGCCCCTTTTGCACTGGGGACCACTCTCGTCAGGTCTGTCAGTAGCGCTATGCTGGAGGTCCACAGCGGGAAAACTGTTATTGACAGTTCTCTCACACAGCCTCATAACACTTCCAGAACTGTGAGCACAAGCCTTCCAGGAAGCGGCACCCACCCCATCCCGGCTTGACTTCTCTCTCCTGAAACCAGAATATGTGCTGTCTTCAGGAATAGGGCCTTATTCTTTTGTTTTGGTGGGCAACGAACAGGAATACCATAGCCAATTTTTTACTGCACTGTTTGATCTCTTGGTATTTAGCTTTTTAGTTCTTTGTACATTCTACATATTAACCCTCTGTCGTATGTATCGCTGGCAAAGATTTTCTCCCTCTCCTTTGGGCACCTCTTTCCTCAGTTAACTCTTTGTTGTATAAAACCTTTTCAATTTCATGTGTTTGTTGACTATCAGCCTTATCTTCTGAGTGACTAGTCCTATTTTGAAAGTCCTTACCTATACCTAAATCTTGAGGCATTTTTCCTCTAGCAGTTTTAGAATTTCAATTCTTTTTTTTTATTACCACTTGAAAGCAGGTGTGGCAATGCCTCTTGCCTGGTTCTTGTTTTGCTCAGCTGAGGACTGCTTTATCTCCCTGAGATCTTCTGTGCTTCTAAGTGAATTTTTTAAGGTTGTTTCTCTATTTCTGTGAAGATTGTCACTGGATTCTTGATGAATGATGTTTAGATTGATTTTGCAAAAATATTCACTTTCACAAAGTATGTTCTGTTTAACCCACAGCATGGAAGCTCTTCCCATCTTCTAGTGTCTTTATTTCTGCTAGTGTTTTAAAGTTTCCATCATAGAGGTCTTTCATTTCCTTGGTTACAGGTCTTAATCCAGTGTCATAAGGATATCCAAAATATCTTCCTGTATCAACAAAGGAGTCTCTCTCTCTCTCTCTCTCTCTCTCTCTCTCTCTCTCTCTCTCTCTCTCATATTACATATGTGGGGCTGGAGAGATGGCTGAGAGGTTAAGAGCACTGGCTGCTCTTCCAGAGGTCCTGAGTTCATTTCCAGCAACCACATGATGGCTCACAAACATCTATAATGAGATCTGGTGCCCTCTTCTGGTATGCAGACAGAACACTGTGTACAAAATCAATAAATAAATCTTTTTTAAAAAAATGTGTGTGTGTGTGTGTGTGTGTGTGTGTGTGTGTGTGCGCGCGCACGCGTGTGTGCAGGAGGAGGTCTGACAGGTATCAGATCACATGGAGTTACAGGCAGTTGTGAGTTGCCTGATGTGGGTGCTGGGAATTGAACTCAAGTCCTCTCCAAGAGGAGTGTGTGCTCTTAACCACTGAGCCCCATGTCTCTAGCCCACAAAAGAGCACTCTCAACCAACATTTCCACTCAACAGTTCTCCTAGATGCATCACTCTCTGGGCTGAGGTGATATCAATACTGAGTATTCTCTTCTCTGATGAAGATGGGGGCTAGCAAGAAGAGATGCTATGACTGCTTGGGAAAGAGAACCTGCACTGGGTGATATGGCAGGAGGTGAAGAATTCCCCAACCAACAACCTGTGTGCGATAATAAGGAGGTCTATCCAGGCCACAGGCACGGTCTTTGAAACTTGATCATGAAGGGGATTAGAGAATCAGGGTGGGATCCCAGAATAAGAACAAAGCTGTTAGCCATCGGTGGTGGCACATGGCTTTAATCCCAGCACTCAGGAGGCAGAGCCAAGCGGATCTCTGTGAGTTCAAGGCCAGCCTGGGCTACCAAGTGAGTTCCAGGAAAGGCGCAAAACTACACAGAGAAACCCTATCTGGAAAAAGAAGAAGAAGAAGAAGAAGAAGAAGAAGAAGAAGAAGAAGAAGAAGAAGAAGAAGAAGAAGAAAAGAAAGAAGAAAGAAAGAAAGAAAGAAAGAAAGAAAGAAAGAAAAGAAAAGAAAAGAAAAGAAAAGAAAAGAAAAGAACAAAGCTGTTAAGGTACCAAGGGGGAAGATGAAGGGCTCAGAGTCCCAGGAGAGGCTAGGGATCAGAGGAGAAAGTGCCTGGGGTTAGGCACAAGAGCCCTTGGGACAAGGAATACTAAAGTTTCTGTAACTAACAGATAATAAGTTACAGTGAGAAAGTTGCAGAAAATCTGAAGATGGATCTAGAAGGAAAGAAATTATTTTCCTAACAGACCTTGGGGCTGCATGATCCTCTCTATCCTAGCTGAGCAAGAAAAATAAATGTGCCCTGACTTTGGAACTGCAATTACATGGTTAACATGTAAAGATCTTTGGCTCTGTGTATATTTTCTTTCTTTTCTTGCTTATAATGAGTATTGTCCTGCTCAAGGTCATTGGAAATGTGGCTAAAATGTAAACTTTAAGTCCAATTTTTAAGACAGATTTTTCTGAAGTCATAAGCATATGTACAGAAGATCATATTTACTGTGATATGCCAGGAATAATAATTGGGGTTAAACTCTTGTTTAGGGAAATGAAATAAGTGGTAAGTAGGGGAGAGAGAGCAATAAAGTTGTTGAGAAAGCTGTAAGTATGAAGTCTTGTTTTATATTTTTGTTGAAAAGAGTTAAAAAAATTTTTAGATAAGGGTGGATTTTATCCTAGGCAATAAAAAACAGAAGATGAAGGCAAAGACATAAAAGTTTAAAGTTGTCACAGAAGGTCTGAGCAACTTGTACAAGGCTGGTGGAAAATGAGATTTAAGGGTAATATTGATAGATTTCTGCACCCTTCCCCGCCCCCATAATAAGTTTCTCTGCCAATGCTGTGAGCCAGATCAAATTGAATTGAAAATGAATAACAACAGGTATATTTGAGCAGAGCAACTCCTTGGTGCTCAGGTCCCAGAGATTGAGGCCAGAGAGGTCTCGCCCACAAATGAAAGCAGGGAGATTTTATAGCCTGTAGGCCAAGAGTGATGACATGTCCACCACAAGCTAGATTGGTGCCCAAGTATGGTCAAAAACTGAGCACTTGGCTGGGCGGTGGTGGTGCACGCCTTTAATCCCAGCACTTGGGAGGCAGAGCCAAGTGGATCTCTATGAGTTCGAGGCCAGCCTGGTCTACAGAGTGAGTTCCAGGAAAGGCACAAAGCTATACAGAGAAACCCTGTCTCGAAAAACAAAAAAACAAAAACAAAAACTGAGCACTTAGGCGGGGATTTGGGTGGCTGCAACTTCATCAAAGAAGCTGCAGTAGCCGCCAAGACTGCAAATCTTTGGACTTTTTGGAGCTTTGTTCAGAGGCTCTATCAGAGGATGGGTTTAGAGAGAGACAGGAATGGGGCTTCCCAGATGGTGCAGAGGTGAGCCAGAAATTCCAACAGAACAGATATATGTTAGGTGATTAAAATTTATTAAAATCTCTAGGGTTAGACAGATGTGGTGGCATATGTCTTTCTGTTTGTTTGCTTGCTTTTTGTTTCTTTGAGAAGGAGAAGGAGGAGGAGGAGAAGAAGAAGAAAAGAAGAAGGAGGAGGAGGAGAAAGAAGAAGAAAAAGAAGAAGAAGAAGAAGAAGAAGAAGAAGAAGAAGAGGAGGAGGAGGAGGAGGAGGAAAAATCCCTAAGGTCATAGTTTTGGTAACAGACACAAGAACTGGCTCAAAAGAACAAGGATTGTGAGAGACAAAGTTAAATTTAAGTTTTAATTAGTATGCCTTAGAGATTCATGAAATAAAAAGCCTCTTATCTGCAAGCTTGTCCAAGGACAGCCTCCTAAAATGCTGGAGGCTATTGTTTATGGGAGATAACACACCAGTGTTTTCACTCCCCTAAACAGGTTTGTTCAACCCATTTGCACTGAATGTGCTTGCTAACATGTGGGTGGGAGGTTCACAGGCAGATAGATGTGTCAGGATGTATACTCGCCCATGATTGGATGTAAGCTGGAGATACATCAGAATGTATGTTTGCCCATGATTGGACCTGATGAGAAATGCAATGAATTATGTATGGGTTTTCCTTCTTTTTAAGATTTATTTATTTATTACATATACAGTGTTTTGCCTGCATGTGTCCTTGCAAGCCAGAAGAGGGCACCAGATCTCATTGCAGATGGTTGTGAGCCACCATGTGGTTGCTGGGAATTGAATTTAGGACCTCAGGAAGAGCAGTCATTGCTCTTAACCTCCGAGCCATCTCTCTAGCCCCCGAGTTTTCCTTCTTAAGCTGCAGCAAACTATGACTTGGAGCCATTTTCCCAGGAACCTGGGTGTGGATCTGGCCTGAGCCCATCCACCTGGCCAGTATTTAATTAAAGCTTGCTTCAAATTTGGCTTTAAACTTTGGTAGTGGTTTTATTCTCCATGGGTGGGATTAACAGGATGTAGGTACAGTCAAAGTAATTAATTGTGGTTCTGCTGACATTGTTAGTTTAACCTGGGGAAACTGAGTCATAACAAAACCAAGATTCATTTAAAATTCAGCTGTTTTGCCCAAGGCTTATCTAAATGTTACACAGAGTTAAAGTTACAAGTCTGGTAGTGCCATCTTCCTGAGTGTTCAACAAAGTTTGTAAGCCTAGCCTACATCAGAGGAAAGAGAGTCAAGACAATTGCCTAGCCCTTGCCAGCATAGGAGCTACCTGATGAGTCCTCAGGCCTGTCCATCAGAGAGGCCACAAAAGTCTCGAGAGTGAACCCTAACCAGGGTACATCTTCTAAGGGGGTCACTAGGACATCAGGCTGTGAGGACCCAGAACTGTCCCCACAGGAAAGCATATGTGGACTGCTGTACCTGGGAAAGGTCACTACCTCCACCAGGGAAAGCAAATGCCGGTTTCTTGGAAATCTTTATTCTCTCTTAGATTAAGAGGCCTTCTCACCCAGACTCCTCCACTCAAATTCCTAGCCCATCCTTTCCAGCCTGGAAAAGGAATGTTGGTAAAAAGCGGGAAAGAGAACAAACTGGAACAGGTCTGTGAGGGGCCCATTCTGGTGCTCAGCCACTGAAACTGCAGTTCGGATAACTGAGGCCACACCAAAATGAACACTGAGACAACCTTGCCCTGAGGAGAGGGACACTCCCACCACAGGGACCCTCGGAATTAAAACCCGGAGCTGATTTTAGTCCATTACTTGTAGAGAAAGGTGATGGGAAACTTGGTGATTTCCTTAACCGTAAAACAACCTCTCCACTAACTTCCTGGTCTAATGAATACCTAATCTGGTGAACCAGCTTGCCTTCATTTTAGGCTTAAAAAACCATCTTATAATAAAGACAAACTAGGTTCATTCATGCATGAGACCAAAACAGGAAAAATATACCTTGCAGGTTAAGCATTCTGTTTGCAGCTAAGACAGTTAAGAATTAAATTCCTGCTGGGCAGTGGTGGCGCACGCCTTTAATCCCAGCACTTGGCAGGCAGAAGCAGGAGGATCTCAGTGAGTTTGAGGTCAGCCTGGTCTACAAAGTGAGATCCAGGACAGCCAGGGCTGTTACACAGAGAAACTGTTAATATTCTGACCCGCTGGCCCTATGTCCTGATGTAAAGGCCTCATTCTAAGGAAAAACCCCTCCCCTTCCTCTCTCCTTCCTTTTCCCTCCCATGAGGTGCACACCCTCAACCCCCTCTCTCTCTTCCTCTCTCTTTCTCTCTCTTCTCTCCCTCTTCCCTATCTTTCTCTTCGTGTCTCTGATAGAAAATCACAACATGTCCACACGATTGGGCTTGCCCGGCAGACCGCCTAGTTATTTCCGGTTCGAAATAGCCATTTCCAGGTCAGAACATCTCGAGTGACTAGGACTCCGTGGCTTTACATGGTTGCGTAAAGCGCACGCAGCCAAGTAATCTATGCGCATGCGTGGAGTAGCCACATGCAGTCCTGTACGCATGCACGGCCCACTCTTTAAAAAGCCGGGCGCCGTATTGCACAGGTCTCTCGCCTCTCCTCCTCTTCTCTCTCTCCTCTTCTCTCTCTCCTCCTCTCTCCTCTTCTCTCCTCTTCTCTCTCTCCTCTCTCCTCTTCTCTCTCTCCTCTCCTCCTCTTCTCTCTTCTCCTCATTCACGTGTGTGCTTCACACAGGCCTGTCACATCTCTTTCTATCCTGTATTAATAAACAGCTCTTCTGTGGATTTGTTGTGTTCGGGACGTGTTCCTCACAGGGTAAGAGCGCCATAATAACTAACAGTCTCTATTATAATAAACTATTTCCTTGCGGAGGCAGCGTATGGGTTGTGAATGACTGTCTGCCACCTTCATCCCTGCGGGGTGTGGGTTGCCGGCCAGCCTGCCACTGCATCTGCCCATCATGCCAGCATGTTTCCCTGCACACACGGGTTACCCTCCAGGTCCCCCCATGCAATATATCATAACAGAAACCTGTCTCAAAAAAAAAAAAGGAAAAAGAATTAAGTTCCTAAACCAGCAGTGGTAGCCCATGCCTTTAATCCCAGCACTCAGGAGGCAGAGGCAGGTAGATCTCTGAATTCAAGGCCAGCTTGGTCTATACAGTGAGTTCCAAGACAGCCAGAGAGACCCTGTCTCAAAAAAGAAAAAAGAAAATTCAAATAGTAAAGGGAGATACTCTACAAAACTTGGAGAGCCGTCCATGTAACCCTGTCTTTTAATAATCAAAGAGTCAGACCAGGCCCCTTTCATCACTGGAACATAAGGGCGAGGAATACACAAAAGAAAGTAAAGGCTTCAGAAAAGCTATAGCAGTTGAAACTGGGCCTAAGGAAATGAATCCATGGCTGGAATGTCCATTAAATAAAGAGGCCAGCAACTCACGCAGCAGGGCAGCTCATGCAGCAGGAATTCAGGAAAGCCTGCACAGCAGGGGGGGGGGGGGGTGGGGGAGGCCACGCCCCTCCAGAGGAAGCCTTGTTCCTGCTCCAGTCAACTTAGGTCTCAGGGATGGAATGCTCGAGCTTTTTACAGGACAAGTTAACCTCAGGGGATGCCACCTTGTAAATCCTTGTAAATCCTGTTCCTGAACCACAAGGGGCATCTGTTGTTCAAGACAGAAACTCCCGACCCACACTTTCTGACTTCCCTGTGTTGGAACCACTTACACCTCCTGCCTTAAAAGTGACTGGGGGTGGTGGGGAGGAATCCGAATTCTTGAGACCTCTGTGTAGATGACGCCACTCCAGCCTGAGATCTGTCAGAGCAGATGGCTGCAGGTATCAGGGCAAGCATTAGTTGGGATCTTGTGAAGGCAATACAGACCCCATCTTAGGGTAGGGCCACCATCTTAGACCACCTGCTGTACTCAGTTCCAGGAAGGACCTCAGGAATGTGCCATGACAACTCAGATACAGAGCAGTATGCTCCTGCAGACATTCTGTCTGCAGTTTATGGCCCTTGAAGATATCTAGATAATCCTGTTGAGCAATCCAGATAATCCTGTTCAGGGGGTTGTGGTTCCCCACCAAAAGTCTAACCCAATGGTTTCAAATGTGGTTTCATGCCCAAAGTCTAGACCAACAGTTTCAAAAAAATCACCCTGCCCCATATTCCTTCTACCCAATCCCAGGCATTTAATTCCCAGCTTGTGATTTTTCCCTATAAAAACTCTACACCTGGGCTTGTGGCCTTGCCACATTTCCTTTCATCTGTGCCCTGTGGTGGCCCAGGTTGAACCTGAATAAAAGGACCCTTTTGTGCTTACATCGAAACCGGCTCCTTGGGGGTCTCTGGGGGTTTCGAGAACTGGTACAGCAATCTATCCTTTTCACTGTTGTGTTTCAGCCGTCTATCCAAGGTCAGCCTCCATTGTCATGCGGTAAGGGAAGTGTCTGACTCCAGGAGGGTCATCTGAGCTTTGTATTTATCTAGATTCCATCATGGTGCCAGTAAGAGGCCCAGGTGAGTTTAAGACCCAGAACAAAACAGCAGCAGGATTTGAGTCAGTACTATTTTGGTAACATACCCTAAATAAAAATGTAGACTGGCCTGAGCAGTGGTGGAGCACGCCTTTAATCCCAGCATTTGGGAGGCAGAGGCAGGCGGATCTCTGAGTTCAAGGCCAGCCAGGTCTATGTAGAGAGTTCCAGGACAGCCAGAGAAACCCTGTCTCAAAAAAAACAAAAAAAGCCGGGCGGTGGTGGCGCACACCTGTAATCCCAGCACTCGGGAAGCAGAGGCAGGCGGATCTCTGTGAGTTCGAGGCCAGCCTGGTCTACAGAGCTAGTCCAGGACAGGCTCCAAAGCTACAGAGAAACCCTGTCTCAAGAAAAAAAGACTGGATTTATTATATATATCACAACCAACAAAGATTTGTGAATTTTTGTTAATTGGGGTTAGGGATTTAGCTCAGTGGTAGAGTGCTTGCCTAGCAAGCGCAAGGCCCTGGGTTCAATCCTCTCAGCTCCACAAAAAAAAAAGGAAAAAAAAAAAAGATTTGTGAATTACATGAGGGAAACTACCAAGGGTATAGCAGATCAACCATATGCCTTCAGTAGAATGGCATGGGAAAGTAGATTAGCCCTAGACATAATGTGGCCAGTGTTGTACTTTCGTTCCCAATAATATAGCTACTGGTGGCACCATTACAAAGACCCTTCAAGGAAAAACTTATTTTTTTCCAATGAGCTTTCTAAAAACTAATAAATAGGAATAATAAATACAAATAAAAATAAATAGTAATAAAAATGAATAAATGAAGGCATAAATGACCATTTTTCAACTCTTGTGCAATAATGGTTTGGAAAAGGGGTAATGAACTCCACCCTGACCTATTGTTAGAGTCTACAGTAGGATGTTGTGCACTCATGCAAAGATTAACTGAAATAATCTATAGGTGGCAAAATTCATGCATCATATTAAAATAATATGTTAATAATCAACATCTCAGAATACAAAAGTCAGGCTTTTAATATAATTTAAAGAAGAAAATGTATTGTAAAAGAGGGGGAAATATAAATAAAATGTACTGTCCTATCAAAGGGTTAAATAAAACATAGCTCCATTTAAAAAAAAAAAAAAAAAAAAACTGCAAAAGAACCCTGTTGGCAGAAATTCAAACTCCTTCAGGGTCAGCACTTCTTGGAATCAAAATAGTCCCCTAGAAACACTGTCCTATATTAGCCAATCATATAACAAAGGGAGGCCCAGCCCTTGCCACTCAGAGTGAGTGACAGAGTTGTTAGCTTTAGGCATGAAGATGAAGCTGCATCCCTGCAGCCTACATTTGCCTGCTTGACGCAGCTATGCACCCTTCTGCCTAAGTAAAACTTCTTGCCTTGCTGACATACTTTGAATTGTGTGGTCATTTTTTTTAAGATTTATTTATTTATTATGTATACAGTGTTCTGTCTGCATGTATCCCTGCAGGCCAAGAAGAGGACACCAGATCTCATTACAGATGGTTGTGAGCCACCATGTGGGTGCTGGGAATTGAACTCAGGACCTTTGGAAGAGTAAGCAGCGCTCTTAACCTCTGAGCCATCTCTCCAGCCTGCGTGGTCATTTTTTAAACATAATTCTTTATTGATTCTTTGGTAATTTCACATCATGCACCCTAATCCCACTCACTGTCCAGTCCCTCCACATTGATCCCTTACCCCTGCAACATGGCCCCCAAAAGAACTCCCCCAAAATTAATTTAAACACACACACACACACACACACACACACACACACACACACACAGAGCTGGGTGGTGGTGGCACATGCCTGTAATCCCAGCACTCAGGAGGCAGAGCCAGGCAGATCTCTGTGAGTTCAAGGCCAGCCTGGGCTACCAAGTGAGTTCCAGGAGAGGTGCAAAGCTACACAGGGAAAAAAAAAAAAAACACCTCACTCCTCTATCTTTCTAACACCTCTTCATCCTAATTCTCATTCTGCAAAATGTAAAGGAATAAATAATGAGATAGATTGATAGATAGACAGATAGCAAAACATCATCAAATCAGGTACCAGACCTTGCAGCCAAGTTAATGATATGCCTTGAGATCCTGTAAGACTGTGTACTCAGTATGCTGTCCTACTGTGTATATAGACTGTTTAAGTTTAACCTGCCATTAAGATAACAATGTAGCCACAAGTCCCAGCACTCCTGAGACAAAGGCAGACGGAATTCTGAGTTCCAGGTCTGGTCTACAGAGCTAGTTCCAAGACAGCCAGGGCTACACAGAGAAACCCTGTCTTGAAAAATTAAGCAAGGAAGCAAGTAAACAAACAATCAGTAATTCCAGTTCCGGGGCATCGAACTCCCACTTCTGACTTTTGCGGGCACTAGGCACAACACACAGTACATATACATACATGCAGGCGAAACACTCATATACAGAAAATAAGAGAATAAATCCCCAAGGATACAACAGTGGCACTTATATCTGGGGGGTAATCAATAGCCTCCTGATTAGAATTAAGGCCCAATTAAAAGGAAGGACTACATGCCTGGTACCGTAAGTCTACCTGTGGCTGTTGAGGCCATGGGACCTGGATAACTTAGTACCATCACTTTCCCAAACCAGTACAATTTCTAACAACATTTTTTAAAGATATATTTATTTATTATATATACAGTGTTCTGCCTGCAGGCCAGAAGAGGACACCAGATCTCGTTACAGATAGTTGTGAGCCACCATGTGGGTGTTAGGAATTGAACTCAGGTCTTAACTACTGAGCCATCTTTCCAGCACCCTCTAACAGCATGCTTAATACAATACTTATCCTTCTACCCACAGATAAGTGTGCTCTCATCCTTCATCCAGGAAGGTTTGTTTGTTTGTTTGTTTGTTTTCAGCAAACAGAGACAATTACAACTGGTCAAAATGCAGAGAAATACTGACCATTGCATCCCAACTGCCAATTGATACATCTATATCATGAAACAATCTAAGGCTGAGTGAACATCACAAAAAAGAGGGAAACGTTTGGAAGAGCCAGAAGACCAGGAAGTCTGTGAGGTTGTGGTGGTTTGAATGAAAATGGCTCCATGGACTCAGAAAGTATCATTATTGGAGGTGTGGCCTTGTTGGAGTGGGTGTGGCCTTGTTGGAGTGGGTGTGGCCTTGTTGGAGTGGGTGTGGCCTTGTTGGAGTAGGTGTGGCCTTGTTGGAGGAGGTGTGGCCTTGTTGGAGTGGGTGTGGCCTTGTTGGAGGAGGTGTGGCCTTGTTGGAGGAGGTGTGGCCTTGTTGGAGGAGGTGTGGCCTTGTTGGAGGAAATGTGTCACTGGGGGAGTGGGCTTTGAGGTTTCAGAAGCTCAGACCAGGCCCAGTGTTACTCTCTCTTCCTGCTGCCTGCAGGTCAAGATGTAGAACTCTCAGCTACCTCTCCAGCACCATGTCTGCTTGCAGGCCACCATGCTTCCCACCATGACGATAAGGAACTAAACCTCTGAACTGTAAGCCAGCCCCAATTAAATTTTTTTCTTCCTAAGAGTTGCCGTGGTCATGGTGTCCCTTCACAATAATAGAAACATCCCTAAAACAGAGATTGTGTCTTCTATGAATGACAGGGAAACTGCACCCATAAAATCTCAACAATATGGTAGCCTAAACAAGACCTGAACAAAGACCACACCAGTTGACATGCTGACATGGATAGAGGAAATCTCAAAATGACCTACCATTACATGAAGAGCTACAGGCAATTAATGACTGCTGAGAAATGGAGCATCAGTCTTCCCCAGAGATAGTTCTCCTAATTGGTTATCCAATACCAAGTGGTCAGCCCTAAAAACATAAACATACAAGCAAGACTTACTTGTTTTTATACAAACATATAGCCATTATTTATCTATATTAGAATGCATGCACACACATATGGGAAAGAGAAAGGGGGCTAGGAATAATGAACATGGGCCAGGTGGTGGTGGCACATGCCTTAAATCCCAGCACTCAGGATGCAGAAACAGGTGGATTTCTAAATTCAAGGTCAGCCTGGTCTACAGAGTTAGTTGTAGTGCCACCAAAGCTACAAAGAGAAATCCTGTCTCAGAGAGAGAGAGAGAGAGAGAGAGAGAGAGAGAGAGAGAATGAGGCCATGAATTTTGAGCTGAGGCAGACAAGGAGGAGAGTTTTCACTGGTTGGGTTTTTGTTGTTGTTGATGGTTTTTTTTGTTTTGTTTTGTTGTTTTTTGGTTTTTTTTGTTGTTGTTGTTGTTGTTAACTTGCCACAAGCTAGAGTCATCTAGGAGGAAGGAATCAAATTAAGAAAATGTTTCCATCAGCTTGGCATGTAGACAAGTCTGTGGGATGTTTCCTTGATTATTGATTGATATGGAAGGGCCCAGTCCAGTATAAACAAAGCCACCTCTAGTCAAGTAGTCCCGGGAGGTGTAAGAAAGCAGGCAAGCCATTAAGTATCACCCTCTGTGGTCCCACCTCAGTCCCTGCCTATAGTCCCTGCCTATAGTTCCTGCCGGGACTTCCTTCAGTGATGGACTGTAATGTAGAAGGGAAGTGTGAGCCAAATAAACCCTTTCCTCCCCAAGTTGCTTTTGTCTTCATATTGTATCACAGAGATAAACAGCAAACTCAGAGTTGGAAGGAGGGAAGGGAGAGAATTTATGTAAATACAGTACTCATGTATGAAATTCTAGAAGTAAATACTTTTTAAAAAGAATTTCTCCCTTTTTTAGAGTTTTCTACATCTATAAATTAGTCCTGAAGTTGGCAAGTGTCTTAGAGTTTCTACTGCTGTGCTGAAAAAACATGACCAAAAAGCAAATTAAGGAGGAAAGGGGTTTATTCAACTTCCACTTCCACTGTTCTTCATTGAAGTCAGTCAGGACAGGAACTCAAATAGAGCAGAATCTCAGAGGCAGGAACTGATGCAGAGAAACTGCTTACTGGCTTGCTTCCCATGGCTGGTTCAGCCTGCTTTCTTATAGAACCCAGGACCACCAGTCCAGGGATGGCACCACCCACAATAGGCTGGGCCCTCCCACATTGATCACTGATTGAGAAAATGCCTTACAGGTGGATCTCAAGGAGGCATTTCCTCAGCTGAGGCTCCTTCCTCTGCTGACTCTAGCCTGTGTCAAGTTGACACACAAAACTAGCCAGTACAGGAAGATAAGACTTTCAGGTTGCCGGGCGGTTGTGGCGCACACCTGTAATCCCAGCACTCGGGAGGCAGAGGCAGGTGGATCTCTGTGAGTTCAAGGCCAGCCTGGTCTACAGAGCTAGTCCAGGACAGGCTCCAAAGCTACAGAGAAACCCTGTTTGGGGGGAGGGGGACTTTCAGGTTAATTTGAACATATTATTATTATTATTATTATTATTATTATTATTATTATTATCAAGAAAACATATCTTGGATTCCTAGAAAGTGGAAATTTGTACCATAAAAAACAGCATCGGCTCCAACTGTAGGCTTTTCCCAGGCCCCATCCTGTTATTAGTTTCAGCTGTGAGACCAGCTACCTGAGACCCTCTAGGCAGAACAAAGTTCAGTACTCTGGCAACTGTTAACAGTGTGTCCAACCTTCTATGACATACCACTGTCATTTACAAAGGTCATGTACAAAAATAGTGCAATTGGGTCATTCTGGTTAAGATGCCTACAGGCCAAGGCTGACAACCTGAACTCAATCACCAGGACCCACACAGTAGAACAAACTGACTCCTGCAAGTTGTCCTTCAAATACCACACACGGTGGCAGGGTACACACACACACACACACACACACACACACACACACACACACACGAAAACAAATGAACAAGAGCTGTATAAATGAATTACAAAAAATTTGCAAAAATAGTCTCATGTTTGGGGATTATGATTTTTGGGTTGGGCTACATACACAGCTTTCTGGGGGCACATGTGGACTACAGGTTGGGCATGCATGACACAGGTTTACCTGAAGACCCTTTTGGGAGAAGATTGCATGCACTAGGAAAGCACTCTGAAGTCCTTTTGGTAAGTGAAACCTAACTACAAATAATACTAAAATTCCGTAAAACTTTGCTGTCATTTTCTTTCAGAAATAATGACATCCATCAATGTGCCTCTTTCAGCTAAAAACTGTATCTTCTGATCTGAGAGTCTACTTATTTATAAAATCAACCTTATGATCTTCTTTTCTAGTTCTTTATATCCAAATACATTATTGTTGGTTTAAAAAAAAAAAATGGTGTGTGCACGCGCGCGTGTGTGTAGGTTTGTACACGTGAACACAATCAATCAACACAGGCTGCTGAGGCCAGCAGAGGGTGTTGGGTTCCCTGGAGTTGGAATTACAGGCAGTTGGTTGTGAGCTGCACACATGGATCTGGAAACTGTCCTCCAGAGAGAACATGAAATATCCAGCGAACAATTCTTTTCTTCTGGATCTCACGATTCTCCTTCCTCAGCCTCCCTAGTGATGAGATTACTTGCATGTACTACACTGCTCACTTGGAGTGATAACAGCTTCAGATTTTTAAGGTTGCAGACGACATTATACTGGTTATTTCCTCTCCAGCAGCATTTTAACGAGTGAAAAATACCTTGGGAATATTATGAAATTACTCGTATGTATCTGCAATGAAAAGAGAGGAAAAACAACTTGAACCACGCAGGACACCTTGGCCACAAATTGCGGGATCACAAGAGTAGCGGCGGCCCACCACCGCCGGAAGTGGGCTCGGAAGTAGCGCTTCACCGCCCGCAGCCTGCTGGGACTTGTAGTTCGAGTCCTCGATGATGCCCTGGAGTCCTGCGATACCCAGTGTGGGTCCTACCTACGCAAGAGGTGAGCAGGGCTGGGCTGCCTCAGGGGCGGACAGTAGTGTCCTGGTGCAGACGAGGGGGCGCCGCGACCCAGAGCCAGGCTCAGAGGCTGGGAACGCGCCCTGTGGCCGCAGCCCCACGTGCTAGCAGCCGCGGCACCCCGAATCACGCCCCGGGACAAGGCCACCCCACGGAGGCCCGGCCCCCGCAGCAGAGCAACTGCGACTCGGAGGACGCTCTCCTCTTGCTCGGCCGAGCGCTGGCCTGGGCGGGACTGAGGACTTCGTAGTTGGCCTTCTTCGCTTCCAAAGATGGTGTTGGTGGACACCAGGAGACCACGAGGGACTCCTGAGGTTCCGAGGGGTACTGAGGTTCGGCTGCGCAGCACTGCCACCTGCATCCTAGAAACCAGTTAGATTTCTGAGAATAAGGTCAGGGAATAGGTATTCGGTAGCTGGAACACACGTTAAGAGAAGTTACAGAGAACCTGAGAAAACCTACTCCGGAACCTAAGTACAGAATTAGGGAGGTCTGAGGAGATGGCACGCCCTAGAGGACTCTCTTTTGAAGAATCTGCCCCTGTCTGAGAAGCAAGCGCTGGGTGATTTGGAATTTCACCAAAAATGCTTCATCTCTGAGCTAAACCCAGGTTTTCTTCCTTAGGACAAAATAGAACATCAGCATTGAATACGTGCCTAGAGTCAGATCGTGTACCTTGTGGTTTGTCTCTTTATTGTCAAGTTCATTGTGAAATTGGGTATTTAATACAAAGGGGAACAAGGGCCTTGGGGCATTAAAATATTATATCTAGCAAATCGTATCATTGGGTTCTGCATGGATGTCTGCTGACTATGAAGTTCTACGTTAGCTCTCTCTACACTCCCTTGCCATCGTGGGGAGCACTACTCAGCATCCAACCAGTTCTTCTACTGAAGGACTGACTCTTAGGAGCAAGTTTGCCCTGTCGTCTGGAAGTTGGCTTTTTCTTATCAGACTTTTCATTCACATGTGTTGCATCTTCGTTGCTAAGACCAAAATATCTTGGGTACTGAGTTTGTAAGGGGCAAATATTTACTTCTCACAGTTTGGTTGTTTTAATCTATTAGCACTTGACCCGGTTTCAGACCTAGGAAACAGGAGTGTTCACCTGATGTGGGATAGGACCTGGATCCTAATCTCATCTTTAAGAGCACTCTCCCAGTGACCTAAATTCTCTCTCTACTAGGTCCTACCTCTTCACCTCCTCCCGGTAGTGCCAGAGGTTGGTAATCAAGCCTTTCGAAAACCAAGACCAAAACTGTATCTTGTTGGAGAGCAAAGTGAATATATGCTAAGTGGCCTTGGGAAAACAAGATTATAAACTGAAGGTTTTTGCCAGATAGTGGTGGCACACGCCTTTAATCCCAGCATGCAGGAGGTAGAGGCAGGCAGATCTCTGTGAGTTCGAGGCCAGCCTGGTCTACTAACTGAGTTCTAGGATAGCCAAGGCTGCATTGAGAAACATTGTCTCAAAACAAAACAAACTAACAAAAAACCCTGACGTTTTTCTTTAAAGAAAAACTTGTTGAGAAGATGATGTGTATTCAAAAAAATATACATTTGATGGTTAATCTTGACAGCTTGATTAAACTGAGATTCCTAGGAATGAGTAAAGCACACTTCCTAGTTTATGTGTCTTGGGGGGAGTATGAGATCCTGAGGGCTCTAGCCTCAGGAATGTTTCCCTGGTGGAACTTTGAGACTATTGGAAGGTGATAGGACTGTGGAGGCTGGAGCGAGATTGGAGGAACTGGGTCACTGGGTTGACCTTGGAAGTCGTCTTTTACCCTGGCTCTTTTCTCTTGCTCTGTTCTATGTCGTGCCTGCCATGAGTTGAAGAGCATGCTTCCCACAGTCTCCCACCATGATGGAGTGAAACCCCTACCACCATGATTCAAAACAGATCCTTTCTCTGTTAGTTGATCATTCTGGTATTTTGGTTACAGCAACAAGAAAGCAATTGACCCCTTGTGTATTAACAATGATCACTGTTAACCGTGACGGAAACAATCATGAGGATCTTAATTAAACAACAGTGCAGTGGTCACAGAATCATGCCTAAAAAGGTACATCAAAATCATGTGGTGGTTTTTCAAACTTAGATTCCTATCCCTGCTAGAAGGAAAGAGAACAGCATTCCTTTCTTATCCACCTGCTCTCTGTACGTCCAGCATTTTATTGTGAAATACCTCTACATACACTTAATGCCAAGTGTTTCCAGTGGGAGGTAAGATGAGTTGCCTAACTTTTTTTTTTTTCTTGGTTTTTCAAAACAGGGTTTCTCTGTGTAGCTTTGGCGCCTTTCCTGGAACTCACTCTGTAGCCCAGGCTGGCCTCAGAATCACAGAGATCATGCCTCTGCCTCCAGCATGCTGGGATTTAAGGCATGCACCACCACTACCACCACCACCACCACCACCACCACCACCTCTCAGCCTAACTAGATCTTTTATGTTCTATTTTCATTGTTCCTTTCACCAATATATCTGCATATTTAATTACAATAAAATTGCCAGATAGTTGCTAGGTGTGGTGGGTGGCACACTCCTTTAATCCCAGCACTTGGGAGGCTTAGGCAAGGCTAAGGATCTTCGTGAGTTCCAGGCCAGGCAGGGCTAGGTAGTGATACCCTATCTTGAGTGAATGAAAGATTGCCAAATAGCAATAACACCCCCCCACTTTCTTGGACTGGGGAGATGGCTGGGTTAGTAAAGCATCTGCTGGGCAAGTGTGAACTCCTACATTTGAGTCTCCAGAGCCCATGGGAGAGGCAGACACAGCAGTGTGCACACCTGGAATCCTAGTGCAGGACAGGCAAAGACAGTGTCCTGGGTGATTGCTAGCCCACCAGTCTACCCGCAAGTTCCAGTGCCCATGAAGACTCTATGTCAAAACAATAACAACAAAAAAACCCATAATATATATAGATATATATAAAATAAGGCAGCCTCTACTCACAGACATGCACACAAACACACGTATGTACACAGAAATAACAGCATCTCTCCTTCTCCATAAAACTAGAAGTAGAGCCGGGCGGTGGTGGCTCACGCCTTTAATCCCAGCACTCAGGAGACAGAACCAGGCAGATCTCTGTGAGTTTGAGGCCAGCCTGGTCTCCAGAGCAAGATCCAGGAAAGGCGCAAAGCTACACAGAGAAACCCTGTCTTGAAAAAGAACAAAAAACAAAAACAAAACAAAAAAACCTACAGGTAGAAAGTTACCTCAGGCTTGACGCTTATCACCATAGAGTGCTTGGGTGGATGGGACCCCTTCTTTGCTCTGATGCTAACGTTTTATGACACTGAGAAACTGTGACTTGAGCTGAAGGGAAGGGCCTTGTGTCCTTTGTTGCAGAGAGCAGCAGACCCAGGCCATCCAGGAGTGGCAGCAAATGTCTGTCATCCCAGCATTGACATGGCAGGATACTCACAAGTTCAAGGCCAGTCTGGGCTATATAATAAGGCTCTATACGTGTCTTTTTAATTTAAGGGCTTTACTTCCCCAGTGCTTTTCTGTGTGCTAGAGTTTGTGCTTGATGTCTGCTGAAAGGCTTGCAGTTTAACCTCCTTCAGTTTCCCAGTGTGCCCTCCTCCTTCTCTGTGACCGTGGGAAAGTAATTTCATCATGGACCTTGCTTTCCTCATCCATAAAACGAGGCATTGGCTGTGATGATTTTTAGGTTCTTTCAGTTGTATCATCTCATTACTATTTAAACTAGCATGTCAACTAGATTCCAAGTCAGTTGTGCTACTTACTGGGCACTTAAAGCTTAGTTGAACATGACCCTGTCATTTGGAATTGTACAGCCAATCATAATAAAGGTATGTCAGAGATGCTATGATGTCACTAAGGAGGAAGTCTCTGGTGCATCCTAATGCTTCAGGAGGGGACTTACAAATTGGTCTGAGGCTGGAAGTTCTGGAGTGGATAGAAATGAATGAATGAGCAGAGGCAACGTGGAAAGAACTGTGGTAGGTAGACTATGCCGTCTTTAGATGACTCCAGGTCATGTTTGCCAGCTTCTGTGTCACTGTTTCCCACCCCTAATTAAATTGCTAGATATGGTAGGAGAGACTCTGAAATGGAAATGGAAAGTCATATGATGACCATCTGTAGCTCCAAACAGTTTGGTATTTGTCCAGTAGGAATATGAGACTGCTACCCTGACCTTTCTCTATACTTGGCCTTAGGGTATTAGTCCACTTTCCCACAGTACGGTAGCCACATCTCCTGCAGCCTGTTCTGTTTCCTGAGCTGCCTGCCACCTCAGCCTCAGGTGAGAACTGCCCTAGCTAATCCAGGTTATAAGACAGCCCTGCCCTCTGAAGCCATAGCTGTTGACACATGACTGAACTTAGTACCTATCATTCTTAACATAGTCTCTCACTCTGCTTTTCAAAGTGTAGCTTGTTGGCTAGTATCAGCCATGAAGGCATAAGCAATAGAAATTGAGGGTAAGTGTTTATTAAACAACAAAATGGTGCTTCACCACAGGTAGTTTGAGAACTATTGCTCCCTCAGACAAAAGCCTGGAGTTTAATGATTAAATAATTGGGTTCCTTTTGTGTGCCAGGTCCTGCTTGACGCCTTGGGGAATAAATGTCAGCATCTCTGTGCTGGGGAACTTTAATGGGGATGGAGTAAATGCAAGAATGTGAAGAGAGAAGATGAGCTAAGTCATATAAAGAGTATGAAGACATTAAAACCAGAGAAGTAGTAGTGAGTGCATTTTGATTTGATGGTCAAGAGAGCACATCCGGAAGGCAGCACATCTGGAAGGCAGCACATCTGGAAGGCAGCAGCTCCGCTGAGACCTGCATGACAAGGAGCCAGGTGTGAGATGTGGGAAAAAAACATTCTGGGCAGAAACAGCCTATGTTGGTTGTTTTTTACCACTTCTCTTTTCGGGGGCCCACCACCCAGCTCCCCAATAGACAGAGACTTATTCTTAATTATAATTGCCCAGCCTTAGCATGGCTTAGTTTCTAGCCAGCTTTTCTCAACTTATCCTGTCTACCTTTTGCCTCTGGGCTTTTCCCATTCTCTTACTTCTCACTCTTAACTCTGTGGCTTACTGTGTAGCTAAGTGGCTGGCCCTTAGAGTCCTCCTCCTTCCTTCTCTGGCTCCTAGATCTCTCCTCCCAGATTTCTCCTTCTATATATACTCTGCCTGCCTGCCAACCCCGCCTAACCTTTCTCCTGCCTTGCCATTGGCCGTTCAGTTCTTTTTTGTTGTTGTTTTTGGGGGTTTTTTGTTGTTGTTGTTTTTCGAGACAGGGTTTCTCTATGTAGTTTTGCGCCTTTCCTGGATCTCACTCTGTAGACCAGGCTGGCCTCGAACTCAGAGATCCGCCTGCCTCTGCCTCTCGAGTGCTGGGATCAAAGGTGTGTGCCACCATCGCCTGGTGGCTGTTCAGTTCTTTATTAGACCATCAGGTGTTTTAGACAGGCACAGTAACACAGCTTCACAGAGTTAAACAAATGCAACATAAACAAAATAACACACTTTAAAATAGTGTTCTACTACACAGCTAGTCTGGAGAATAAGTTTGGTGTGGCTCAAGGACCTTGATCTCTAAAGAAAGCCAACTGTCATAAGAGGAATGGTTGACGTTTGGGGTTTGTTGCTCCTTACAATAAGCTACTTTCCATTTTCCTAAATGTAAGTAAGCCCCTTGAGACACACTAGTAGCCAGGCCCCTCTCCCAAGGACCTCTGACTGCCAGGTTCTACCCACAGAACCCTCTAACTGCCCTAACAGCTAGACCTAGCCTGCACCCCACATAGTAAAAAGCCTAAGCTCTGGACCTGAAATCCCACCAATCCCCACCCTGAAAAGTTCCACACACCACCCCCTGTTTAAACACTGTCTCCTGCTCTTTTCCCTGCTGTTTCTCACCTGAGCAGAGGCAGCCACCCTCTTGTGTTTGTTGTTCGGTGTGACTTGTGGTATTCCTTGGCTCACGGCTGCCAGGATACCCTTCCATCTGAGCAGTAACACACTGAAGGGGTCATATTTTCTTTCCCTATTGTACTTTTTTCCTTTTTTTCTTTTTTTTCTCAGAACTCTCAAGGCATGACAGTTTTGGGTTTTAGTCCCCACAGTCTGCTCCCACAGCTGGTTGGCTTATAGAATATTCTATTATGTATGTTATAGGCTTTAATTTGGTATTATCATTGCTGATGTATTTGTCTTTCATCCCAGAACTAGCTTGTTAGGCAAAAACATTTCTATTTTGTTTCTTATAGCTCTAACAGTTATGAAAGTAGTATACTGATTAAATGGCCATTTAGTCAAAAATAAGTGAAATGGAATGGAATGATACTTGTGGCAAGGTACAGGATTGATCTTTCACAAGAGTAAAAGAATATCTTATCAGCTCTGCTCAAAAACAGGAAGAAATGCCTATCTGTTTGTTTGTTTTTGTTTTTGTTTTGTTTTTCAAGACAGGGTTTCTCTGTGTAACAGCCCTGGCTATCCTGGAACTCACTCTGTAGACCAGGCTGACCTCACACTCACAGAGATCCACTTACCCGTACTTCCCAAGTGCTAGGATTAAAGGCATGTGCCACCACTGCCCAGCAAAATGCCTGTCTTCTGAACCCAGGGTTCCCCCTCCCAATGGTAACCTAAAAGATATAACTATAAGCACACACTAAGGACTGAGGCTATAGTACAGTGCTGGAGTATTTGACTAGCATGCATGAGATCCTTGGTTCAATCCCAGGCGAGAGAGAGAGAGAGAGAGAGAGAGAAGAAGGAGGAAGAGGAGGAGGAGGAGGAGGAGGAGGAGGAGGAGGAGGAGGAGGGAGGAGAAGAAAGCAAGCAAATAAATTTTGAGTTACCAAATGTTCAGGCCTGAGATCCTCCTATTCTGGAGTCCTTCCTTCTTATCACTAAATTCTCTGTTTCCTAGGAGAATCAAACACAGATTCTGTGGAGACTCTTCTTCGGGAGAAAGGCCTGCAGGGAGCTGGAGAGATGACTGAGACGGAGAACACCTGTGGTTCTTGCGAGTTCAGTTCCCAGCACCCACATGGTGCTCACAACCTTCCATAGCTCCAGTTCTAGGGGATCCAATGACCTCTTCCGACCTCCATGAGTACCAAGGAGCATGTGGTACACAGATAAACATGCAGGCAAAACACTTATACAAATGAAATAAAAATATTTAGAAAGAGAGACTTCAGATTTGCCATAGGAGTTTTCTTAGTGACTAATTTTGGAAGAGATGGCCAGTCAGTACCTGGCAGTTGAATTAATATTGTGAATCTTCAAGAAGTACACACAGATGTTGAAATAGATTCCTGTCAGTGATTTCACAAACACTGAAAGCAAAAAAATATTTATCTTTGAAGTTCCAAGCCAAATGGCCAGACAGGTCTCCTCTGTGAAGTTGTGTAAGAAGCCTCTGAGGAAAAAAACTTCTCTTCGTAACTGAAGAAAGAACTGAGAAAAGGAATAAGCAGGGACTGTCATCCCATGGACCACCATTCAGAGAATCTTCAAGTTAAACTCACATCTGATGTAACAGAACCAACCAGTACCTCTATTGTTCCCTAGTGAGACAACTTGCCAAAATGTCCAGGTCGAAGGCTCCTTAGTTCCCTTTGACTGTGACAGACAGTAAAGACACTTGTAGATGGAAGCTACCATCAGTCACCTGCAGTCTTCAGAGAAACCACACAAAGGAACCTGTAACTGTAATGACGCCGGGAAGGCGCTTATCACAGCCCAGATGGTCAGCTCAAGAACGCCCCCCCCTTGCTTCAGACCAACTATACAGATGTGGTCAGTGTGGTGAGAGCTTCACTCGAACTCAGAACTAATGCTTCGTCAGAGAGACCACCTGAAAGGGAAAGGCTGCGGGTGTGAGCCTTGTGGGACAGGCTTCACCAGGAGCTTGTCTGCTGTCCATCAAGCAGTCCACATGGATGAGAAACCCTACAAGTGTGACAGGTGTGGGAAGAGCTTCACCAGGAGTTCCAGTCTGCTCGTCCATCATGCTGTCCACACAGGTGAGAAACCGTACAAGTGTGACAGGTGTGGGAAGGGCTTCAGTCAGAGCTCCAAGCTGCACATCCACCAGCGCGTCCACACGGGAGAGAAGCCGTACGAGTGTGAGGAGTGTGGCATGAGCTTTAGTCAGCGATCAAACCTGCACATCCACCAGCGCGTCCACACGGGAGAGAGGCCTTACAAGTGTGGGGAGTGTGGGAAAGGCTTCAGCCAGAGCTCCAACCTTCACATCCACCGGTGCATCCACACGGGAGAGAAGCCATACCAGTGCTACGAATGTGGGAAAGGCTTCAGCCAGAGCTCAGACCTTCGAATCCACCTCAGAGTGCACACTGGGGAAAAGCCCTACCACTGTGGCAAGTGTGGGAAGGGCTTCAGCCAGAGCTCCAAACTCCTCATTCATCAGAGAGTGCACACCGGAGAGAAGCCCTATGAGTGCTACAGGTGTGGGAAGAGCTTCAGCCAGAGCTCCAACCTGCACATCCACCAGCGGGTTCACAAGAAGGACCTTCGTTAAGTAACAAGTCCACTCAGGGGTTCCAAATACTTTTATTGTCAAGATAAAGGTTTCATGGCAGGTCAGCAGTAGATTGTTTGCCTAGCATGGATAAAGCCCTGGGTTTGAGTTCCAGTACCCACCCCTCAAAACTTCCAGCTTAATACTTTGTATTAAGTGTGTGTGTGTTCATGTATAAAGGTTTACACGTGCTGTGGAGGTGTGTGCATGCATATTTGCACAGGTGTATGGAGCTCAGAGGACACCTCAGGTGCTCAGACGCTTGTCACCTTTTTGTTTGAGACTGGGGTCGGTCATTTGTGGTATGGAATGTCACTGAGTAAGCTAGGCAGCGAGTTCCATGGATCTACCTGTCTCCACTTCTCAGCTCACCCTGGCCAGGATTACACGTGTGTGATACCACGCCCATTTTTATGTGGGTTCTGTGTCAGGTTTGCAGGACAAGAGCTTTACTGACTGAGCTATCTCCCCATGTCCCGGCCTAAATACTTTTGACTCTTACCTTTGTATTCCTCAAAAGAAAGAGATAGTAAGGGTTATTCAGATGTAATCCCTCACAGGAAAAATAATCAATCCTTCACTAAAAGTATCTGAGCTCCCAGCACATTCCATGTTCTACAATGAATGGATGATTCTCATTTCCCAGATTGGTAGAGTGCACATTCCAATTCTGCTGGTGTTGTTAGAAGTATATTCCACAATTGTAACTCAAAGGACTTTGTATTTTTCCAAGCACAGTAGGTTTCCTTTGTTCATATTCTCTGAGAAATTGAATTCACATTTCCTTTCAAATTATGTGCCTAGTTTTTCATATTCCTTTTAAGTCCATTGGAAGGTGGGATGGGGGGCTGAAGGTTTAATGGACATGGAGATCTGTTGTGTTTAATACAAAAATGTACATCAGTTTATGGCCACACTACAGGAAGTGCTTCTCATATACTACTGTGAGAGGAAGTTCAGTCAGCCCCTCCTCAGACAGTCAGGAATGTAAATAACCTTTTTACACAGTGCAGTTAGTTTTGGGGGGATACTTCCATAGTAAAAACGGGGAGAAATCCCCAAAACAACATATCCAGAGTAGCTGGGAGAGTAAAGCTAGCATTGAGTCTACTGAGAACGGGTGGTCCGGCTGGAGTGCCGAGGCAGAGCTGGAGAAAGCTGGAACGTGAGGAACATGTGGTGGCCCGTCAGCAGAGGCTGCAGAAACATCTTAAGACTTGACCAATTAAAACTTGCTAGTGGAGAGAGTACTGAAGACACACCTTTGTTAAACAGGTCTAATTTGCAGGACAGTGCTAAAACACTAGGAAACGTTGATTTAAAGACCACAGCGGTAATGAGAACAAGAGGAAGTCAGCAAGTGATCTCAGCAAAGACTTCCAGGCTAGAAGATGGGGGCGGGCACTGTGCCGGTACAGAAGCGGGCTCAGTTATGCAACTCACACAGAAGATAAGGAAAAGAAAGATCTATTTGGTTTCAGGCCAAGAATCTTTCAGGCCAAAGATCTATTTGGTTTTCAGGCTTAATAAAATGAAGGATGGGAATGAAGTATGATGGGAAAGCCGTGACACCAATGACCCTTGCTTGGAACATTCCCTTCACCCCGTGAACACACGTTCTCTTCTGTATCCGGGTTGTAGTTCTGCATTTTCTCTGTTCGCTTGCTATTCCATTCATTTTAAGCTTCTGCCTCCACCTCCTCCGCTCTGGTTTGTGTTAATGTGCCTTTTCTTCGGAGACGGGCTGTGCAGCCCAGGCCCCCCTTGAGGTTATGACCTTTCTACCTGTTGTCTTCACACCTGGCTTTTTCTAGTTTCTCTGGGAGGAACTGCTATGTACAGTCAGCCAGAACTCACCCTCCAGTAAATATGGGGTGTTTCTCTGGCTTTGGGGAGCCAACTCCCCAAAAGTACAGCATCTCTCTAGCTCCGCTTTACCTAAAATTCCAAAGTTACAAATCCTAGACACGTCAAGGGGAAGAGAGGAATTTCACTATCAAGTTCACAACTTAGATAACAGTTTCTGTTAATGCCACATACTAACAAATCACTTAAGACATCTCTACTAGCTATCTCTTAAAAAAAAAAAAAAAAGTTAGTTGCCAGGTGGTGGCACACTCAAGAGACAGAGGCAGGTGGATCTCTGTGAGTTCGAGGCCAGCCTTGTCTACAAAGTGAGTTCCAGCACAGCCAGGACTACTCACAGAGAAACCCTGTCTCAAAAAACCAAAAAGTTGGTGCTGGATAGATGACTCAGCAGTTAAGAGCACCTGTTGCTCTTGCAAAAGACCAAAGTTCATTTCCCAACACCCACAAGGTGGCGCACAACCATCTGTGACACCAGTTACAGGGAATCCAATGCCATTTTCTCATCTCCATGGACACCAACAATACACATACATGCAACAAAGCACATAAAATGAATAAATCTAATAAAAAATTAATACATTTATTTATTTTGTATGTATTCAAGCATTCAAGTGCTTTCAATAAAAACCCAAAGGAGGGGTTGGGGATTTAGCTCAGTGGTAGAGCGCTTGCCTAACAAGCACAAGGCCCTGGGTTCGGTCCTCAGCTCCATTTAAAAAAAAAAAAAAAAAAAAACAAAGGAAGGAGCTGGAGAGATGGTTCAGAGATTAAGAGGTCTTCCAGAGGACCCTGGTTCAGCAACCACACCACAACTCACAAGTGTCTGTAACTCCAGTTCCAGGAGATCTGATGCTCTCTTCCTGGCTTTATAGGTACCAGGCACGCACATAGTGCACTTACATGCATGCAAGCAAATCAGCCATATACAAAATAATATTTTTTTATAGCAGTAAGAGGTTTGGGGATAAAGCTCAGTTGTTAGAGTGTTTCTGTGTATGCACTAGGCCCAGGGTTTGGTCACCAGCATAAAAGAGGAGAAGAAGGAATTCTAGGTGAGATGGCAGACCAGAAGCTGCCTGTGAGCTGGTGAAGGAGACAGGATGAAGGGGGAGAAGAGATTAGTGCAAAGAATCCACAAGGAGTGAAATGACAACCGAAAAATACAAAGAAAAGGAAAGGTGAAGAAGCCTGGCCAAAGAGCCCTAGCCACTGGTTCTGGCTAAGCAGAAGCTTCATCCGGCAGGTAAGGCAGGTGGTGGCTCTGGAGAAGAGAATGGCATACTACCCACAGTACAAGCTCACAGCACTCAGAACCACCCCCATCCAGTTGCAGGTTTTGATAAACTTGAGATTCCACTGAGGGACAGGCCAGTGACAGCAGTCCCATTTTGTCAATGTACATGACTTGGAGGGCAGTGACCAGGCACCACATGGAAAAGTTGTTTAAAACTGGGCTATTATAGAGTCCAGAAAAAAATAAACACGCAAGTGTGGGAGCCTGGATTTAACCACAGCCCCAGGTTGAAAAACAAACCGAGGAGGCACTTTGGAGAGCAAGGTGGCCAGATGCTTGCAAGTCCCAAAGTGCAGGTAGCATGAAGTTAGGTCAGGCAGTGAAGTGAATAGGGACCCTAGGTGACCAGGACAGACCTCAACTGAGAGTGAAATCTGATCACCCTGAACCTGAGGCCAGCAGATATCATCAACCCCTGAAGCTACCTCTCTGCCATTCAGTGCTGTGGAGTCAAAGCACTCTGAAGCCCCAGAAGACTGTTAAACAGTCACAGCTGCATCTAGCAAGGTGGTTAATACCTAGCAAGTTTGCAGATACAGAGCTAGGCCCCGTACAGATGGGCATGCTGGTTTTACTGCCTGCACTCTAATCAGCACACTTGGGGGGCACTATGTAGCTAGAACATTAGCTACCATGGAGGTATGAGCTAGGTCATGGGGGAATAGGAGAACCTACCCAGCCCACAACCTAAACTATGGCCAGCAGCACTCCTGGTACTAAAGAAAGGAAGTTACCGAAAACTACGAACAACTCTCCTAGACACTGGACACTTGTCCAATACAGGCCTAACACCAAAAATAACAAAGACAATAGACCCGAGAGTCAAAAAGGCTAAAAAAATAAAAATAAAAAACCACAGACTGACCCCAATACAAAGAAAGTGGGTGATTTCAACACTACTTCACTGACATCACAAAGAAAGTGAGTGATTTCAATACTCCACTTGCTCTAATTGACCAGTCATCCAGAGAAAAGACCAAACAGAGAAACTGTAGAGTTAAATGTCATCATAAATCAAATGGATCTAACAGGTATCTACAGAAAGTTCTACCCAAACACTAAAGAATACACATTCTCAGCCAGGCGATGGTGGCGCATGCCTGTAATCCCAGCACTTGGGACGCAGAGGCAGGTGGATCTCTGTGAGTTCGAGGCTAGCCTGGGCTACAAAGCAAGTTCCAAGAAAGGTACAAAGCTACACAGAGAAACCCTGTCTCGAAAAACCAAAAAAAAAAAAAAAAAAGAATACACATTCTCAGAAGCCCACGGAAATGTACCCCCTAAGTCAATCACATGTCAGGACACAAAGCAAGTGTGAACAATAAGAGGAATATTGACCTCACATTCTTCATTTTATTTGACTACCACAGAGTAAGTCTGTATAGATATCGACAATAGAAATCACAGGAAGTACACAAACTCATGGAAACTAAACATGCTACTCAATGATGACTGGGTCAAGAAATCAAGAAGTAAATCATGCCTGGTGGTGCGGCACACCTTTAATCCCAGCAATCAGAGGGCAGAGGCAGGCAGATCTCCCATGAGTTTGAGGCCAGCCTGGTCTACAAATCAAATTTCAGGACAGCCAGGGCTCTTATACAAAGACAGAGAAACCCTGTCTCAAAGGGAGAGAGAGAGAGAGAGAGAGAGAGAGAGAGAGAGAAGGAAAGAAAGAAAAAAATTGAGGACACCAGAAGATGAAAAGACCTTCTGTATTAATTTTCTGTTGCTGTGATAAGACACCATGACCAATGCAACTTATCATAGATAAGTTTCTTTGGAGACTTACAGTTTCAGAGGGTTGGAGTCCATAATGACTGAGTGGAGGTAACAAGTAGCAGGCAACTGGAGCAGCGGCTGAGAGCTAATACCTCAAACAACCACACACACACAGGAGGCAGAGTCAACTTTCACAGGGTGCATCTTATTCAAACCACACTGCACTTCGTATGCCCACAGGTTGGCTGGATTCATACTGTGAAATGACTACCCCACCAAAAGCAATCTATAGATTCAATGTGATTCACATCAAAATGCCAATGCAGCTCCTCACATAAATTGAAAAAAAAAATCTAAATTTCATCTGGGAATACAAAGATCCAGAGAAACCAAAACAATCCTGAATTTTAAAAAATGTACGGAGCTGGAGAGATGGCTCAGTGGTTAAGGGCACTGACTGCTCTCCCAGCAGACCTGGGTTTAAGTCCCAGTACCCACATGGCAGCTCACAACTCTCTGTAACTCCAAGATCTGACACCCTCACACAGCAAAAACACCAATGCAAATATAAAAATAAATAAATTATATTAAAAAAATTTACAATACTATAAAGGGGGCTGGTACCCGCTGCTGTGGATATCGCTCTGTACAAATAAAATGCTGTTTGGCCAGTGGCTAGGCAGGAAGTATAGGCGGGACAAGAGAGAAGAGAATTCTGGGAAGTAGAAGGCTGGGGAGAGACACCACCAGCAGCCGCCATGAAAAGCAACATGTAAAGGCACTGGTAAGCCACAAGCCATGTGGCAAAGTATAGATTAACAGAAATGGGTTAATTTAAGAGAGAAGAAGTAGATAACAAGCAGCCTGCCACGGCCATACAGTTTCTAAACAATGTAAGTTTCTGTGTGCTTTCTTGGTTGGGTCTGAACGACTGTGGGACTGGCGGGTAAGAGAGATTTATCCTGACTGGGCCAGACAGAAAAACTCTAACTACAAATGGCGCCCAACGTGGTGTCCAATGTGTTGGCAAGAGTTTCCACCTAAAACCTGAGAAAAAAGATTCTAAAACAGAGCTAAAAACAGCTTCCTAGTTGTCTCTCTCAAGTTAGCGGCAGCCTGCTATGGCGGGTTCCTGGCGTGTGCGTCTGACCTGCAGTGTGGCGGGAATGAGGAATCTATAAGCTACACTTTACTCTGCTGCGTGGTGGATTTAGCCTTTGCTAGTTAAAAAAAAAAAAAAAAGATTTCTGGGCTATGCGCTGCTTTGATAGAACTGCTTCTGATAGTTGATGGTACACATGGCTCCAGACCCAGAGCTGGTGGTAAACTGTACCGCCGCCATGTTGGGAAGCAGAGGTGGGCGGAGTCAGCAGCCACAGCAGCGTTTCAGTCTTACAAAGATGGATATTACCCAGAGAATCTGGTTTATGTTATCTTTTGGATTTTTAACTGCAGAAAAAGATTTGATCATAAAAGCTGTTGAGTTAAACACATATGTAAATTTTAAAGGTACCTTGACTTCAAAATTTGGATATAAGGATATGTTGCTTTGGAAAGGAGTCTCTGCTTTTGTTTCCACAGAAAACCAGAGGCTATGGGTTTGTTCCAGATTAAGATACATCAGGTTTGATCAGCCAAGACCACCTGAAAGGTCTCCGATGACACCATGGCCCAGATGATCTGCCATCCAGAATGGTTTCAAGGCAACTGGCTCAGAGGTTCACCCTAATGGACTACTCTATAATCCTAAAATTTTCTTTGTATCCCCATAAGATGCAGCGCCCCCCTCCAGCAGGAAGTAGTAAGAAAAACTACGCCCATGTTCCCAAAAATTATCAAGCTGGCTTTGGAAATGGAATTGGCTCACCCCTTCTCTAAACCCAGACATATTGCTAAAAAAAAAAAAGGTTAAGAGATTCTTGTGTCCCAAATCAGAAGAGCCCTCTGGTGTGGGACAGAGAAAAACCAATATTTTTCTTTAAAGCAGGTTGATTATAAATGCGATCTCTTTCTAAAGAAGAAAAGGGGATATGATATAGATATAATAGGATGAAAGGGTAGATTAAGGAAGGAACTTACTTCTAAAGAGCAACAACTTGTTTAAAATGTTTTACATTGGTATAGATTTTAGTCTATGGATACAAACTTAAAGTTAATTTTGTTATACTATGTATATATTTCTACTCGTGTTTAAGGTATTGTGTTTGTATAGCTCATTTAAAATTGTAATGGATAATTAAAAATAGATTAATAATTAATCATTTGTGATAATCATACTCAGAGCCATGTTAGTTAAGTCTTCTAGGTATACATAGAGATATTTCAGATAGATAGGTAATCTTCAAATACTTCAAAGACCTTCAGAATATGGCATTTAAAATATTTTTAAAATTTAGACTTTCTGGACAGTGAGACATGTCTGCTCCTGGCAACACCATTTTACTTCAGAGAGGAGGATGGGCTGTGAGACATGTCTGCTCCTGGCAACACCGTTTTACTTCAGAGAGGAGGATGGGCATTAAAGACACTTCATATGGAGTTTTCTTCACCTTGGCAAAAATAGCCATTTGGGCAAGAAACTGTTCTTGCCTGGACTGCTTGATCGACTGGACATGCAGGACCCATAGAAAGGTGACCACTAAACTTTGCTTGACAAAATGGTCCTTCAGGTTCCTGCTTCACAGAGGAAACTGCCAGACATTCTACAGGACACTGAGAGAAGTGATCGAGAGACTCTAGCCCTGTGGGCTGAAGACAAATGCCCCAACTTTACAAAGGAACATTAGGTGACTGTCCAGGCTGCCAGCTGTCTCTGTCTACTCTTGGAAGACTCCTGAATAATGCTTACATCCTTCTCCCGGTTCTCAGGCAATATTATATCCTTCTGAGGTCTTTGATGTGGTTGAAGACTAGATAGTTATAATTTCCTCAGTTATGATACAAGATAAGTTAGATATAAAACCTTAGACTCACAAATATAAGATAGATAGGATATCTTCTTTAATATTGTAACTGTAATTCTTGCTAGATAATTGTTTTGTTATATGTAATTTTACTATGTAAAAGTTAAAACCTTCCTTAAAAAAAAAAAAAGAAAAGGGGAAGTGCTGTGGATATCGCTCTGTACAAATAAAATGCTGTTTGGCCAGTGGCTAGGCAGGAAGTATAGGCGGGACAAGAGAGAAGAGAATTCTGGGAAGTAGAAGGCTGGGGAGAGACACCACCAGCTGCCGCCATGAAAAGCAACATGTAAAGGCACTGGTAAGCCACAAGCCATGTGGCAAAGTATAGACTAACAGAAATGGGTTAATTTAAGAGAGAAGAAGTAGATAACAAGCAGCCTGCCACGGCCATACAGTTTCTAAACAATGTAAGTTTCTGTGTGCTTACTTGGTTGGGTCTGAACGACTGTGGGACTGGCGGGTAAGAGAGATTTATCCTGACTGGGCCGGACAGAAAAACTCTAACTACAACCCGCCTCCATTGCTACAGCCTCAGAATCCCAACTCTGGCTGTGGTCTCAGCTAGTTGATAAGCTAGTACACTGTGCTGATGGAGTGTCCCCACTAAGTTCTCCATCAATATCATGACCTCTGAGGAGCTGGTGGGGACCAGGTCAGGAAAAATGAATGAATACACAAATAATCTTGAAATAAACCTACTCAAGGAAGTAAAATATTTTAACAATAATACTTAAAAACTGAAGAAATGGGGTTAGGGATTTAGCTCAGTGGTAGAGCGCTTTCCTAGCAATCACAAGGCCCTGGGTTTGATCCTCAACTCAAAAAAAAAAAAAAAACCCTCTGAAGAAAGAAATTGAGGAAGACAGTACAGGATGGAAAGGTTTCCCATGCTCAGGCACAAAAGTCAACATTGTGAAAACTACCATGGTAAAACCTATCTACAGTCTCATGTAATCCTAGTCAAAATTCCTCCACTTTTCCTCCCAGAAACAGAACAAAACCTAAAATCCATCTGGAAGCACAAAAGGGTACAGAGAGCCAAAGCGATCCTGAACCACAGACTACTGCTTGCATTGTTTAGGGAATCATGAGAAGAACAAAATCTGATCTCGTTAAATGATGACGATAATGACAGCAAGTGAGGACTCGAGTTCTATACCATCACCTACATGTAAACATCAAGGTTACCGGTATGGCGGCACACATCTGTAACCCCCGCTCTAGGAAGGTGGAGGCAGAAGGATCCCAGGGGCTTGCTGGACAGCGGGTCTAGTTGGATCAGTAAGCAGTGCTCAGTTCAAAGAGAGACCCCAACTTAAAAAAATAAGTGAAAACCAATAAAGATACCCAACACCAACTGCAGCCTCCACATGCACTCACACACACTTGCATGCACATACATGAACACATACATACACACAATTAAATTAAATAACAGTGTTAGAGGTGTCACTATACCTGATTTGAAGTTATACTACAGAGCAAAATAATAAAAGTAACATGAGGCAGGGCAGTGGTAGTGCACGCCTTTAATCCCAGCACTCGGGAGGCAAAGGCAGGCCAATCTCTGTGGGTTCGAGGCCAGCCTGGTCTACAGAGTGAGTTCCAGGACAGGCTCCAAAACTATACAGAGAAACCCTGTCTCGAAAAACAAAACAAAGAACAAACAAACAGTAATATGGTACTGATACAAAAGCAGACATGTAGATCAATGGAATAAAAGAGAGAATCCACTTATCAGCCCACACAGCTACATATGCCTGGTTTTTTACAAAGATCCCAAAAAATACTCACTGAAGAAAAGATGACTTCAACAACCAGTAACAGGGAAGCCAGAGTCCAATGTTTCACCCTACCCAAAAGTCAGCTCCAAGAAAACCTCAGACCTTAACTGTGGATAAGGTACAAACAAAAAACTACAAGGGACTTTCATTTCTAGACGTTACTATTTTCTGCAAAGCTCCTCTAAGAAAAAGAAACACATGCCAGAAGACAGAGGCAGGAGGATTACCAGGTTCAAGAGCAGCTTGGTTTACATAGCAAGTTCCAGGTGCCAAGCAGGACTACACAATGAGACTATCAGAGAAGGGAAGGGAACAGAGGAGGGGTGGGAAAGGAGATTGAAGGGAGGGGAGGGGAAGGGGGAGAAAGGCTGGAGGGGGGGAGGGGAGGGGAAGGGAGGAGAAAGGCTGGAGGGGAGGAGGGGAGGGGAAGGGAGAGAAAGGCTGGAGGGGAGGGGAAAGGAGAGAAAGGCTGGAGGGGGGGGGGGGAGGGAAGGGAGGAGAAAGGCTGGAGGGGAGGAGGGAAGAGGGGAGAGGAAGAGAAGAGAATCATCTGGGGAAAAGAGCAAGTCCAGAGGCAGATTCAAATGTTTAGAAAGATTATCTCCATATATGGTAAAGTCACAATTTTAAAATGATAAGAAAGAAGCAGGAGGTGGTAGTGCATGCCTCTGATCCCCAGTACTTGGGAGGCAGAGGTGAGTTTGAGACCAGCTTTGGTCTACAGAGTAAGTTCCAGAACAGCCAAGTGACAGAGAAACCTTGTCTCAAAAAAAAAGAGAAAAGAAAAGAAAAGCAAACAAAAAATAAAGATAAGAAAGGACAACTTATTCAATCAGTTTGACATAATGTTATTTGTAAAAACTTAAGGCCAGGCATAATGGTGAATACCTTTTCTTTTTACTTTTTTTTTAAAGTGGTTTATTTATTTTTATCTTATGCGCACTGGTGTTTTGCCGTCACTTATGTCTGTCTGTGTGAGGGTATCTGATCCCCTGGAATTGGAGTTACAGACAGTTGTGAGCTGCCATGTGGGTCCTAGGAATTGAACCTGGGTCCTCTGGAAGAGCACACAGCGTTCTTAATCACTGAGCTATCTCTTCAGCCTTGATGTTAAATACCTTTAATCCCAGCGGAGGCAGGGAGATCCCTGTGAGTTCCAGGTCTGGTCTATGTCGTGAGCACCTGGCTAGTTAGAAGGACACAGAGAGACCCTTCCTGTAAGAAAAACCCCACAATGACTGACACAGCTGCTCTTCTGAGAAGAGCAGTGTGAACAACCATAAGCTAGAGCCAGCAGGAAAGGTCTCACACTAGAGCTGTGGGAGGCCCCCAAACAGCCTGACCACACAGCTGCCATGACAGGCTCAGAGGCCCAGACACAGCTTCTGGCAGGCAACACCCAGACCCAGGAAAAGCCATAAGCTGACCCCACCAGTGGGGCATGCATCTAAGGGCAAATACCTGACATTCCAAACATTCCCTATACCCCTAGACAAATGTTAGGGTCCTGAGCCCTAGAAATCCCCTCACCCCTAACCTCTGGTATGATAAAAAAACAAAAACAAAAACAAAAACCCACCCCACCTGAAGGCTGCATCATACAGACAGAAACCAAGCCCCGAGCATGAAAATAAAGGCTCTTTGCTTTTACATACAGACTCTGTCTCCGTGGTGGTCTTTTAGGGGTTCCCTGGATCTGGGCATAATAGAGCAAGGCCTTGAACTTTTGGGCCTTCTGCCACAGCCTTCCAAGTAGCCAGGATGACAGACACACACCACCACACCCTAAGTAGTCTTTTGTTTCTGCTATACTCATGAAGGAGTAAATCATATTTGTAACAAAGACTATAAAGCTCCTAGCAGTACAGAGTTGGTAGATGAACATGGATGTATTGCCACGCGGAAGACATTAACTGGAACTGCCCATGTCTTAGGAGAAATGGCACCATGGGGCCTTTTCCTGCTTCTGCTGTCCCCAGAGGAAATCAAGGGATTAGAGCCCTGGAGAACAATTGAGTCACTCAGAAGTGCTTGCAGAAATGCCTGGGCCTGTATCACCAAGACAATGAGGACAAGGAAGAGGTGGAGCCAGTCACAGGTGAGATGGCTCATTGGGTAAAGTCACCTGCCACCAAATCTGACAACTTTGATTCAAACTCAATCTCCCAAACCCACATGGTGGAAGGAGAGAATGGATTTCTACAAGATGTCCTCTAGCTGATAAGATAATTCTGAGGTTTCTGTTAAACAAGAAAAAGGAGCAGACTTGGGGAGGGGACAGGGGGCCAAGACAAGGCTTGAACACATAGTTTGGGTCTTCTGAACATTCAAGTGAATATGCAGAGAGAATAGATGTATGTATCTGACATCTGGAAACAGAGCATCGTTAGATTATCAAGAAAGATCTGGCAGGCTAGGGAAATGGGTCTGTGGTTAAGAGCACTGGCTGCTCTTCCAGAGGACCTGGGTTCAATTCCCAGCACCCACATGGCAGCTCACAGCTGTCTGTAACTCCAGTTTCAGGGGATCTGACACCTTCACACTAGTGCAAATAAAATAAAAGTTAAATAAATTATATTATTATTATTATTATTATTATTATTATTATTATTATTATTATTATTTTAAAAAGAGCCAGGCAGTGGTGGTGCATGCCTTTAATCCCAATACTTGGGAGGCAGAGTAAGGCAGATCTCTGTGAGTTCAAGTCCAGCCTGGTCTACAGAGGGAGATTCACAGAGAAATCCTGTCTCAGAAAAAAAAGAAAGAAAGAGAGAGAGAGAGAGAGAGAGAGAGAGAGAGGAAGGAAGGAAGGAAGGAAGGGGAGAAAGAAAGAAAGATCTGGCCCCAGAAGAGGACTGCTGAGAACAGAAGACAGCCAACACAGGAGCCTGAGACAAGACAGGCACTGCTAACAGGACTACACAAACATTCAGCTATAGGAAGAAAAGGTCAAACCAGGACAGGCACCAAAAACTATACAGAGAAACCCTGTCTCAGGGAGGAAAAAAAAAAAAAAAAAGGAATAAAGAGTGGAGAGATGGCACAGCAGGTAAAGGCGTTTGCCACCAAACTTAAGTTTGATCCCCAGAACCTGAGAGGTAGAATGGAGGCAGGACAGGCTTCACAGAGAAACCCTGTCTCAAAAAACAAAAGAAGCCGGGAGATGGTGGCACACGCTTTTAATCCCAGCACCAGGGAGGCAGAGCCAGGCAGATCTCTGTGAGTTCGAGGCCAGCCTGGTCTACAGATCGAGATCCAGGACAGGCACTAAAACTACACAGAGAAACCCTGTCTTGGGGGGAAAAAAAGAAAGAGAGAGAGAGAGAGAGAGAAGAAGGAGAAGGAGGAGAAGGAAGAGAAGGAGAAGGAGAAGGAGAAGCAGCAGCAGCAGCAGCAGCAGCAGCCACCAGCATCCCTCAGGAACTTGGGAAATGGTTTTCTGTTTTCATCCTGCTCACAATCTGCTTGGCATGTCTACTCCTCACTTCATGTTTCTGTGTTCTCTCCTGCTTCCCTAGCCTTGTCCAGGCTGCTTTCTTTTCTCTCAGCTCTGAACTTTTCCTGATGCCTCTCAATACTTTCTCTCTCTTACCCTTAGTGGAGTGGTCATGTTGGTAGTTCTTAACTGCACCCCCCTGGAATACACATAGCAACATCCTATCTCAAAAAATTAAAAATCTAGGGGCTGGTGAGATGGCTTTGTACTTAAGAACACTAGTTGTTCTTGCAGAGAACTCAGATTCAGTTCCCAGTATCCCCATGGTAGCTCCCAATCAGCCATAACTCCAATTCCAGGAGACTGGCAAAACATTCATATACATAAAACAAATCTTTTTAAAAATCTAAGAAGCGGGTTGGGGATTTAGCTCAGTGGTAGAGCGCTTGCCCAGCAAGAGCAAGGCCCTGGGTTCAGTCCTCAGCTCAAAAAAAAAAAAAAAAAAAAAAAAAAAAAAAAAAAAAAAATCTAAGAAGCACCTTGTCCTGAGTACTGCCATTTTGACTTAAGACCCCATTTTACCTGTAGGATGAGACAAAGTTCATGTTCCCAAGCCCTAGGGAAGCGGGGGAACTTTCCAATAGGTAACTCACCTCCTTTAGTTCCCTAAAAACATTATAGCCGTTCCTAACAACAGTAAGAACAAATGAATCTGATTGGCTGGACAAAAAATCTTACATTCTGTGTCAGTTGACAATGATGGAACATAGGGAAAAGCCCCTAATCTTTGAGTCCTGATTGGTGGGAAAATGTAGCAGTAACTTGGTACAGATGTTTGTGGGGTTTGTGCTTAAATACTTGCTGAAATGAACGTTCAAGGACAGTCAGCTCCCGAGTCTGTACCGTGGTCCCTGATAAATCAGTTTCTACAATGCTGCCCTGTATTAAATCTTGCTTTGCGAAACCTCTGTGTCTGCTTGGGTTGGTAAGGAGTCTCCAACCCATAACGGTAAGATCACCAGATACTGAATAGGTCAATACAATACAATAACTACCTGAATTTCTATATACCGGTAATGCTCAAATACAAACAATTTTTTATGCCAAAACAGGAAACGTCACCATAGAAGATAATCAACATTGCTGAGAAAAATTAAATTAGACTAAGTGCAGCTGATGGTGGCTCAAGCCTTTGATCCCAGCACTCAGAAGGCAGAGGAAGAAGCATCTTTGTGAGTTCAAGGCCAGCCTGGTCTACGTAGTGAGCTCCAGCAGAGCCAGGACTATGTAGAGAGACACTGTCTCAAAAAAAAAAAAAAAAAGATACATAAGTTGAGATGAAGATAGGTTTCTCCTGTATCCCAGAAACTAATCAATATTTATATATATATATATATATATATATATATATATATATATATATTTCAGCTATTATTTGACTTAAAAGGGCTTATTGGGAAATGTTATCATTTATACTATTTTCTACAGAGAAAACGTTTTACTGTTTAAAATAACTTTTAAATTATAACCTGTTTTTATGTTCAACAAAAATTTTTAAAATGTCATGTTCATAAATTGTAAAGTTAATATTAATATAATCATTCTCCTAAATCAATCTATAGATTTAAAGCAATACCAAATTCCATCAAGTTTGAGGGTAGAAATGAGAGAAATGACAATATAATTATAAAGTTTACACTAAAATACAAAGGTAAGCTGGGCATGGTGGCCCACATCTTAACCAACACTTGGGAGGCAGAGGCAGACAGATCTCCATGACTTTGAGCCCAGCCTGGCATTTTTTTTCCTTTATGATTTATTTATTTGTATTTTATGCTCATTGGTGTTTTGCCTGCATGTATGTCTGTGGGTGTCAGAATCTCAGGAACTGGAGTTACAGACAGTTGTGAGCTGTCTTGTGGGTGCTCTAGAAGAGCAGCCAATGCTCTTGGTTTTTGTTGTTGTTTTTTTTTAAGATTTATTTATTTATTTATTTGTGATGCATGCCTTCTTCCTTCCTTCCTTCCTTCCTTCCTTCCTTCTTTCTTTCTTTCTATGCTGAATGCCGTTTATTGAAGGAGGGAGGAGGTCTTAAATACCGGCTTACAACACAATGGGAGAACCCCGAGGGCAGAAGTTCGCTTCTGATGTTTTACAATCTTGCATCTAAGCTGTTAATGCCCAATACAGCCTGGCAATCTCAAAGAAAAAAGGCAAAGAACTAATACCTAGAGAAACGCACATTTGTTTATTTATGTATTTATTTATTTGGTTGGTTGTTTGGTATTTGTTTGAACTCAAATCTGCCTGCCTCTATCTCCCAAGTGCTGGGATTAAAGGCATGTGCAACCATGTCTGACTGATATGCATATTTATTTATTTATTCATTTATTTATTCATTCATCCATTTCTTATTTACTTAGTTACTTATTTATTTATTTTGCCGGAGCTGAGTACCAAACCCAGGGCCTTGTGCTTGCTAGGCAAGCACTCTACCACTGAGCTAAATCTCCAACACTCCCCCCCCCCTTGTTTTTTGTTTTGTTTTTTGAGACAGGGTTTCTCTGTGTAGCTTTGTGCCTTTTCCCTGGAACTCACTTGGTAGCCCAGGCTGGCCTGGAACTCAGAGATCCGCCTGGCTCTGCCTCCCGAGTGCTGGGATTAAAGGCGTGCGCCACCACCGCGGGCTGGAAATGCACATTTTTAATGGTTCCAATAAGAGTATGTGGAATGGGCACAAGGCTAGCTAGACAGAGAGACATCTGTAATCCAAAAGGAGATATACACACATGGTATCTTTTCTCCCCCTTTGGATTTTTGAAACAGGGGTTTTCTCTGTGTAGCTTTGGAGCCTGTCCTGGAACTCACTCTGTAGCCCAGGCTGGTCTTGAACTCACAGAGATCCACCTGCCTCTGCCTCCCGAGTGCTGGGATTAAATCGTGCGCCACGGCTGCGGGGCGCCTGAGTTATACTCGCATCAACCTTGGAGTGGAACGGGCACAGTGTGAAGGACGGCGGGTTCTCCACACAACCCTAGCGGTTTCTCGGCTGGGCCAGCCACACGTCCATACACCTCCTCTCCGGGTTCTGGGCACTAGGCTCGGACTTTCCGGTCTAGTAACTTGAATGGACCACTTCCGGGCGCCGCTCTATGAACTTCCGATTCTGTCGGGCTAGCTCGCACCAGGCCCGGCGCCCTCCATTATGAAATATGAGCCAGAAGCCCAGAGACAGCACAATGCGAAAAGCACAAGCGCCTTCAGGTGGAGAAGCCCACACGGCGGCCGCAAGTGGCACGGCGCGGCGCGGCTTCCCGCACTCTCCGCAGACCGGCGCACGCGCCCTTGGCTCCTCGTTGCGCCAGCCTCCGGGCGCGCCCTCGCCTCGGCGCCAAACTGCGCTCCCGCGCTCGGGCCGGACCTGCACTGCGCGTGCGCGAGAGCACCGTCCTCCTTCCCCACCTCCCCCGCCCCCTCGCGTCCCCACGCTGCCCGCCAGGGGGCGAGCTGCGCCCTCCGCCGCGGGGCTCGCAACTCTGCGCGTGCGCAAAGGCAGCCGCGCGCCCGAGTCCGGGGACGCGTGTGGCCCCCGGGGAGGACGAGCCTAGTGACAGCCGGGTGCTCACCCGACCGGAGCCACGTGGCGCTGGAGGTCGCGGCGGAAGTAGGGATGGTATTAGCATGGTGATGACATGCCGGCCTCGCGGAACGGCCCACCAGGACGTGTCCTGTAAATCGCAGCCAACCGGTGGAAGTGGCTAGCTGGAGCGCTCGCTTAGCACCAGGGAGGCACAGGGTTCCGGCCCCAGCACTCAGATGAAAAGCAGGGAGAAAATTACTCAGCCTCCTCTCCCTTAGGTGACTTTTACAAAAACGGGATTTGAGGTGCGGATCGATTGAAAACGTCGGAGGGCGCATGCGTGTCCGAGCTCTCTCCTTTTCCCCGGTTGGACCGGGGAAAGCAGGATGAGTCATTCGGCCAGGATTGTCGCTTTCTCGGCGTCTGCTCAAAGTGCTAAGGATCGGATCCGGAAATGTCCCTTCAGATTGGCGCGTGCTAGGTCTCTGTACATTTAAAAAAAAAAAAATTAACCTTCAGAACAAAACAAAATTAAAGGGCGACTGTTTCCAGAAAACAATATTAACATTTTTTTTTACCTAGGCTAGGAGCACAGCTTAGTGGGGAGAGTACTTGCCAGGTATATGCAAGACCCAGAGACAGATACCAGAACAGCCCAAAAACTATTGATAAGTATTAGCTGGTTATTAAAATAGCAATACAAATTAGCAAATCACCCATGAAAATCTCAGAGCACCCATAAAGCCTCTATAAGAGGCTGAAGGATGAAATAAAAAAATTTTGTGCTAGAGAAAAGAGGTGCTGTATAGTATTAACAAGTTGATATTCACTGGTTTTGAAATTGTAATACGAGATCAGCCCTGGCTACATAGAGAGGCCATTTCAAAAATAAAAAAAAAATAATAATAATAATAATAATAATAATAATAAAGCCCAAAAATATTAAGAAACTGAATAATTGAAACTTAGGGAGTAACAGAAAACTTTTAAATATTCAATTATTTGGATTTGCACAATTCCAGCTCCCATCAGTGACAGGACTGCAGTGGACATGCAGGAAGTTCTGGTTGGTTAACAGTTTTAGTTAGACAGCCCCAATGTCAAAACATGACCCGGATCCCTGGTTACTGGAGTCCATTCACTGGAGTATCCACTGGTGCTAAAGTCTGCAAACATTTGTGCTAATCACAGATGAGCAAAGGCAGGCACACCACTTCTTTCCGAGTTGGTGGTCATGTAAATGTTTTATTGAATTCACACAGAGATGGAAACACGTGTTTATGAACGTCTTGCCTCTGGGATGAACTGCTGTGGTTACTGACAACCGCAGAACGTAAGGACCTTATCTGAACCTGTGCACTGAAACCATAGCATAGCTTCTGGCACCATAAACTTGTGTCCAAAGATTACTCTGCGTCCTCTGTATTTAAAATGCCAGCCATAAGCTTGGCTTAAAGCTTAAAGTTTACACCTTTAATCCCAGCACTCAAGAGATGGATCAGTTCGTAAAGTATTTGCTGTGTAAGCATGAAGTCCTGAGTTAGAATCCTCAGCACCCATAAACAAAGATGAACACTGTGAGATGCGCCTGTAATCTCATTGTGGATTAGCAGAGGGGGAGGGGGGGTACCTGGAGGCTTGCTGGACAGCTAACTGAGCCGAATTAACTCCAGGTTTCCTGCAAGACTGTATCAATAGTGAAGAGTGACCGATGTCCTACACACACATAGCAGGCCTGAGATGTTGCTTAAAAAGGTCTACTTGCAAGGGGAGCCTTAGCTGGCCTTTGAGAACATAGTATATGGGTGCCCTAACTGATATAAAATTCACCCTAAGGGCTAGACAGTGGTGGCAAACACCTCTAATCCCAGCACTCAGGAGGCAGAGCCAGGTGGATCTCTGTGAGTTCAAGGCCAGCCTGGTCTACAAAGTGAGTTCCAGGAAAGGCGCAAAGCTACACAGAGAAACCCTGTCTCAAAAAACAAACAACCCCAGAGAAACAATAACAAAAAAAACCTCACCCTAAATAATGAAAGTGCTCCAGTCTGCAAACATTAAGCCAACAATGTGCTTTATGCTGAGAAATTGGTGCTTGGCTTCCTTCTGTTGCTATGATAAAATATTCTGACAAGGGCCTAGAGAGATGGCTTAGTGGTTAAGAGCACTGACTGCTCTTCCAGAGGACTGAGGTCATGGCAGCTCACAACTGTCTGTAATTCCAGTTTCAGTGGACCAGACATGCATAAAATACCAATAATAATAATAATAATAATAATAATAATAAGTCTGACAAAAGCAAGTTGAAGACGAAGGGTTTTGTGGTTTTTGTTTTGTTTGTCTAGCTCACAGTTTCAGGTTACCCATAGTCCATTATATAGATCCAAATTGATTTGTACGAAGAAAGCCTGAGCTGAAGGGGTTCCATGTTCTTCAAAAGCAGCTGCCTGGGTTAACAGCTTAGATGCAAGATTGCAAAACATGGGAAGCAAACTTCTGCCCTCCGGGGTTCTCCCATTGTGCTATAAGCCTGTATTTAAGACCTCCTCCTCCCTCCTTCAATAAACGGTTTTCGGCATTCAAAATAAAAAGGAAAGAAAGAAATTGAAGACAGCAATGTTCTAAAACAGGAAGTGGTGATGGTGTCATGGGCTTATGAGTATGCTGTACTAAAGTCTATCAAATTGTGCAAACAGGAAAATTGTATACTATATGGATTATCTGTCAATACAGATCTTATGAAAAAATTAAAAATTGGTCTAAAAGCCAAAAAAAATAAAATAAAATAAAAAATAAAAAGCAGCTGCCTGGGAAAGTATTTCCTCAAGGTCTGCACACAAAAGTAGATGCCTGCAGCTGGCCATGGTATCACACACCTTTAATCCCGGCACTCAAGCCCGGCTTAGGCCCTAGTGTGGATGCTACTGCTATTTTACTAACTGCTCCTAATGTGCCGTCAAATTCCCTACTAAACATTTATGTTTATGCCATAGGCTGCTGCTTTCAGCACTGGTCAGAGAAAATTCCTTTTGCTGTGCGTGGGAGTGTGTTGCGGAATATTTATTTAACTAGGTGAAGATGTGTTACATTTGTTTATGCTGCATTTGTTTAACTATGTAAAGACGTGTCACATTTGTGTTAAATAAAATTAAGCTGGGCTCAGAGAGGTGGGTTAGCAACTAGTTGACAGGAAGTAGCGGGGAGGAGGGAGCGTGGGTTTTTCAGTTGGGGTGGTGGAGGAGGGGGGCTCCCTGGGACTTCAGCTAAGAGAGAAGTTAGCCAGTCACTACTCTAACTCTGAGCTGGAAGGTTTTCACACTAGCCTTTGAACCACAGAGGTTTAGTTAGACCTACCTTGAGCAGCCGCAACAGAGCCTTTGTCTGGAGGAACAGAATTCCCCTTGGGCTATGTCCTTAGCAGCCTGGCTGCTAGTAGTTCAAAGTGCAGTCACTGAGACGCAGGTAAACAGCAGTGGTGGCTGCAGACTCTAGCTGGTCAGTTTGCAGAGAGTAACTGACTGTTGAATGGTCGTCCCTAAGAAGGGTATCCAAATCAACACCTTCCAAGGCTCAGGGAACATCCTGGAAGACAAGCTGATGAGGAGTGATGGAGAACACTGTCTTCCAGGCACATCATGGCCATGGTCCTCCTAACCTCTCAGCAGCTGAGCTTACTTAAGACCTACAAAAGACTGAGCCATCCACATGTCCTCGTGGAGGGGGAAGGGATCATAAGGATTCACTTCCCTGAAGCTTACAATTGGCACTTGCTGGAGAGAGGGGCTTATGGAGGCTGGCACTTCTTATAGTAGTTAATGGTCGCTGGGGAGAGAGAGGAAGACATTTACTTGAGTGGAAGAACCACTTAGGCACCTGTACACAACCCCTCACTCCTGTTCAGTAACTCTCATTAAATTCCTTGGTTCACTCGGAAAAACAAACAAACATAAAGGCAAAACGGGACTGGGTGGGCAGAGAAAAAGGATCCATGGGAGCGGGAGGTAGGGGAGAACAATGGGGCTGTGTGATCAAAATAACATTATAGACCTTTGTGAAAATCTCACAAGGAACCCATTATTACATGTAATTAATACATACTAATAAAGGAAAACTTCTTTAAAAAATTAAGGTGGGGGGGGGGAGGCAAGATGGTTTAGCAGGAAAAGGAGTCTGCTTCTGAGGCTGAGACCTGAATCAGTCCCTGGGATCTGAAGAAGAGAGTCATTTATTTTATGTGTATGAGTTTATTGTCTACATGTATGTGTGTGCACAACATGCATACCGAGAGCATGTGGAAGTCCTTTGAATTGAAGTTATGGATGGTTATTAACTACAAGTGGGTGCTGGGAACTGAACTTTGGTCCTCTATGAGAGCAACAAGTACTTTTAACTGCCAAGCCATGTCTGGAGCCCCCACAAAAATTTTTTTTAAATACTTTTTTTTTTTCAAGACAGGGTTTGTCTGTGTATCCCTGGCTGTCCTGGAACTCACAGAGGTCCACCTGCCTCTGCCTCTCAAGTGATAGGAATAATGGTGTATGCCACCACCACCTGGCTCCCAAAAATTATTTAAATTAAAACAAAAATATTTTTTGAGATAGGATTTCTCTATGTGGCTTTGGCTGTCCTGGAATTTGCTCTGTAGACCAGGCTGGCCTTGAATTCACAGAGATCTACTTGCGTCTGCCTCCCAAGTGCTGGGTTTAGAGGCTTGAACCACTTTGCATGGCCTTGAATTAAATTTTTTATTTGGTTTTGGTTTTTGGTTTTGTTTTTCGAGACAGGGTTTCTCTGTGTAGCTTTGGAGTCTGTCCTGGAACTCTGTAGACAAGGCTGGCCTCTAACTCACAAAGATCCACCTGCCTCTGCCTCCCAAGTAGTGGGATTAAAGGCATGCACCACTACCGCCCAGCCCAAATTAAAATATTTTTAAAGGGTATAAGGGTTAAGCTGTTATATTTTAATTTTCATATTGAATGCTTTAAAAATCTTAAAATGGGCTGAGCGGTGGTGGCACACACCTTTGATCCCAGCACTCAGGAGGCAGAGTCAGACAGATCTCTGTGAGTTCGAGGCCAGCCTGAGCTATAGAGTGAGTTCCAGGACAGGCACCAAAACTACACACAGAAACCCTGTCTCAAAAACAAAAAACAAAAATCTTAAACTTGAAGCCAGGCAGTGGTGTTGCTCCCCTTTAATCTAAGCATTCAGGAAGCAGAAGCAGGCAGGTGTCTGTGAGTTTGATCAAGTTCCAGGACAGGCTCCAAAGCCACACAGAGAAACTCTGTCTCAAAGAAAAAAACAAAACAAAACAACAACAACAAAAAAAACCCTTTAACTTGGACTAAGAATGCAGCTCAATGATAGCGTACTTGCACTGCATGGGAAAGACCCCGTGTTCTATCCCCAATTACAATAAACATACACATACATGTATCATACTGTGATGGTTTGAATGAGAGGGGACCCCATAGGTGTGGCCTTGCTGGAGGAGGTGTGTCCCTGGGGGTGGACTTTGAGGTTTCAAAAGGCCACACCATTCCAATTAGCTCGCTCACTTGCTCTCTCTCTCTCTCTCTCTCTCTGTCTCTCTCTCTCTCTCTCTCTCTCTCTCTCTCTCTCTGTCTCTCTGCCTTTTAATTTCAGATAAGGATGTAAATTCTCAGCTACTACCCATTTCCATACCTGCCTGACTGCTGCATGCTCCTCACTATGATAGTCATGAACTCGAACTCTCTGGAACTATAAGCCCCAAATAAACTTTCTTCTTTTAGTTGCCTTCACATTTTCTTCATAGCAATAGAAAAATAACAATACACATACATACACACAGTACTAAGGAATTCTAAGTGAAAAAGGTAAAAAGCATCTGTGGTAGCTTCAGTGTAATTCGCCCCCATAATCTCTCTGGGAGCGGCACTGTTAAGAGGCATGGCCTTGTTGGAGTGGGTGTGGATTAAAGGTGGGAGCCACCACACCACTTGGATTTGTCTTTTCTTTCTCTCTCTCTCTCTCTCTCTCTCTCTCTCTCTCTCCCTCTCTCGAGCTGAGGACCAAACCTTGCTAGGCAAGTCCCCAACCCCAGGATTTGTCATTTCTTCAGGTCATTTCATAGACTTTCTCACACAGAATTTACATAAAGAGGAAATGAATGCTTGATGTTTTCAGTTTTCCACTTTTGCAAAACCTGGGTTGAGAATCAGCAACCTGATTAATCTTACCATCTGAAATAATTTTTACAAATGGGCAAAATATAAAGAAAATTTGTTTCAAAGACCCTAGATACCAGGCAGCAAAGAGTATCCTTTGGAGGCAGGAAACAAAGAAGTGCCCAGCAAGTGTCCGGACTCACTGCCTGGAGAAGTGTTCCTTATGCCCCTGGAAGCTGCAGCCTGGATGACTCCCTGAAGAGAAGACACAAATTTCAGACTTTAGAGTTCACACAGATAGGAGAAAATTACTGAGAGGATTCCGGAGATCAGCAACCCGCAAGCATTCCACACTTTGTTTTGATAGTGGGTGTGGTGGTGTATGCCTGCCTTCTCAGTACGTAGGAGCAGGAAGTTCAGGAGTTCAGGGTCATCATCAGCTACAAAGTGAGCTCAAGGCCAACCCCTGACACCAGAGAGTATGCTTTTTTAATTTTTTGGTTTTTCTGGACAGGGTTTCTCTGTGAAATAGTCCTGGCTGTCCTGGAACTCACTAGGTAGACCAGGCTGACCTTGAATTTAGAGATCCTCCTGCCTTTGCCTACAGAATACTAGGATCAAAGGTGTGCATCACCACCACCTGGCTAAGAGTATTATTTTCTTAAAAATGAATAGTACAGTATTAAAACACTGTGTGTAGGGGGGGGGGGATGGTGGTGCTCACCTTTAATCCCAGAACTGGGGAAGCAGAGGCAGCAGGTAGATCTTTGAGTTCAAGGCTAGCCTCATCTACAGAGTGAGCTCCAGGACAGTCAGGGATACACGGAGGAACTCCTCCTCAAAAATCCAAAACAAAGAACAAAACAAGGAAAAAAAAAATCCAAAAAGCCATGTATTTCACTATTGAGCCACACAACCCCAACTAGGTCACAGGGAAGAATTTACTGGTCGGCACATGAATGTATGAAAATGAATGACATTGGAAAAAGAACTGTCTTAACAGGCTAGTGCCCAAACAGGGCCCATGAGAAGCCCACCATAAACCATGGCCACTGGAGGAATAATTAGCCCATGACAAAGCAATGTCACAGAACTGACAAACCATAACAGTGATGAAGACTGAAAGATCATGCTGCTTTCAAGGAACTTAATTATACCCCAAAAGAAAGCCGAAGATTTACAGGAATAAAAAAACCCCCGCCCAGGGTTGGGGATTTAGCTCAGTGGTAGAGCGCTTGCCTAGCAAGCACAAGGCCCTGGGTTCGGTCCTCAGCTCCAAAAAAACCAAAAACAAAACAAAAAACGAAACCAAAAACAAAACCCGCCGGGTGGTGGTGGCACACGCCTTTGATCTCAGCACTCGGGAGGCAGAGGGAGGCGGATCTCTGGGAGTTCGAGGCCAGCCTGGGCTACAAAGTTCCAGGACAGGCTCCAAAGCTACACAGAGAAACCCTGTCTCAAAAAACAAAAACAAAACAAAACAAAACAAAACAAAACCAACACACAGGCGGGCAGTGGTGGCGCACACCTTTTAATTCCAGCACTCGAGGCCAGACTGGTCTAGGAGTTCCAGGGTGGCCAGGACTCTTAACCAAAGAAACTCTGTCTCAAAAACAAACAAACAAACAAACGAATGAATGAACAAACAAACAAAAATCCAGCATCCAATAAAAGTTTACAAACCAAGTGTGGCAAGGCTCCCCTGTCGTCCCAGCCAGAAGCAGGGGATGATGAGTTCTGGGGCAGCCTGGGCAGTAAGCAAAACATGATCTCAAACAAAACAAAAATTACTAGGGGCTGGAGCGGTGCCTTGGTGGATAAGACCACAGTTCAGATCCTAGCACTCATGTAACAAGCTTGGTGTTCTGAACATGTGTGTAAACCCAGCTCCCAGTGGAGCAAAGACAGGAGGTTACTGGCTTAAAAACAACAACAAAAACCAAGTCAATGTTGGACAGGATGCGGAACAAAGGGAACAGTTCTCCACTGGTGGGAATGCAAACTTGTACAACCACTGTGGAAATCAGTATGGCAGTCTCTCAGAAAATAGGGAATCAAACTACCTCAAGACCCAGCCATCCCACTCTTGGGCATATACCCAAGGAATGCTCAGTCATACCACAAAGATACATGCTCAACAATGTTCATAGCAGCACTATTCGTAATAGCCAGGACCTGGAAACAACCTAGATGCCTGTCAACTGAAGAATGAATTAAGAAAATGCGGTACATATACACAATGGAATACTACTCAGCAGAGAAAAACAATGGCAGCATGAAATTGCAGGCAAGTGGATGGAACTAGAAAATATCATCCTGAGTGAGGTAACCCAAACCCAGAAGAACAAACATGGTATGTACTCACTGATAAGTGGATTCTAGATGTAAAGCAAAGAACAATGAAACTGCAACCCACAGAACCAGTGAGGCTACATAGCAGGGGGGACCCTAGGATGACTGTGGCTTATAATAAGTTTAGGTTTTACTTAATTACTGGGCAAGCTTCAATGAAACATTTGACTATTAGGATAAGAATTTATACTGTATCAAGCTGATAATAGAAAAACAAACAAACAAATAAATAAAAACAAAGTGAGCCCCAGGTTCTGGGAAAGCCCCTGATGCAAAGAACCAGCAAGAAGAGCAGTAGAGGACACCCTCTTCTAGTCTCCACAGAGCAGAGACCAGGTGACACCTTCACAGACACTCATGTAGACAGACAGACACACACAGATACAAAGAGGGCTGTAGAAAGAAGGCTCAGCAGTTAAAAGCATTTGCTGGCCGGGTGGTGGTGGCGGCGGCGCACGCCTGTAATCCCAACACTTGGGAGGAAGAGGCAGGTGGATCTCTGTGAGTTCCAGGCCAGCCTGGGCTACAAAGCAAGTTCCAGGACAGCCCCCAAAGCTACAAAGAAACCCTGTCTCAAAAAACAAAACAAAACAACAACAACAAAAAAGCATTTGCTGTTCTTGCAGAAGACCTGAGTTTGGTTCCCAAGACCCACATGACAGCTCACAACCATGTGTAACTCCAGATCCTGGGGAGATGATGCCCTCTGACAACCTCTGTATGGCACTAAGTACATGCATGGTATATAAACATATGTGCAGATAAAACACTCACACACATAAAATAAAACAATAAAGGAGGGAGAGGGCGAGAGAATACATGTGCATGTACATTGTGCTGCACAATCAGGAGGAATATGAAATGGTGTCTACTTCATCCATTGGGTTTTGTTGTTGTTGCTTTTAGTTTTTTGAGACAGGATTTCTTTGTGTAGCCTTGGCTGTCCTAGAATTAGCTCTGTCCAAGACCAGGCTGACCTTGAACAATCTGCCTGCCTCTGCCCCACCCCCTACCCTAAGTGCTGAGATTAACGGTGTACCCCACCACCACCAGGCTACTCCATCTAGTCTTAACTGGAAGTTTTGCCTTCTTTATTTTGGTTGAGAGTGGAGGCAAGCTCTCATTATGTAGCTGAGACCGATCTCAAATTTGTTTTTTTTGTTTTTTTTCTTCAGAGCTGAGGACCGACCGAACCCAGGGCCTTTCGACTGAGCTAAATCCCCAACCCTGATCTCAAATTTGAAATCCTCCTGCCTTAGCCTTTTAAATGCAAGGATTACACGTGTGTTGTTCTGCCCCATCTGAGCAGAAATGGTAGGTAGAAAGGGCTTAGGAGCCGGGTGGTGGTGACACAGGCCTTTAATCCCGGCACTCAGGAGGCAGAGCCAGGCAGATCTCTGTGAGTTTGAGGCCAGCCTAGTCTACAGATCGAGATCCAGGACAGGCATCAAAACTACACAGAGAAACCCTGTCTGGAAAAAGAAAGAGAGAAACAGAGAGAGAGAGAGAAAAAGAAAGAAAAGAAGGAAGGAAAGAAGAAAGAAAGAAAGAAAGAAAGAAAGAAAGAAAGAAAGAAAGAAGGAAGGAAGGAAGGAAGGAAGAAAGAAAGAAAGAAAGAAAGAAAGAAAGGGCATAGGAGGTTCTGTAAATGCTAGCCTGCAGCAACTTCTGCTTTCTTCAGTGTTTGGCAGCGGCAGGCAGGAACAGCAGGCAGGAACAGCAGACAGGAACAGCAGGCAGGTAGAAGCAGTCTTCTAGAGTTACCACCTCTGTGAGGGCCATCGTTACTGGGACCCTTGGCCCTTGGCCCTGAAGAAACATAAGCTCTCTGGAACTCTTGTCGGGCCCAGGACGGTTCTCACTTGGCCACTTATTCTTTTATCGTCTCTCAGTTTTCTCCTCATCTGTTTCCCTTTTTCTTCCTGCCCTGGCCTCTTTTGAATTGTTTAGCTACTTGAGTTGACTAACAACTTGTGCCTGACTCTTCCCATAACTCAGTGGTAACAACTCAGGGTACCTATCTCTGCCAGGACTCCATTCCAGAGCAAGGATGTGAGCCTTTGGGCCCCAAACCACTCAGGACCTAGTGGGCTGGGGGTGGGGGCGCAGGATCACCTACCTACCATGGACACTGCTATGGGAGGGTCCCAGGCCTCCTCAGCTTCTTCAACAATTAATGACAGTTGCCTACTCAGTGACCTTGGATGCCAGGACCTGAGCTTGCGGAACTGGGTACTGATGACAAGCTGGGCTGCTTGAGAGCCTAGCCACAGACATCAGAAGCGTGGGAGGGAGGGACGTCAGGACTGCCCATGCTCCACTCTGGGAACTGACGCACAGAAGCTTACCAAACTGAGCTTCGTAGTTGCCCCAGACACGGGTGGGAAACCGGGCATGAATTGCTGGGTCTGCCTCGGAGGCTGCCAGGGCCTCCTCAGCTGTGAAGCAGGACACTGGCTCTCTTTAGCTATCAAACTGCCTCCCCCACTCTTATGCTGTCAAGCCACCACAGCGCCTCCACTGTCCTCGCTTTTTGCTGCCTCTCTCTAAATGTTATCAGTGCAGCCCACACGGGCATAGAAAGACCTCTGAGGAGCAGCCGTTATCAGGCCTGCAACATCAGGGAGACACAGAAGAATTTCTCCCAGCCAACTCATTTCATGCCACACTGCATGCACACAACAGAAAAGATCGGGAAGCCAAGGAAATTAATAAGCCCCAAATACTGTATACAAATTTCGCAGGCCAGGCATGCCTGTAATCCTGCCATTCAGGGTAGGGAGGCAGGAGGCTAAGTACATTCAAAGCTTTTAGGACTACACAGTCTTCCAGGGAAGTCAGGGCTGCACTGAGAATCCTGCCTCAAAAATCAAGTATTCGGTAAAGCATATCCAGAGGATTTTTTTTTTTTTTTCTTTCTTGAGACAGGGTTTTTTCTGCGTAGCTATGGAATCTGTCCTGGAACTCACTCTGTAGACCCCAGGCTGGCCTTGAACTCACATCCGGAGTGCTGGAATTAAAGGCGTGCACCAGGACCGTCCGGCTTTTTAAAAATTTTTAATTATGCATAAGTACATGCAGAGGTTCTGGCCTAGAGCTAGAGTTACAGAAATCCAACATGTTGCTGGGAATTGAACTCAGATCCTCTGAAGGAACACTGCAAACTTTTCACTACTATTGTGAGTCATCTCACCAGGCTCCTAAAGGATATTAAAAAAGAGAAACGGGCCAGGCGGTGTTGGCCAACACCTTTGATCCCAGCAGTTGGGAGGCAGAGGCAGATGGATCTCTGAGTTTGAGGCCAGACTGATCTACAGAGCTAATTATTTCCAGAAAGCCAGGGCTACACAGAGAAACCCTTTCTGGGGAAAGAAAGAGAGAGAGGGGGGGGGGGAGGAGAACTTAAAAGATGATGCAAAGTGCAGAAAACAAGATGCTTATATCAGAGTAAAGTGAGTAATTCATTTGGGGATTTTTCCTATTTCTTGTTTTTTTTTGTTGTTGTTGTTGTTGTTGGTTTTTTTGTTTTTTTGTTTTTTTTTTTTTTTTTTTTTGAGACAGGGTTTCTCCATGAGTCCCTGGCTGTCGTGAACTTCACTATGTATATCAGGCTGGCCTCCAACTCAGATGTATAAGGCCTCTGCCACCCCACCAGCACCACCATCCTGTGCTGGAACTAAAGGCATGGGCCACTACGCCCGGCCAAGACCAGATGACAAGTTTTAAAAGGCCTTGTTCAAATTTCTTTTTTTTTCTTGTTTTGTTTTTTCAAGACAGGGTTTCCCTGTGTAGCTTTGCGCCTTTTCCTGAAGCTCACTTGGTAGCCCAAGCTGGCCTCGAACTCACAGAGATCCGCCTGGCTCTACCTCCAGAGTACTGGGATTAAAGGCGTGCGCCACCACCGCCCGGTCTTGTTCAAATTTCTAAGTACTGTGAATGTGTTGTCTAAAATAAAACGGAACTGAACACCGCAAAACAACAACAACAAAAACTTATGGACGGGGGATGACTCACAAGAATGCTCATTATGCAAGCAAGAGGACCTGAGTTCCAATCCTAGGCACCCATTTAAAAGCCATGCATGCTTGTAACCTCAGCTTTGGGGGCAGTGACAAGCAGATCCTGGGAGCGCTTGCTGGCCGGCCAGCCAAGCCGTTACAAAACAGCAAGCTTCAAGTTCAGTGAGACTGGGTCTCAAGGGAGTAAAGCAGGGCTAGAGCACCCGACATTCTCTTGGGGCCGCCCTCTTTTGCAGCCGTGCAAACACACTCCACGCAAGCAAAGAACCTCAAAAGAGCCTGTTCCCGCTGCTGCCCAACGCCCTGAAGGTATCCGGCGGGATGAGTGCAGCCCCCTCGCCCTGCAAGTCCTCACTGGCCACAGTCTCTCTGCTAGGCGGGGCTTGCTCGGGATAGGTCCCTCCAGGCTTCTCTCCGCTCCTTTCTCCAGCGCAAAGCCACCGCTGTCTCGCTGGGGCCAATTACCTCTCCCTCTGCTAGGACTCGGCGGGATCACAAATCCCACGCCTGCCGCCCTACTTCCCGTGGGTACAGTTCGCAGCCCACCTATCGGCGGCCCTCACCCCGGGCTCCACGTCTCCTCCGTGCTCCCACTCACACCCGGAACCTCGCCCTCTCTCAGAGAACCTAGAGGAGGAACTTGGCAGTAGAGGCTGCGGCTGTTGAGGCTTGTTTACCGTCACAGTGGAAACCCCCAGGAGCCTGCTCCCGCTAGGACTTGGTCCTCAATTCCCTGTGTGTGTGCGCGCGGAGGCTCGGGAAGCCCCTGGTGATCCCCGGGCCCTACCCCCAGCTCAGCCCATGCCCCAAAGCATCCAGAAACAGGAGCATGGATCGTCTGGGTTTTGCTGGACCAAAGGCTACCATTGTGCCCCATCAAAGTAGTAGGATAGGAACACAGCAAGAGGCTGAGGCAGGAGCGTCAGAAATTATAGGCTAGCATGGGCTCTTCTAGCCAGTGAGGCTTTGTCTATTAAGTAAATAAAAGTAAATAAAATAAGGGGAGACTCGATGATGGAGTATGTGCTAGCATTCTCCCCCCCCCCCTTTTTTTTTTTTGGTTTTTCAAGATAGGATTTCCCTGTAGCCTTGGCTGCCCTGGAACTCTCCTTATAGATCAGACTGGCCATCTTCCTCTGCCTCCCGAGTGCTGGGATTAAAGACTGTGTGTCACCACCACCCAGCTAAAAATATTTTTAAAGGAAAGACTATATAGAAAAAAATATTCCGGGCTGGAGAGATGGCTCAGAGGTTAAGAGCACTGGCTGCTCTTCCAGAGGTCCTGAGTTCAATTCCCAGCACTCACATGGTGGCTCACAACCATCTGTAATGAGATCTGGCACCCTCTTCTGTGTACATAATAAATAAATAAATAAATAAATAAATAAATATTTTTTTAAAAAAAAAAGATTAAAAATATTCCTGTAGCCATTAGGGAAATGTAAACCAAATTGAGCAAGTCAGAATGTCTGGTACTGTGCTGTCTACTAGATTTATGTCATTGTGACACAAGCTGGAGTCATCTGAAAAAAGGGAGCCTCAGCTGAGAAAATGCCTCCATAAGACCCGGCTGCAGGGCATTTTCTCAGTTAGTGATTGATGGGGAGAGTCCACCCCATTGTGTCTGGTGCCACCGCTGGACTGGTGGGTCTGGGTTCTATAAGAAAGTAGAGTGAGCAAGCCATGAAGAGCAAGCCAGAAAACAAGATTCCTCCATGGCCTCCGCATCAGCTTCTGCTCCAGGTTCCTGCCCTGCTTGAATTCCTGACCTCCTTCAATGATGAACGGACAGCGATGTGGAAGCGTAAGCCAAATAAACCCTTTCCTCCCCAAGCTGCTTTGGTCATGGTGTTTCATCGCAGCAATAGTAACCCTAAGAAGGGGTTGGGGATTTAGCTCAGTGGTAGAGCGCTTGCCTAGCAAGCCCAAGGCCCTGGGTTCGGTCCTCAGCTCTTGAAAAAAAAAATAGTAACCCTAAGAAAGTTATCAAGAAAAACATCAAATGCTAGCGGTGGGAATATAAGTTAGATCACCTACTATGGAAATCAATATGGAGGTCCCTGAAACACTAACTTTGAAACTGCTCTATGCCCAGGCTACATAATTCCTGAGAATAATTGCTGAAACCCATATGGCTAGGGGTGTCGAGGGAATGAAGAAAGGAAGGCATGCAGGCATAGGTATAGAAAAACTGGCGGGGAGGAGGTGGCGCACACCTTTAATCCCAGCACTCGGGAGGCAGAGCCAGGCAGTTCTGTGAGTTCAAGGCCAGCCTGGTCTAAAGAGCGAGATCCAGGACAGGCACCAATGCTACACAGAGAAACCCTGTCTCGAAAAAAATCAAACAAACAAACAAAAAGAAAGAAAGAGAAAAAAAGAAAAGAAAAGCTGGAGTCATGTGAGAGTGTGAATCTGATGGAGTGGCGCCTGCTGCCTCTGGAACCGGAACCTCAGCCTGTTATTACCTTCAGCTCAGAGGGAGGAGTTAGCTAGTCTCAGCACCAGGTCTCTATAGGCCCGAAATCTCAGGCTGCGAACATCCTGGAGGAGGGAGCTGCAGTTGCTAGTTGTACATGCTGGTCAATCCATGGAACTTGGATCCAGGAAGAAGGCCTTGCCATTCCTCTGAGCCTCACCCAAAGAAGGCTGTTCCACTTTCCCGTGGGTCCCATGCTGTGGTCCTTGTCGTGGCTGTGCCCACGTCTAAGGTACAGTCACTCAGGACGTCGTCAGTCACTGAGGTCTCCTATGCTCCCTATGTAGAACACACCTGAAGGAATCAAAGTCAACGCAACTACACAGAGTTTGCACATGCATGTTTATTGTAGCTTAGTTCCCAGTAGCCAAATTACAGAATCATTTTAGGTGCCCAATAGTAGAGGAATCATAAGGAAAAAGTGATATTTACACCGACTGGAGCTGCAGGACAGCCAGGGCTGCACAGAGAAACCCTGTCTCCAAAAGCAATCACGCAAACAAAACAATTCACTGTGCAGTTTCTACTCATGTGTTCATTCCTTTCTTTCTATGGTTCTCTGTTTGGGGGGTTTTGTTTTGGTTTGTTTTTGAGAGGGTTTCACTGTATAGCCCTGATTGTCCTGGAACTCACTCTGTAGACCATGCTGGCCTCAAACTCAAGAGGTCCACCACCTGTCTCTGCCTTCCAAGTGCTGGGATTAAAGGTGTGTGCCGACACACCCAGCAGATCTAAATTTTCCATAGATAATGTATTTCTACTATTTCTATCGCTACGATAAAACACCAAAAGCAGTTTGGAGAGGAGAGGGTTTATTTGGCTCACACATCCCAGTTACAGTTGATCACTGAAGGAAGTCAGGCAGGAGCGGAAGCCAAAGAAAGTCATTGTGGAATGCTGCTTTCTAGCTGGCTCCCCTTGGCTTGCTCAACTTGCTTTTTTTTAATGCAACTGCCAGCTCAGAAGTGGCCACTCCCCTAATGTGGGCTGGGCCCTCCCACATCAATCATTAATCAAGAATATGCCCACAGGCCAGTCTGGTAGGACATTTTCCCAGTTGAGGTTCCCTCTTCCCACATGACTGGCTGTGTCAAGTTGGCAAAAAGCTGACTGGCACAGATAACTTCAACTTCCAAATGCTTTTAGATTCTTACTAACATTAAATAGAGCAGTGGTCCTCAACCTTCCTAACGCTGCGACCCTTTAACGGCTTCTCGGGTTGTGGTGACCTCCAATCATAACATTATTTTCATAGTTTTACTACTGTTATGAATTGTAATGTAAATATTTTAGGAGACTGAGGTTTGCCAAAGGGGTTTCAACCCACAGGTTGAGAACCACTGGAACCAAGGGACACAAGATGCTTTATGTAAATATGCCTATTCACGCATTCCCTGTCTTCTTGCCTGAAACCTTTTGACACTATGGGAAGTGTGCTTCCCTCCACCCCCCAGACTGGGAAAGGGACTAGGTAACTACCTCAAAGGACCTTGGCCTTGTTTCCAGGGAGGGAAAGGACAGAGGCACTTTTGTGATTAAAATCTACAAGAAAGCTTCGTTTAATTTGCAATAACATCTCGAACATTAGGCAGTTCGTTCCCATGTGTCAGAATAAACATATTCTGGGAGCAAGTAACATATCTGAGATGACATTTATTGTTGTTCAATATTCAAGGTGGTGCGGCTGCTGTGTTGGAGATGGGGGAGGCCTGCAAAGCTAGGGCTCTCTGCTCTGAGCTGTGCCTGTAGCAACCGGGTGCTTGTTTTTTGTGTATCTGTGATTTAAACTTTACTTCCTGTTTTCTTTTTTCCCTCGGGATGGCCTCTCGGTGTCTGCCAGGCTGTCCTCACACTGGCAGGCCTACTGTCGCAGACTCCTAACAGCTGGAGTGGTTTTCAATTTCTGTTCCCTCATTGGTTTTTTTGTTTGTTTGGTTTGGTTTGGTTTTGGTTTTTTGAGGCAGGTTTTATCTGTGTAACAGCCCTGGCTGTCCTGGAACTTGCTTTGTAGACCAGGCTGGCCTCGAACTCACAGAGATCTGCCTGCTTCTGCCTCCCAAGTGCTAGGATTAAAGGCATGTGCCGCTGCCGCCATCATCCGGCCCCCTCATTGTTTTCTAAGAGTGCTCTTTCTATATGGAAGCAGAGACACACTGATGAGTCACACACACAAGGATAACAAAAGTCCATAGCTTGGGGCCTTTGGTAACCTTTCCCCAGTTCTTCGAGGAGATGAAGAACTTCTCTGAAGAATCCCTTGCTCTGCTGACTCTGCTGGTAGCCAGGAGCACTGACTGTTTGCTGAGGGCCACTAGAGACCTCTAAGTCAGGAGAGGCAGTTTATTCCTGCAGGGTATACAAAGGATCTGAAATGAGTTTGCTGCAATGAGGCACCTGAGTTTAGAGCTTAGAGAAAATGTGAAGGAGAAAGAGCTGTAATAACATGTCACTCTTCTGTGGATGGTATGTAAAGAGAATAGCAAATTTTTTTAATTAAAAAAAAAAATGAAGGGAAAAACAAACAAAAACATGTCATTCTTCCAGGGATTCCAAACAGAAAGAGAAGATTTATTTATTTAATTTTGTGCATATGAGTGTTTTGCCTGTATGTTTATGCACCACGTGTACACGTCTGGTGACCGCAGAGGTTCTCCAATCCTCTGGAACTAGAATTTGCAGATGGTGGTGAGCCACTCCATGGGTTGGGGAACTGAACTCAGGTCCTCTGCAACACAGCAAGTTCTCTTACTCCCTAGCCCGTCCCTCTACTCTTAGCTCTAGCTGCCTGCCCCTCCAGAACACAGACACACAACTTAGTCACAAGACACACCACTCTAGAAAAACACACACTTGAAATACTCTTTTAAAAAGATAGCAGAAGTCGCTGGGTGGTGGTGGCACACGCCTTTAACCCCAGCACACGGGAGGTAGAGCCAGGCGGATCTCTGTGAGTTCAAGGCCAGCCTGGTCTACAGAGTGAGTTCCAGGACAGCCAGGGCTGCTTAACAGAGAAACCCTGTCTTGAAAGAAACAAACCAAAACAAAAGTTAGCAGAGTTGGAGTCAAGCCCAGCACATGGGAGGCAAAAGCAGGTTGCCCTCTGAGTTCGAGGCCAGCCTGGTCTACAGATCGAGTTCCAAGATTATCAGGGCTATACAGAGAAATTCTATCTCAAAAAGGAAAAAAAAAAAAAAAAGTAAGCAGAGTGTATTGATGACAATTCTGTCACCCCAGCATTTGAGAGATAGAGAAGCAGGAGGCTCAAGATGTCATGGTGACCCTCATCTACATAGCTAGTGGGAGGTCAGCCTGGGCTACATGAAACCTGTTTCAAACAAAGACAAACATACAACACCTCACCCACTCAGAAGGTTTCAGGAAAGGCACAGAATCAACACGTTGGATGGCCACATTTTCCTTTCACAGCATGGCTGGAAGAACTCTGGGAAGATGGTGGCGCTGCCCACCTTAAGTTCCTGAGCTTCTGCTGAGGAAGTGGAAGCAGGGGATCATGAGTTTGAGGCCATCTTCAGCTATGTCCGATAGAGCCTGTAGAAGAAAGAAGGGAAGTGGAGAGAGGATGAGGATGAGGCGCCCCAGCTCCGCAGTGAGCCCCAGCTGCTGAATCCTGTAGTATGTCCACTTCTTAACCCCGGCACTGAGCTTTTGTTTATCTGTTAGGGTTCAAAGGGAAACACCCACAGGAAATGTATGTCATGGGTTGTTATAGTGATTCGTCCTGACACAGCAGAGGCAAGAGAGAGACATGAGCACACAGACGCTGTTTTCGGATTTTGGTAGTGGGGTGTAGAAGACGGTCCTCCTACACCAAGTGACTCACTCCTCCGTCCTGTGTTTCCAGGGACAGGGAGTGGGAAGGGGGGCACCAGGAGCCAAAACCACAGTTACAGGGTGGCAACCACTTGAGGCCATGGACAGTGAGGAACAATGTGCCCATCCTCCAAATCTGGCCCAGTCTCTGCAGCAGGTGATGCTGGGTGTTGTGGTTCAGGAAGTGTTATTTAGAAAGCAGCCCCGTGACTTTGAAACTTCCAGGGTGCTTCCATCTAGAGATGGCCTGTGGGCAGCTGGCAAGTGGGAAGGCTTAGTGATTCCTGACTGCAGGCATTGTGCTTCTGAGGAATGATTTTTGGCCACAGGAGGCAACAGTCATATCCTATTTTTTTTCCGTGTGTGTGTGTGTGTGTGTGTGTGTGTGTGTGTGTGTGTGGTGTGTGTGTGCAGGTGTACATGCATGTGTCTCTGTGTGCCCATATATTTGTGTGTAGATGTCAGCTAAGCTCCTCAGGTACTCAACAGCTTGTTTCCTGAGATGGTCTCTCACTGAGTTTGGAGCTCATGAATTCAGCTGGACTGGTTGGCCAGCAAGCCCCAGGTGTCCTCCTGTCTCTAAAGCCCCTGATCTGGGATCTAAGTACTACTCACTGGGCCACTCTTTTTAAGTGGGTGCTGGGGATTCATTCTGAGATCCTCATGATTGAGCAAAAACATTTCACATACTGACCCATCTCATCAGCCCTGGTCTTGAGGATTGAACAAGGCCTTGCATTTGCTAGGTGAATTTTTTACTATCCCCAGCCCTCTTTTTACCTTAAAAAATTATTATTATTATTTTGAGACAAAGTCTCACTATACAGCTCTGATGACCTGGTACTTGCTATGTAGACCTGGCTGGCCTCAAACAACAGAGATCTACCTTCTTTTTTGGGATGTGTGTGTGTTTTCGAGACAGGGTTTCTCTGTGTAATTTTGGTGCCTGTCCTGGATCTCACTCGGTAGACCAGGCTGGCCTCAAACTCACAGAGATCTGCCTGGCTCTGCTTCCCAAGTGCTGGGATTAAAGGCGTGCGCCACCACCACTTGGCCCAGGTCCAACTTTTTTATTTACTTATTTTTTGTTCTACAACTTGGCATTCTCCTGCATCAGCCTCCCAAGTCCTGTGATCAGCCCTGTCTTTGCCATAGTTGTCACACATACCAAACTACTTTGTTCAACTAACCTTTGACTCAAAAACTACCTTTGATGTTCTTCCTCTGCTGTGGCTCAGGAATCTCCGAGGTCAGCATTATAAAAAGCATTATTATATGGATCTAAAATTTTCACCTCTTTTTTAGAATAAAATGTTAGGTCTCAAACCCAATTGGTGTCTATTTAACATACTAAATATGAAGTGGTCACCAGGTTCTCCTAGCATCCCTCAGTCCCTTCCTGTTACAGGGTATGGCTGCCTACCAGTCTCCCTACCCAAAACTTCTCCAGCCCAGAGGCTGGGCTGCCCTTCTCTCACTTGCCTTTCTCTACATAATCCAGCCATTTTGGTTACCCGCCCTATTATCTACCCTTTAATCTCCAGGCTCTCTCTCCTCTCCCCACCCCCTCACCTCACGTGACCGCTCAGGGACGTGTTCACTCTGGACGGACCCTTTTGGATGCCTCTGGCTATGCTTTCCCTTGTATCTACAGTAAACCTCCTCCCTATCTAGGAGCAGCCATGTTCTTCCTTTTTCTGTTTCTTTTCGTTCAAAAGTGACTCCTCTACCTCTACTTCCATACCATCTGGCCAAACGTGATTTTCTTTTCTGAAGCAGTTTTAAAGAAAAAGTTTGTAAAACGTAAGGAGCAAACTTCGGCCCTCGGGGTTCTCCCATTGTGCTGTAAGCCTGTATTTAAGATCTCCTCCCTCCTTAAAAAAAAAAAAGGCATTCAGCATTCAAAAAAAAATGTTATTAGCAAGGACATATTGCTGAATAAACGTGAAATCATAAAAAGGAGAAAGAATGTTTCCCAACAAAGGTGTAAGTAAAGCAGCCATGTTGGCACAGGCTTGTGAGCCTAACACTGGAGTCTGCAGGAGGTGGTGTCACACCACCTTCAATCCCAGGTTTTGGGAGGCGAGAGGCAGATCTCTGAGTTCGGGGCCAGCCTGGTCTAGGACATCCAGGGCTACACAGAGAAACTCTTGTCTTGAAAGAACCAAACCAAACAAACAAAACAACAAAAAACTTAACAGGAGAGTCTAAGGGGCAAGAGGATCACGAGCTATTGGTGTCGAGACAGACAAGATCTCAAAAATTCAAGGGCTGAGGGCTGAGCTCAGTGGTGGAGCATCTGTCTTTCCTGGGCATAGTTCTTTGTTCCATATGAGTTCCTAAGAGATAGGCCAAGTGCTTCATGCATTGTCTGCTCACTGGGAGCCCTGGAGTTTACCTCCAGGCCTGGCTCTGGCCTCTGGCCTGCTTTCCCAGAGGAGTAAGACTCAAGAACCATTAACCAGCCTTGGGCGTCTCAATCATTTTCTGCTACCTCCGCCAGGTGCTCAGGCAGAAATGTGGGGCTAATGAAGGACTCCAAGGTCAGTGACCTTCCCACCTCTCCAGCCATGCTGGTGGTAAAACAGAAGCTGCTGTGGTGGAGATAGACACAATAACAGACAGCATAATCCCCCACACAGGGTAAGGGAGGAGAATAGGTGATCCAGAGGAAGACCCAACTCCAAACAAAACCCACCCACCAGAGCTGGGTGTGTCTAGGGAGGCCCCACCAGAGCCAAGTTAAGGGCCTTCTCTGCCGCTTAGTGAGTTTGAGATCAGCCTAGGGGCTGCTGAAGTCTTGTTTGAAAAAACAAAAACAAAAGAAGTTACAGTAGGGCTGGGTCAATGATAAGAGCACACACTGCTCTTGAAGGAGTCCCAGCACCCATATGAGATGGCTCACAACTGACTGGAACTCTAACGCTTCTGTGCTGGCACATGCATGTATCATAGAAAGAAAAAAAAAAAGAAGAAGAAGAAGAAGCAGCTGCAGTAAAAGAGAATTAAAGTTTTGTTTCTGTTTTGTGTTATTTATTTATTTATTTATTTTTTTGAGACTGGCTCTCATTAAGTAGTTCTGGCTGGCCTAGAATTTACTATGTACACCTCAGAGATCCTCCTGCCTCTGTTTCTAAATGCTAGGATTAAAGGCATGCACCACCGGCCTCACCCAGGCAGATCTAGTCCCTCCAATATTCTTGCCCCATTCTTGAGAGTAGCGAGAATCATAGTCTGTGGTGTGCCACCAGGCCTGACTATATGCTTTTTTTCTTATCCATATATAGCTATGAGAGCATGTATCAATTAGGCACAATAAAGCTTATCAATAAGTAATAATACAAAATTGTAACAATAGCTGAGTGTAGTAGCACTTTCCTACAATCCCAGTTGCTCATGGAGGAGGAGAATCCAGAATTGAAGGCCATACTTGGCTAAATACTGAATTCAAGGCCTTCTGGGGTCTACATAAAGAGATCCTGTCTTTCCTGGTATGGTGGCACATGCCTTTGATCCCAGCACTTAGGGCAGAGACAAGTGGATCTCGGGGACAGCCTGGTCTACAAAGTGAGTTCCAGGACAGCCAGGGCTACGCAGAGAAACCTTGTCTCAAAAAACCAAACCAAAAGAAAAAAGAAGAAAGTTAGAAATCGTTTATTTTGGCTCAGTTTCAGACTACAGACATGTGGTAAGAGTGGCTGGCAGCTCTGGCAGCAGGCGTCTGAGGCAGGTGCTTACACTAAGTCTGTGACTCAGAAGCAGAGAGACATGAACACTGGTACTCGGCTCACTTTCTCTTCTGTCACTTTTGTTTGTTTGCTTTTTGTTTTGTTTTCCAAGACAGGGTTTCTCTGCGTATCTCTGGCTGCCCTGTAACTTGCTCCGTAGACCAGGCTGGCCTCAAACTCAGAGATCTACGTGCCTCTGCCTCCTTGTGCTGGGATTAAAGGCATGTGCCGCCACCACCCAGTTTGTAAACTTTTATTATTTGTGTGCGTGTGGTGGTGGAGGCCAGATGAAGGAGTTGGACCCCTCACCTCCACCCTACCAGTTGGAGTTACCTGACCTGGGTGCTAGGAATCAAATCCGGTCCTCTTGAAGAACAGCTAATACTCTTAACCACTGAGACATTTCTCCAGGTCCTTAGTTGTTTTTTGATAGGGTTTCTTTTTGTCACCCAGGCTGTCCTGGAACTTACTATGTAGACCAACTGGCCTTGAACTTACCCATCCTCTTTGCCTCAGTCTCCTGAATATTAGAGTATAAATGTAAGCCACGATGTCAGCTTAAAATATGTGCTTATACTGCATTTACTCATAGGAAATTAGAATATCCGGCAAACATGTTGCACAAATGGATGATTTACGGCCAGGTGGTGGCTGTGCTCCCTTTTGATCCCAGCATTTGGGAGGTAGGTGGATCTTTGTGAGTTCAAGACCAGTCTAAACTACAAAGTGAGTCCAGGACAGCCAGGGCCAGGACTACACAGAGAGAAAACCTGTCTCAAAAACAAACAACAACAACAAACAAAAACCAAAAAGGATGATTTAGGACCTGAGTGGAAGGAGAAGGATGATGTGAGATTTCACTGTTCTCAGAACAAGGCTCAATATAAAATCTGAGTTATCTCTAGAATTTTCCAGTTCTGGAGCGTGGCTTGTCACAGGTAACTGAAATTTCATGCAGCAAAATCAGGGATTAAGAGAGAGAGACTAATGTACTTAGTTACTAGGGGTGAACACAGTCCCGTTTGCAGGACTACTTGGATAATTCAAGAGGTACAGAGAAAACCAGGCATGCCTTTACACATGGCAGTATGTGTAATCCCAGTACTCAGAAGGCAGGGAGATTTCTAGGCCAAGGGCAGCCTGGGTACATAGTCAAGACACTAACTGAAAAAAAAAAAAAAAAAAAAAAAAAAAAAGAGGCGTTCTTATTGTTGCTGGGGAGAAAAGGGGTTAGGTAGGACACAGTTTGAGGATTGGCTGATTTGAGTAAACTCTGGAGGCTTTGAGGTTGTCTCTTGTTGTCTGGTACCTGGCTCTCACATCGTTAGGGCCAGGGAGCATAATTGCCCATAGTATAGGAGCCCTGATAAAGGAGGTGGTTGGGGTGTGTGGAATTAATCAGTGGGAACAAGAGGAATTGAGTGGCATCTAGCCAGGGCATAAAAACTGGGTCAAGGCAGCTTACAGCCACACACAAACTCTATTATCAGAAGCAGTATTTTGAAGAAATTTATGTAAATGGAGAACAATTTTGTTAGTTCTCTGATCCTAAAACTTTTTTTTTTATTATTAGTATATGTGATATGTATGGTGTGTGTGTGTGTGTGTGTGTGTGTGTGTGTGTGTGTGTGTGTGTGTGTATGTGTGTGCAGGTATTCATGCACCAAGGACCTATGTGGAGACAGAAGACAACTTTCAGGAGGTGGGTCTCTCCTTCCAGCTTTTTGAGATGGTGGATATTTTTGACATGGTGCATATTCCAGTCTTCTGAGCTTCCAGGCAATTCTGTCTTCACTTTGCATCTTGATACAGGATACAAAGGTTAATCAACAAACCTGGCTTTTAAAAATGTGGATTCTGGGGTTGGAACTCAAGGTATCAGAGTTGTGTGGCAAGTGTTTTTATCCATGGAACCATGCGGATAACTCAGTCCTAAAACTGTATCTTCTCCATTTGCTGTATTGCTTTGTTATGTTCAAACTTTGCTTTTTATTTTAAATTTATTTGTTATGCCTCCCAAGTACATGGGTTCTTTTTATTTTTTTATGAGACAGGGTTTCTCTGTGTAGTTTTGGTGCCTGTCCTGGATCTTGCTCTGTAGACCAGCCTGGCCTCGAATTTACAAGAACTCACAGAGATCTGCCTGGCTCTGCCTCCTGAGTGCTGGGATTAAAGGCGTGCACCACCACTGCCCGGCTTATTCTGGTTTTTATTTTTGAGATATGTAGCAGAGCTATGGAGCCATGCCTGGCCTGGACTTTTTAGATCAGCCTGGCCTCCAGTTTACAGAGATCTGCCTGCCTCTGCCTCAAGACTGCTGGGATTTTATGTGTGCCCAGCCACACCTGGCTTGTTTCTAAAATTAAATAAATAAACACATAAATAAATAAATAAACAAACACACAAATAAATAAATAAATAAATAAATAAATAAATAAATGAAGAGAAGAACTGCCAAGAAAAGAGAAGTTACAATCTGTCCTGTTCCTTAGTACATCTTAAACTCATTTAAAGTTTCCAGACTCAGCTGGCCTGATGGCACACACCTTTAATCCCAGTCTCAGGATGCAGAGACAAGTGGATTTCTGTGAGTTGAAGCCAGCCTGGTGTACATATTGAGTTTCAGGACAGCCTAGAGAGATCCTGATTGAAATAAATAAAAATGAACAACATAAAAAATTTTTCTGACTGTGCCTAAGCCATCAAACTACATAATCATTTTTTCCTCTTTTCAGACAGGGTTTCCTTACCTGGTAGCCGGTTGCCTGGAGTTCTGTGAACTCACAATATTCCCACTACAGGCAGGATTACTGGCACATAAAGCTTTACATTATTTTTTTCTTGCTGTGGATTGAACTCAAGGCTTTGTGCCTCCTTAGCACTGAATCAGGTGAGTCAGGAGGACTGCTTATAAATTCAAGGCCAACTTGGACTACTGAGTGAGCTGAAGGTCTGAGGTAAGTGTGACTTTGTTCTCAAAGGGGACGGGCACCCCTAACTCCATCATCCCGCCCACCCCACAACAGGTTGGGCTATCCTACTACTCACCTGCCGTCAGAGTTCCTGGTCTCCAGGAATAATGTGACATTTGGATACAGCCCTCTTATACTACTGCTGGACTGTTTGAATGGCTTTCTTCCTTTCCTCCTCAAATGGGAAGAGGAGATGGTGAAGGGTTTTGATATCTGGCTAGAAATTCTGTTTCACAATAGGATGGAGAACACAGTGGCTAAAAACACAAGACTCCTACCTCCATTCTAAAACAAAACAAACACAGAGTACAGATTCCTCCTTCCAAAAACACAGACCCATCTAAGAGGTGATGGGTGATGTGTGACTATTAATCCCCACCCCATAACAGGAGGCTGAGGCAGGGGGATTGCCACAAGTTTGGGGCTAGGTTGGACTACATGATAGTTCCAAGCTAGCCTGGGCTACAGAGTAAGAACCTGTCTCAGAAAGTTGAAGGTGGTGGTGGTGTGTGTCCTGAAGGGATGGCTCAGCAGTTTAGAGGCTTGCTGCTCTTGTAGACAACCCAAGTTCAGTACCCAGCACCCACATCTGGCAACAGACAACTGCCTGTAACTTCTGCTCCAGGAGATTCCCACCTTTTTCTGGTCTCCATAGAAACCCACATATGGTGAACATTCACGCTGACATGCATACAAACACATTAATAAAAATAAATCTTAAGCCAGCAGTGGTGGTGCACGCCTTTAATCCCAGCATGCCGGATGTAGAGGCAGGCAGATCTCTGAGTTCAAGGCCAGCCTGGTCTGTAAAGCAAGTTCCAGAATAGGCACTAAAGCTATACAGAGAAACTCTGTCTTAAAAAACAAAACAAATCAAAACAAATCTTAATAAAAATGTATAGAAAAGAGCCAGGCAGTAGAGGCATACCCCTTTAATCTCGGCACTCGAGGCAGAGGCAAATGGATCTCGGTGAGTTCAAGGCCAGCCTAGTCTATAAAGAGAGTTCCAGAATAGTCAAGACTGTTACACAGAGAAACCCTGTCTCAAAAAACAAAACAAAAACCCCCAAAACAACAACAACAAAAAAGAAAAACAAAAAACAAAACAAAAAAGAAAATCGAAAGGGGTATGTAGTGAGATGGTTCAGAGGGCAAAGGTACTTTCTGCCACACCCCTAACCACCTAAGTTCAACGTCTGGGACCCACATGGTGAAAGGAGAGAATGAAATGCAACAAACAAGCAAAAATAATAAACACTCTAAACTACTGCTAAAACAGTAGGATTGCTTACGAGTTGGAGGGCAGCCTGGACAGGAGAGGGAGCTGGCAAATGAAATCTCTGGCTCTAGAAGTCTGACAACCTAAGTTCGATCCCTGGAGCTCATACAAAGGTAAATACAAAACCAACACTCGAAAAGTTGCCCTCTGGCCTCCACAAGGGTGGAAGGCACTTGCACCTTCCTCTACCAATAGTAATACTTTTAAAATCAGTAACAAAACAACCCAAAAGGCAGGGTGAGATGTCTCAGCAGATGAAGGCACTTGCTGCACCAGCCTGACAACCCGAGTTTCCTAAAGAGACAAACTACCCAGGATCCTCCTCTACCTCCACACCAGCAAGGTGATATATTTGGACTTTTCCCCCCAGTGCAAAAAAAGCATCAGAGGTGGGGGACATACTTTGTTAAAACTTGTGCAAGGTCCTAGGTTTAAAGCTCAATATACACACAAGAATACTTATTTAACTTTTGTAGGATCTGTTTTCTATCACTTGGCCTCTATTTTCCTTCTTGGACAGTTTCTCCCCTGAAAGTTTTCTCTTTCCTAGTGGCAGTCGGGTGTGTTGTTTTATGAACGTTTCCTTCATCATTACCGTTCACTTACAACCTGAGACTATTCTGAACAGCCCTGTAATGTCTCCAGTGCTTCTTTAGAGGCAGCGGCTCCCGCCCATGCAGCCTCAGCCCCCTCCATGCAGAGATTACCAGCGCGTGTCCCACGCGCGCCTCGGAGGCTCTGGAGGTTTTAAAAATAATCTTCAGCTTAGTCTCTATCTTGACATCTCACGAAAAGTCCTCCCAAATTATTACACATCAAGAAAATCTGTCCCTGCACTCCAGGAAGTGCCGAGTCTGAAACTTAAAACCCCGACGCTGGGGGCTTTCAACAACTTGAGACAAATCTCGCCAGACTGTCCCTCTGAGACGCCCTTAGGCGGTCTTTCTTTTTACGTAAGACGCGACATTAGTTTTCCGCTCACACGCGGTTATTGAACTCTGTGGGCTCAGGTTTCGGGGTGCGGAGGCGCGCGTGCAGCACTCAGCGTCCTCCTAGAGCCCACAAGTCGTGAGGCTCTCCATGGACGCCCTCCACCCTGCCCTCCTCTTCATCCGCCCCATTCCCTCTCCCCCTCTCCCCCTCCCCCTCCCCCTCTGCCCCTCCTCCCGCTCTCCCGCTCGGCTCCAAGAAGGTGTGCGCCTGCGCCGTCGCTGTCCTTTCCTGGATTCAGAGGCGGGACCACACCCTGGCCCCGCCCCTCGCCTGGCCGGCCAATCCTGGGCTCGGATGTGGGCTCGTCAGAATGGCGCCGTGGAGGCCCGGTGCCCGGATGTCCGCTGCCTGAGGCTCCGCCCCGCCACGGTCTTGCATCCTTCCGGCTTCGTCGTGGAAGGAGGACTGCGCCTCGTCTTCCTGAAGGTGGGGTTCGGGGAAGGCCAGCCCGCGGTCACGCCGGCTGTGGGAAGGGAAAGTGGGCTCCCCGGGCTACTGTTTCCGGGTGCTCGGGGCGTGGGTCGAGCGGGGATCGGACCGGGGATCAGGAGGGCTTCCGGAAGCGCCGTGGGCGCTCCGCGGGCGGGAGTTGAGGACCAGGCCGGCCGCGCGGCCGACTCGCCCCGCGGAGGCCCCGCCGCGAGCGCGCGTCTGGGGGTTTCCATGGTGACAGTAAACAAGCCTCAACTGCCTCAGCTACAACTGCCAAGTCCCCGGGGTTCCACCCTCCTCTAGGTACTCTGAGGGCCGGCGAGGTTCCGGATGTGAGTGGGAGCGTGGAGACAAGGAGCCCGAGGTGAGGGCCGCCAACCGGCTGGGCTGGCGACTGGGCCCTTCGGGCGTCGGGCCGCGGGCGCGGGATTGGGCTTCAGGAAGGACAGGTCCGAGGTGGCGGCCGCACGCCGGCGGCCGTGCGAAGTCTGCCCCCGGGGGCTGGGCCCGCGTGGCCGAGGTCGGGGCCCGGGCTGGACACCCCAAGTGGAGAGTCGGCCCGACAGCCCGAGGAGGGCGAGTTTCTGACGGGTCCGGCCGCGTGGCCGAGGTTTGCGGGCGGGAGAGGTGTGTGTGTGGGGGGGGGACGGGATCCGAAGTCTGGAGTTACCCCGCTGGGGGTCCGGGCGCGGGGGCCGAGCAGTGGGGCCCCGGACACCGTACCCGCGGTACACGCCGCCGAAAGGGCGGCTTTGGCCGAGGGCCGTGCCCGCAGGCTCTGCTCGCACGCGGCGCGCCCGGCGCTGGCTCCGGGGGGGGGGGGCAGGGGGCAGGGCGGAGCGTTTCTCCCCCGGGGCGGGACACACACGCCCCACCGTCTCCGGGCGGGCCCGGGCGCTGGTTGCAGTTTTGAGAGGGGCAAGCAGTGGCTCACGTGGCTGCCGGCGCCCGGGGTTTCACAAGACTGGGAGGGGACGAGCCCGCCCTCCTCCCACGCCTGGCCCGAGCCTCCGGCCTCTTGCTCCTCGTGGCGGCCCGGGAGTCAGCAGCACCGGTCCGTGCCGATCCGGGTCCCCGGAGGTACCGTGCTTGCGTTTGGGGGCGGTGGGACCTTCCCCCAGGGAGGTGGGTCGGCTGTGCGTGCGCCTCAGTGCCGAGGACTTGCCGGGTGTGTTTGTGGAGCTGGACGGTTCTGGGGAAACTTGCGGTGGGCCCGCCCGGCCTCTCCGCCCGCCCGCCCGCCCGCCCGCGCGCGCGCCTGCCCTGCGGAGCGTCCCCGAGATGGCGGGACGCTGGCCCCAGCCGCCCGGAGCCTACCCGCGAGGCAGCCCCACGTGCCCCCAGACAGCCACTGCTCGGGGCGCCCTCCGCGGCTCTTCCTCCACTGACGAACGGGCCCCTCTCCTACCTGCCACAACTACTTGGGAGCTGTCGTCTGCGACTGGGGCTGCTGACTGGTTGGGCGAGCGCCCAGCGCGGGAGGCCGCCATGCGGCTGTGCGGCGGGATCAGACGGGAGCCTGGGCAGTGTGGCTTTTACTGCCGAAGTCTCGTAGCATAGAGAGGGCTTCTTCCCCCTTCGCTTCTCTTGGTTAACGTTTATTTGTGTGTATGTGTGGGCCAGGGGTGTTAGAGGTAAGAGGACAACTTGAGAAGGCGGCTCTTCCAGAGTGTGGGTCCCAGGAGTCGAACTGGTCATTATGCTTGGCTACGCCAATCTCTCTCAAGCATGGTGTGGCCCCCTCCTTCCCTCAGGCGGTGTCTTTGTAATTTTGGTTGTCCTGGAACTCACTTGGTAGATCAGGCTAGCCTCGAACTCAGATCCTTCTTCCTCTGCCCCCAATGTTGGGATTAAAGACACAGGGCACCATGCCTGGCCTTACCAGAGTTTTAAAATAATTATTTAATTGATCAAGTTGTAAGATATCTTGAAATAGTTATTACTTTAGTGAAATCTTTTTGGTTTTTCGAGCTTTCGAGACAGGGTTTCTCTGTGTATTTGCACTTTTTGGTTTTGTTTTGTTTTTTCATTTTTCTAGACAGGAACTCGCTTTGGAGACCAGGGTGGCCTCGAACTCACAAAGATCCGCCTGGCTCTGCCTCCCTAGTGCTGGGATTACAGGCGTGCCCCACCACCGCCCGGCGTGAAATCTTTTTTTTTTTTTTTTCTTTTTAAGTTTGAACACGCCTTGCAAGTAGAGGTCAGGGAAAAACGTGGGGCCAGTCAGTTCTTCCATATTGTGTTCAGAAATTGTGAGCTCAGGTCTGTTCTTATTGCAATTGCAAAAAGCATCTTCATCCACTGAAGAATCTCAAAGTACTTCGTAAGAATTGTGCTTATGAATTTTTAGTAAAAATAGAAATATCTCGGATTTGTGGGGTAGACAAAAATAGGTCAGTGAAGTGGTGTTTTGGTGCTTTTTTTTTTGGACAATATTTAATTTTAAAGTAGGTTTATATTTCCAGTGAATGTTGAGATTTGTAGTTCATTTTGTTGTATACCTAGACTTTTAAATAGATGGTTTCTGTGTCCCTGGCTGTCTTGGGACTCTGTAGACCAGGCCTGTCTCTGGAGTGCTGGGATTACTTGGCTGGGATGGCTACCCCCACCCCCAGGGTTTTAACAGCAGTGGCTGTCCTGGAACTCACTCTGTAGACCAGGGTGACCTCGAACTCACAGAGATCTGCCTGCCTTTTGCCTCCCGAGTGCTGGGATTAAAGGCTTGTAGCACCATGGCCATCTCCTAGACTACTTTTTAACAGTATTCCTGTCGTTCAGACTGGCTTGAACTTTTGATATTCCTGCCTTTATCTATCTCCCCATTGCTGCGATTACAGGCCAGTACCATCACCAGCACCAAGTTTTTTTTTTTTTTTTTTTTTTTTTTTCCCTGTTAAGTATTGGGGGAGTAGGCTCCTATAGCACAGGCTGGGCCTCCAAGGCATCACATAATCACTGAAGATGACCTTGTACTCCTGATCACCAAGCTCTCTTAGATTGCTTTGGATTCCAGGAACATTAATGGGTACTGGGCATGGTTGGCAAATACTCCATACACACTGAATCACATCTGTCAGGCATTGTGCCTTTTTTGGGGTTTTTTTGTTTGTTTGTTTTTTGTTTTTTGTTTTTCGAGATAGGGTGTCTCTGTAGGTTTGAGCCTTTCTTAGATCTCACTCTGTAGCCCAGGATGGCGTTGAACTCCCAGAGATCAGCCTGCCTCCCAAGTGCTGGGATTAAAGGCGTGAGCCACCACCGCCCTCTTGTCCATGTTTGTAGTTAACTATCTTCTGTTTTAAGATTGATTCTTTTCATTATGTATGTATATATGTCTCTTCGTGGGCAATGTTCAAGTCAAGGCTGGGTTACAAAGTGATTGAAGGAAAAACTTGGGCACCTTGTCTCTAAAATAAAATGGGAAATGTTTTAACTTTTTTGAGATAGGGTCTCACTATTCAGTTTGGCTGGCATGGAACTCACTGTATAAATGAGGCTGGTTTCAAACAGAAATGCACCTGCTTCTGCCTCCAGTGCTGTGGATTGCTGGAATTAAAGGTGGTGTTAACAAAAATTTCAGCAAAAGCTTTGACTAAGGCTGGGTGGTGCTGGTGCACACCTTTAATCCAGGCACTTGGGAGGCAGAGGCAGGCAGATCTCTAGAGATCTGAGGACAGCCTGGTCTACACACTGTCTTAAAACCAAAACCAACCAAAAACATGGAACAAACAAAAAGCCCTCACCATTGTTTAAAATAGAAATGGCTTAAAAGAAAATACTAGGCAAGTAGAAGTCTCTGCCATTTTGCCATAGGCTGTTGAGAATCTGGAGACTGAAGAGAGTCCCAGTGGCATTCTTAGTCCCATGGTACAGAAGAGAAAATGGAGACTGGAAGAAATTATTCACCAGGGACACAATTGGAAATTAGGACTTAGGTCTGACAGGGATTGCCTTGCCTTCCACTGTTTGTGTTAACAGAGGGTTCTTCAGGGCTTACAGCAGAGGAAGACGGAACTCAATTTAAGACCACCATTCTTTATTTTGCAGGAAATAAACCTACAAACATTTGTTGCCAGAGACCACAACTGGGGCCCTTTAAATGCTAGGCAGGTGCTCCTACTGAGCAGCATTAATTTTCCATAAGTTAAAGTTTTAACGTATATGACACATGTGGGTGAGGGTATAAGGCAGATGCTACCAGGAACATGCCAAGGTCAGAGGATAACATCTTTTGGTTCCTTTTGCTATTGGTGGGTTATGGGATAGATAGAACTGAGATCATCAGGGTTTGAGCAGATGCTTTTATCCTGTAATGTTTTTTCACTTAAAAATTATTTTTTTTTTTTGTGATGGTCTATTTTGTTCTGTAGCTGGCTCTATAGACTTGGCTGGCCTCAAACTCAGATCCTCCTGCCTCTGCCTCTTGACTGCTTGGGATTAAAGGTGTGTGCCATCACACCTTGGCTCCTTTTTCAATTTTAAAAGTGCAGTATTTGTTACTGGATGTTTTTGCTCTTTTGGGGGGCCTGCCACCTGGCTCCCAAATAAAAAACCCATGGAGGCTTATTCTGAAATTAAGTGCCTGGCCTTAGCTTGGCTTGTTTCTAGCCAGCTTTCCTTAAATTATCATGTCTATCTTTTGTCTCTGGGCTTTATCTTTCTCTGTTCCTGTGTATCTTTTTGTTTCTTACTCCACCCATGGCTTGCTGGGTGGCTGGCTCCTTTTCCCAGATTTCTCTTTCTATATTTTCTGCCTGCCAGCCCCGCCTGTTACTTCTCCTGCCTCACTATTGGCCATTTAGTTCTTTTTTTTTGAGACAGGGTTTCTCTGTAGCTTTGGAGCCTGCCCTGGACTAGCTCTGTAGACCAGGCTGGCCTCGAACCCACAGAGATCCACCTGCCTCTGCCTCCCGGGTACTGGGATTACAGGCGTGTGCCGCCACAACTGCCGGGCTACTGTTTAGTTCTTTATTAGACCATCAGGTGTTTTAGACAGGCACAGTAACACAGCTTCACAGTGTAAAACAAATGCAACATAAACAAAATAACACACCTTAAAATAATATTCCCCAACAAGTATTACCCTGTATCCCAGGCTGAATTCAAACTGAGTATCTCCTTCAGGCTCCCCTTCCAGTGCTGAGATTGACAGCAAGATTACATGTATAGGCCACCACATGCAGCTTCAAATACTGTACATCTGACAAATTTAAGTCAGGAGCCAAAGAAGGTTCTGCCTCATTTAGTAGGCAGAAGGTGTCCTGGCAATCTTACAAAATACTTTTTACTCCAAATCTGGCACTAAAAGAAATACATTGCAAGCCACAAGTGGTTTTTCTTTTTGTTTTTAATCTTAGCTCTTTGTTTTTCCTACATATTGGTAGTTACCTTTGCAAGTGTTTTTATTGGGATTGTGGTCCTAATAGGCACACTACTGGTTAGTGTTTTCTTTGTTATGTAAAGCTGCTGCCTCTTCATTAGTAGTGAGTGCCTTCCTGCTAGGAGAGAGGGTTGGTTGAGAGATACATTCCTGTGTAGCCCAGTAATCCATCCTGTCATGTGCTGGTATTAAAACGTAGTAAGATTATCATTACAGTCTTGGTATTAGTAGGTTTGGATTCTCACATTAATGGGAGCCCTATATATAGATAGACTTGTATATTTTTATAGACATGTCTATAATGTATTTTGATAGTCCCTTCTTACTCTTTAGACTCTTCTCTGACCCTTTTCCTTTTTCCACCTATTCTCTCTTCTGTTTTGCATGTGTACCTGTGTATTTTTGATGTCCCACTGAGTTACTAGGTTGTTGACACAGGTCCTGAGTGAAGGAACAGCAAGCATACAAAAACATTTAAGAAATGATCTCATTTCATACTTTGTCTCCATTGATATGTGCTAAGTTGTAATGATCAATCCCTGTCTGTCTCTCTCTCTCTCTCTCTGTGTCTCTCTCTCTCTCTCTCTCTCTCTCTCTCTCTCTCTCGTTTTAAAGACATAGTCTTACCATGTTACATAGCCCTGGCTGGCTTGGAACTCAGATTCACCTGTCTTTTGCCTCCTGAGTGCTGGGATTAGAGTAATGGTTAAATTTGTAAGGGATTGATTACCCTAGCTTGGTCAAGATGTTAACTGCTTTGTGTTAGGACATTTTAGGACTTTGGAATCTGCTTTCCTAATTGAAATTAGTTTGTGAAGCTAAATTCTGAAAATGGAAAAGTAGCTTCAATTGGTTAAAATGTACTTGAACTATAAAGTGTATATATAGCCTTGGGTTAAGAGTTTTGTGTTTTGTTAACATAGAAACACAAAGCACTAGGTGTAAAGTGTCCCATCCCTATCTGTGATCCTAACACTTAGGTGGGGCTTGGAGGGGGACAGGGACTGGAGTTTAAGGTCAGCCTAGGTTACAAGAGATTCTCTTGAGCCAGTCTTAGAGTCAGGTGTGTTCCAGCCTTTAATCTCTGTACTTGGGCTGTAGAGGTGGGTGAATCTCTTAAATTTGAAGACAGGGAAGATAGACAAAATACTAAAATACTGGTGGCTTAACAGAAGTTTGTCTAATGGTGGCTAGAAGTCTTTTTTGAGATGAAGGCGTATCCAGTGTAACTCCTAGACCAGACAAATGAAAATTGAAATCTTGGAAGGAAAAAAGACACAAATAACTGGTGGCAAGAGACATCTTGAGGTAGAGAAATGGAAGGAGATTTTCTTGGCTTAACATAGATTGAACTCTGTGGTGTCTAGGATAATAAAACAAAAACAACTTAAGCATAATGTTAAGACTTGGAAAAAATTGACCTGGAAAGTTCTAGGCCAGCCAGGCTATGCAGTAAAACCTTGTTTTATTGCCAGGCCTGGTAGTGTGCGCCTTTAATTTCAGTACTAGGGAGGCAGGGGCAGGTGGATACTGGCCTATTAGAACAAGTTCTGGGACAGCCCGAGAAACCCTGTTTTTCTTTTTAAAAGTATCTTTCCCAAACTTTGACCATTGTAAGTTCCAGTGTTTTACTTTGGTATTAATTCATAATTCAAGTGGAGGTAGGAGTAGCTTGCCTAGAACTTAAGACACTTTTAGTAAATCCAGATTACCCTGATTTAAGAATAAAAATTCAAGGGCTAGAAAAATGGTGTATCCCTTAAGAGCAGTTGTTGCTCTTTGCCCAGAACCTGGGTTCAGTACTCAGACTAAAAGTCTTTGTTTAAAAGGGGGCTTTTTAAAGATGGATGTAAGAATTTGGTGTTCCTTACCGAGGACCTGGGTTCAATTCACAGCACCCATATGATGACTAACAGCCATATGTAGGAATGTATGTAGTGTGCATATAAATATATGCAGACAAAACATTCTTACACTTGAAATAAGTTTTTTTCTTAGTTTTTCAAGACAGTTTCTCTGTGTAGCCCTGGCTGTCCTGGAACTCAAAAAAGATCCGTCTGCCTCTGCCTTCAGTTTTAAAAAATAAAATAAAATATGGCCTGGCGGTGGTGGCAAATGCCTTTAATTCCAGCACTGGGAGGCAGAGGTAGGTGGATCTCTCAGTTTGAGGCCAGCTTGGTCTACAGAGTACGTTCCAGGACAGCCAGGGTTGCACAGAGAAACTGTCTCGAAAAACCAAAAAATAAAAAATATTTAAATGATGTTTAATGGTAGGAACATCTTTAGGTGCTTGTGTTTTGTATTTTCCCTTGATAAAATATTTGTGGGGTTTGTTTCAGGGAATGCTTATTAAAATATGTAAGGCATTTATTTGTTCTGTGAAACTGCCTACCTTTGAAGTGTGGCAGTTTGTCCCTGGTGTCTCCTTTCTGCTCTTGCATGTGTTTCCATTTTCCCTTCCAGAGCAGTGGATTGTGGTTGAGTTTACAGTAGCAGTTTTGGGGTCCTGTAACCAGTTACTTTAGATCTGGTGAAGTGTTTGTCTTCTGTGGCCTCCTGAAGAACCACCTATCCTTTTCTAACATAATGTGGAGGTCTCTTGGAGACCAGGGGTCTAAGCCACAGGCATCCTGACCACTTTGGAAAGAGTTACAGGAAGTTTTTAACAGGGCTGGTGAATCCAGGAGTCTACCATCTTTTCAATTGTAGTTTCTTTTGCAGAATTTGCATACCACATACTCATTTCTCACTTAACTGGCATTTTTTTACTCGATGACAGAAAGCCTAATAGCAATACTTTTTCATAAGCATAACTAAAATTCATAATTTTACATTTGTCTTGTTTTCCATTGTTCCCTTGATAGCTTAATTCTTGACATAGGAAGAATAACAATCAATAGGCCAGTTGTTGTGTGCATGCCTACAATGCCATCATTTGGGGATGGAGGTTTCTCCAGGTAAGCATTAGCTACATAACAAGTTTGCCTGTAACAACACGAGATCTGTTGTCAGTAGTTAGTGTCAGTGTAATTGTTTTACACTTAGTATAAATTTGTCCTTTTGGTTAGTTTTAGAGTAGTTTAGTATATTGGAATTAGCATGTAATACTCATTGTTGGTATGTGTCCTAACACCACAAGATTTTTTTCCCCCATAGTTCTTAAGTGAGTTGATGACAGGAAGAAATGATTCAGAGTTGATGAATTGAACAAAAATAGCTAATTTAGGACTGAGAGTTTTCTTCAGTGATTGAGAGCACTCACCTAATAGGTGCCAGGCCTTGGGATTCTCTCT